>NC_046368.1:5250750-5570516 GCF_011125445.2 Fundulus heteroclitus
TCAGTTCACAAAGACAACAAAATATTAATTCATAAAGTTTCTTCAAGTAGTCGACGACTGGATGCTGTAACCGCAAAGTTACCTGGTGGTTAAATAAAATGCAGTTTAAGCGTCTGAAAAGTCCATCATCTCCACAGAAAGTGGGTTTTATCAGCCTCTGATGGTAAACCGCCTTCCTCTCCATGCCGGTTCTCTAACGTTCTCCAGAGGAGCTGGTGGGGTGCGTTTAACTTTCTGCATCACCTCGGGGGAGGACTTTGTTCTGCAAGTGGGCAAATAGTGGGAACAACATTAAGAGGCGTTTATTTTTCCTCGCAAAAGCTCCGGCAGGACGACGGGGAACGTTTTCCTTCCCCGCTTCGTTCTCCACGCCGAGCCGTGAATTTCCTAACCACCCGATACGAGAAAATAGGTCAGGCTTGACACCAAATACTGATTATAAATAATAGAAATAAAGGGTTTATATGAACTTTCCTCTTGAAGACAGACTGCGCTGCATCCTTCCAGTCAGGCTGCAGAAACTCTCCGTTCTCCGGGTCTCTACCAGAACCACAGCAGACGTGGAAATGTTTGGACCCACACGGTCATGGATGAATGTAACCGCGTCAACAGAACCTCAGAATCTCAGAACCCAGCTGACATCAGAACAAAGCAGCTGATAATCTGGACCGCATTTTCAACTAATTCAATTTTATTTATATAGCGCCAATTCATGAAACATGTCATCTCAAGGCTCTTTACAAAGTCAGACTCCATCAGACTCCTCCAGGGTTGGTGAGAAAGTTTCCTCTCTAAGGAAACCCAGCAGGTTGCATCAAGTCTCTCCAAGCAGCATTCACTCCTCCTGAAAGAGCGTTAGAGCCACAGTGGACAGTCGTCTGCATTTGTTGATGGCTTTGCAGCAATCCCTCCTACTGAGCATGCATGAAGCGACAGTGGAGAGGAAAACTCCACTTTAACAGGGAGGAGAACCTCCAGCCAGAACCTAGAACCAGGCTCAGTGTGAACGCTCATCTGCCTCCAACCACTGGGGCTTCAGAGAAGACAGAGCAGGAGCCACAGAAGCACAGGAAGCTCACATTGACCCAGGGAGTTACTTTCTATGTTAGAGGAATAGAAGACGAGCAGAGACACAGGGAAGCACAGAAGCCCTCACATTGACCCAGGAGTAACTTTCTATGTATTAGAGAAGACAGAGCAGAGACACAGAAAGCTCAGTAAGCATCACAATTGAACCCAGGAGTACTTTCTATGTTAGAGAAGACAGAGCAGAGACACAGGAAGCACAGAAGCTCACATTGACCCAGGAGTACTTTCTATGTTAGAGAAGACAGAGCAGAGACACAGGAAGCACAGAAGCTCACATTGACCCAGGAGTACTTTCTATGTAAGATGGTAATAGAGGATGATCTGCCTCCCCTGATGATGTCACAGCTAACAGAACACCAGACCAGGTGTACCTTCTATGAAAAAGAGAACAAAAAAGTTAAAAGCTTAAATGACAACAGTCATTTCAATGCAAATCTGGAGAACAGTAGACATCAGGCCGTCGGACTCGTTAGCTCGTAGCTCAGTCTGCTCGTTAGCTGGAAGCGAGGCTGCGGGAGTCGATGAGACGCCAGGAGACGGGTGTCCCTCTTGGCCCAGAGAGTTCTGGATCTGAACCCGGGTCACCGCCTGGTCTGAGCTGGGTTCCTGTCTGGATGATGAAGCTCGTGTCCTCGTCTCCTCGTCTCCTCGTCTCCTAACTCAGAACCAGGCAAAGCTACAGAGGAGCTCATGTCTAACTTCTGCTCCTTTGACCATAAAAAGAGGGTTGGGCTGTAGAGGAACCAAAAGAAATCAGGTGTTCTGCCATTTGGGCTTAGCTGCTCCTTCCCCAGAACAGACCAGAACCATGTCCAGCTCCATCCTGGGCCAGAGACTGCCCCCCCCCCCCCCCGACCCAAGGAGACACACTGAGGCCGTGTTGCTAAGCAGGAAGAAACGAGGAACAGCTTCTTTCAGCTTAGGCCTTTGCCTTAAGTCCATATTGACCTGGTACCATCAGCGGTACTGGAGAACATCCCAGAGCTGTTCTGCTGGGTTTAGACGTGGAGAACGGAGGTCACTGGAGTGCAGTGGACCAGTCTGAGGTTCATTTTCCTGCTGGAGGTCCACTGGATCACCAGCCTGGCAGGAGGCTGTGGGATTCAGAGGATGCTCAGTTCTGACCCGACTGTCTGAATGCTGCAGCTGGAACCCGTATTGGACCGGCCCACATTTAAATCTTTTACTGTCTGGTTTTGGGTCTCCTTTCTGCTGAAGGTTCTGGACGCCTTCAGAGATCTCCTCCTCCTCTGACAGCAGCTGCTGCTCCGGTTCATGCTCTGAGCTGAAGGGACGCCGGCAGCCAGCTAACGTCACACGGAGATCCGCTTCAGAACCTGAGCCGGAGCGTCTGCTCTGAGGACGGAGAACGTTCTGGGCGCTGCTGGGCTGCACGTCCCACACACCACCGGAGGAGGAGGACGACGCCAACAAGCATCTCCGTCAAATCGGGGGGCGCAGACGTAAGAACACGGCCGCCGTCTAAAGATATCTCCCACCTTGTCAGCTCCGATTGGCTGGCAGAAGGTTCTGAAAGTCGCTGGTGGGTTTCCTCTGCAGCTCTGTAGCTCTGACTGAACCTGAGCAGCAGGAGCTTCGTCCGCTCTCTGTTTTACTTTCTGCTGCCAACAACACGCCAGCGGAGCGCCGTCAGCCTGTTAACGACGAAGACCGACCGACTGACTGATTGCAGCGTTAATCATTATTCAGGGTTTGACGCGCGGCGTTGGGATGTTTGTCAGCTGAGGCTCACTTTGCCTCCTGATTGGCATTTTAATCAAAAACAGGTACACCTTTAATTATAGCGTTCATGCATCAGGACACAGAGTCCTGCAATGAGCCTCTGATGACATCATTTGCTCCATCATCTCCATCCTTACGGCTTCCACAGAGGTTGGAGCAGCTGCAGCCGGTCAGAAGCGTCTATTAGCCGATCGTCGTCACAGTGAATTAGATGCAGACGGATGAAAATGACTCAGGAAATCTGTTATTTGCAGTGTTGCTGGTTCTGATGAGTCACGTTAAGCATTTAACAGACAGGGCTGCACTTTATTCCCCAAATCTGTTTTTACTGACACATCAGCACCCGTAACAAGACCGCAGTGACACCGGGTACCTTTTAATAGATATTTAAACTTAAATGTACCCGTTTATCCAAAGCGAGTCACATTTTTGTTCTCCAAAACCAACACATGTTCTCCTAACATCTGATTATTATCATATTATTGCAGAATCAGCGCCAACGTGTGATACCGGGATGATGGTTCGGGTTTCTGTTAGCTGTGACATCATCAGGGGAGGCAGATCATCCTCTATTACCATCTAACATGGAAAGTACTCCTGGGTCAATGTGAGCTTCTGTGCTTTCTGTGTCTCTGCTCTGTCTTCTCTAAGCCCCAGTGGGTGGAGGCAGATGAGCGTTCACACTGAGCCTGGTTCTGGTTCTGCTGGAGGTTCTCCTCCCTGTTAAAGGGGAGTTTTCCTCTCCACTGTCGCTTCATACATGCTCAGTATGAGGGATTGCTGCAAAGCCATCAACAATGCAGACGACTGTCCACTGTGGCTCTACGCTCTTTCAGGAGGAGTGAATGCTGCTTGGAGAGACTTGATGCAACCTGCTGGGTTTCCTTAGAGAGGAAACTTTCTCACCAACCTGGAGGATCTGATGGAGTCTGACTTTGGAAAGAGACTTGAGATGACATGATGTGAATTGGTGCTATATAAATAAACTTTTATTGAATAGAATTTGCTCTGCAGCCACCAGACCTGGACACCCTGTAGTTCCTGACTGGACCGTGATCTCCTCTGGGTACCAAACTATTCTGGAGTCAAAGGTAAGTCCAAACCGGGTCATCAACAGAACCATGGACCCAAACACAGCAGCTGATCTACAACAGATTCACTGGAAAAAAAAACAAGGCACTAGTCAAAGTCCAGACCTCCAACTGATTCATATGCTGAGGCTGGACCTTCTGAGCTGAAAGGAAAGCCAACAAACGCTTCCCGCTGGAAGTTCTTTGCATTTTTTTTATTTAAATAAAAACGTGGAAAAGAACCAAAACATCCCAAATGTGTCGGCTCAGCCGCTCCGCCGGGAGTCGGGGGATTGTTGGACGGATGAACGTTTGAAACACAAACATCAATACAGCTCAGACTCGGAGCCAGCAGCAGCCAGCAAGGACTGCTGCTTTTCAGATAAATCTGATCTGCAGATAAATCCCCGGCGTTGGAAGCAGTGGAGCAGCGGGACGTGGAACCGGGACGAACAAACCTCTGGCCTGGCTTCCCATCAGTCATCCGACGTTAAAAACAACCGAACCGTCATCAGCGTCGGCGCACTTCTGATGCGTTCCAAACACAAAGCAGACGCCTGACAGCTTCACGGTAACCGCAGATCCTGAAAAAGCATCAGAGGAAACCTGTTTCTCTGCCCAGCAGCGAGCTGAGCCACATTTCTCCATCGCTTTAGCCGGACTCGCTCTGACGTTTGACCCGAACGCCTTCCTGTTTTGACACGGCAGTAAAAAAAAACGCCACACTTCCTCCGCTCTGACTTGCGAGTGTTAAAAGTTGCAGCAGCGAGCTGCTGGATAAATTACTGAGCCCTGTTTGACAAACGTCCTTGTTCCGCCTTGAGCTCTCAGCCTTTCGGGCCGATCTCTCTTCTGCTCCACATCACTGCTGACACTAACAAGAACCACCAGATAGTACATGACAGCAAAGAGCAATAAAGCCTGACACCGACTTTAATAAACAATCACAGTTCTTCTTCTTATAATTGATGCTCTTGCCTTGTTTTTCTGCAGGTTTTTTTCCTCCCTTTCAAAGCCAACAGTGAAGAAACGGCAAACCTGCCCACTTATTTGTCTATTAAGGAACAAGCAGGTTCTCAGACTCGTGTTCTGCAGGTTGTTGAAGGTTCCTGCATCCAAAGCGGCTGGAGGTCTAACCTGTAGACAGGAGCAGGTGGAGAGGATCTCCTCAGCCTCTTTAGGAGCAGATCTGAGAATCCAGGAGTTGGATCTTAGCTCCTTCCTTTCCACCTCTGCAGGATCCAGGTTCATCTGGCCTTCGTTCCAACCAGAACACCTTTTCTTCCCCAACTGGAAGCTGGACCTCCTGTTTCTGTTGCCGCCTGCAGGTTTTCCTCTGGCATGGCGGCTTCTTCCCTGCTGTTCATGAAGACCTCTGTAGGTCGTGGTCTCTGCTCCTGCAGACTGGATGTGACGTGTCGGACAACGGCGCCTCCTTTCTTATTAACGAGATTAACGAGATTATTGTTTCGGAGTCATCAGAGATTGAAGGTCCATAAATACCTTTATGGAGTCAGGACTCTTTAGCCAAAGCAGAACTGCGTCAACGGTCGCCATGATAAGTGCTGTCAGTGAGGAAGGAGGTAGGAAAGGAAGCCTGTATGCTTCCTTTCCTGGCTAGTTTAGCCTAGGAACCCCACAACGTCCCTTACTGGCGCTAAGGAGCATTAAGGAATCCCACAATCCTTTGCATGACATGACCACCTCATGGAAATCAACAAAAATGTCAGGAGAGAAGAGATTGCGCACTTTGTAGACCCGGATCTGACCCGCATCATTCGTGTGCGTTACCGTCACGTAACGACGTCGGCGTTAAAGGCTGTCCAGAATCAGCACAGCAGCCAGAATCTCATTTCCTCCCCACCATAGACTTCTGACTGTTGACTTCCTGGGTCGGGGAGCGTTGCGTCACGCGGCTCGAAGGGGCGCAGCGTGACCGTTGTGCTCGTCGAGCTAATTGCAGCTAGCGCGTTAGCTTAGTTACACCCGCAGGTTTTTCTCCCAGGCGGGAACTTTAACGTCGCTCTCACACATGGAGGAATTTCCAATAAACAAGTGACGCTAAAGCCGGGCGTACACTGTACGAGTTTTTGCCCTTTTCGGGCTGATTATTCAGTCGTGCGAGAATTTCTTGGATCGGGCCGAGTTTCAGTTTGATCCTGCGTCGTGTCGTATACAGGCGGATTGAAAATATCGTGCAGTGTATGCCTGGCATTAGCCTGCCGGGGGTGGGCGAGTGAAGCCTGGTGGCCCGCTGGGTTTATAGTACGCTGGGGGAAAACCCTGCACTGCAAAAAGGGAACTAAAAGTGTGTAAAATCCTCCTGAAATTAGTGCATTTTTCATTGATTTGAGGTGGTAAATCAGACATTTGCCAATGGAATAAGATTTTTTTTCACTTAAAATAAGAACAATTCATCTCCATCATCTTATTTCAAGTGCAGGATGTCTAATTATCTTATTTTAGGGGTAGAAATTCTAATTCCATTGGCAAAAAATCTTATTTAGCTGCTTAAATCAAGGAAACATATACAAATTTTAAGATAATTGAACTTACTTTTAGTTCCCTTTTTGCAGTGTGCTCTCCATTCACTTCTGGATCTCCCCTCCAAATGAAGGATGACTGGATGACCTTCAGAAGGACGCATCCCAACGTGACTACCCCACAACCTACCCGCTACACATGGAGCTCGTTTGGACAGAGAGTCTCATTAGAGTCTCATGGATCCCTATAGCTTTTACCTTTTGGCTTCTTTTTATGAAGACAAACTGGACCAGCAGCAAAAATACTGCTGGTGACTCCCCTAACCATCTATCCGCGGCGCCATCTGAGACGCAGAGGGAACGTCAATTTCCTGTCAACGCCTGACGAGCGAAAAGAGTCAGAGCCCTGAAATGAGGGAAGCGTGGATTAAAAAAAAAAAAGTGTTTTCTGCACGATGAGACTGAAATGTCCACAAGTGCTGAGAGACAACTGTCCATCAACAGAGGGACGAAAAAGATAATTCAGTCATTCAGACTTGACTCTTACACTGATACGTGTTTTCCTTTGGAGTGAAGCTAACTGGATTAGATCATTACGCAAATTTACACACATTTATGAAGCAAAAGTGCAGCAATACGAGACATAAAAAGTTTCATTTGACTAGAAAATCTTAAGCCAATTTAGTCTAAAATCAGCAGTTTTGCATGTGAAGGTGTGAAGGTGAATAATATACCTTTGAATTTAGCTGAGATTTGAAAGAACAAGTCTGAGTTCTTCAGATACTCAGACCCAAACCTGAACAACCTGCGCAGCAACGATTACGTTCAGATCTCCATTAACCCACAAGGATATTACCGCTTTTTCCACAGTCGTTACTTTCGTCCCTAATTCTTTCTGATTATGTAAAATCTTACTGCTCAAATGTTTTTACTGCTCCCACTTGTTAAGTTTAATGCGATACTTATTAAAGCGCATTAGTTCAGAGCATTTTCAGCACAGATATAGTCTGGAGGCTCCCAGGGTCAGAACGGGATCCACTAATTTCACAGAGACTGGTTCAGAGAGGAGCAGAATAAAAACACAGCGAGGAAGAGGAAGAGGAGGGAGGAAGCAACGGAGGCTCTGAAGTTCATCCTCGCCTTGGTTCAGCTCAGTCCACCCACCCCTCTCTCTCCCTCACCATCTCCACCCTCTCTTATGTCCCTCGCTCTGTGGTGCAGCCTCGGTGATATATGGCCGCCATCAGCAAAAATAATGGCTCGTCTGCCCGTAATCTTTTATTTCTCTGCAAGGCTGGGGGGGGGGGGGGGGGGGGGAGAAGTAGCAAGAGGATGAGAAGGAGGAGGAAGGGGTGAGCGAGTTGGAAAGCAGGGGTAAAGAAGAGGAAGATTTTTTTTAGATATGTGGATGATGAGGAGGCAGAGATGCTGCTGTTTATCTGGAGGAGGAAGAGGAGGATACTGTGGTCGGGGATGAAGCATCTCTGTGTCTACGTTTGATTATTTAAGCCGACTTCCTTTTACTTCTGGCTTTCCTGAGGAGAGGAATGGACCTCTGAGCTTTTCACAGATCAAACATCTGAAGCTTTTTCAACAAAAAGCAGTTACGTTTGAAAGAGATTGTTACCAAAAGGTGTTTTTAAAATGAACAATAGAAGAGGGAAACTCTCTTTACCCACGGCGGTGAAGCACCAGACCCACGTTGGGACGCCGCAGATCTCGACGTGGCCGTCCAGATTTGTGGGTCTTTGCTGCAAGTTTTCCTTCTAAACCCCATTTCCTGTCAGCTGACTGTCAAATAAAGCTGACTAGTGCGAAAAAAATAAACCATTCTGGTGAAGAAACAATGCTAATAAACTGAAGACAAAATAATCTGAGCATAATTAGTTATTTTTGTCAGAGATTTAAACCTGATCTAATATAAATAAATAAAAGAAACAAGTCTTATAAACCATCAACTAGTCCCATCTTCTTCACAAACAACCAGGCTGAATGTGGACCAAAAGTGAATTTTTATACGTTTAGGTTAGCGTAGCTTAGCATTTTTTTTATTTAACCTTTTTTTAACCAGGATAGAGCCCCACAGAGATTAAAAAACTCCTTTTGAAGAAAGTCCTGGTCAAGAGGCAGCACCAAATAAACAGTTATATAGTTAAAAGAAAACAACAAACTCTGAAAAACAGGAACATGTTCTGGAACCAGACAGTTTGGATGTAAAAGCATTTAGTCAGCTGAGCAACCAAACATTCAAAAGGTCAAGAAGAGTAGCAACATTTTATTAATTTACACATTAAAACAACAGTAATAATTTAACTCAATCTAATTGCCTCAAACAATAGAGAGTAAATATTATGAAATTGAAATTTGATAAGAGTTCGTTAAGACCTGGAAAGATACATCAAGCATCAAAGACCAAATTAAAATTTGGATGTTTGCTACAAACTATTTGTTTGCCAAACAATTCTAACCGCTGCGTTTAACTCTAAACTAACCGACCTTGTCGTCTCAATCCAAAACGTGCTCATCAGAGTTGGAAGCCAATGAACTCGTCAACATGGCCTCCTTCGTTAAGGATCTCTCCGCTCGTTAAGCCTTCTCCTCCTAACGAGGCGAGTTCCTGACCTTGGACTTGTAGGCTGTTGGCACAGAGACCTAACGAGCGCGCTCGGAGCGTCCTGTCAGCATATGGAGGGCCGCCTTGGCGTTGTGGATGAGGACTGAGACTCCGCAGGAGGAGATGGACTCAATCCAGAAGGAGACATTAGGCCAAAAAGGATTCATATATCTTGTTGGAGCCTATTAAGGATTAGATTAATAATTTAGCAAGAACTAAATTAATGTTACAGATCTAAGGTTGTGTGAATGATAGAGTTATTGTTTATTTGTTTATTTATTGGTTTAGCTTAGAGCCTCCTCCTTGTCAGTCCGCCTCCTGCTAAGATTAACAAGTAGAAGCAGCTGCTGAGGTGGATTTGATGGTTTGGTGAAGGAGTGAGGAGTGAAACAGTTTTTCTACACACATACAGACCAGTTAACGTTTATATTAGAATTTTTTGTAAGTCAACTCAGAGAATATTTTTGTAAGTAAAGAAAACACACCTTTTGAAACTGGGAAATTCTCCACGAGTGCTTTTTGTTTTGAGTGAGTCGAAAAACCTCCTCCTAAGAACTACTCTGGCAATTTTTAATTTTTGGAAACTGTTTTGATGCAAGAGTAGCCGTAACATATCTCCTAATTTTATTTGTTTTCCTTTAAAATGTCTTGGGCTTTCCCAATGGGACAGGGAGACCATTTATTAATCGAAAAAAATCACATGCAAGGAGCTAAAACAGGTCCCGCGGTGGGAGAACGGTTTCTCCTTCCTTAGAATACGTTTCATTATCAACCATATTGACAAGCCGTCTGAAGTCTGCCTGTGCATGCACGTGCGCCGTATGGTGAGCGAGGAGACACACACACACACACACACACACACACCCAGGGATGCGAGTGCTGGCACCAGCAGCGGTGTTGTGGATAATTTGGTCCGATCTGGCAGAAGTGGTGCCAGCAACGAGAGCCCGGGCCTGCAGAGACCAGACAGGAACTAATGACCTTCACACACACATTTCACATCAACCATATGCTTCTGTAAAAGCGGCTGCTGCCTGCACTATGCACGCGTGGCATATTTTATATATTTATATATATTTATATATATATATATATATATATATATATATATATGCCTTTTGTTCAGTTGAAATAGAGACAATAGTGGGAGTGAGAATAACGAGCTTTGTGCTGCTGGGATGAAATGGAGCAGACAGGTGGCATGTTTGCTGACAGAGTCAAAGAGGATTAATATCTTTGGATGCCATTAATGTAAGATTTTACTCCTCTACCTCACTGTAAGAGCTGCGTAAACAGAACACGATGAACATCTGTGCCGGGACAGATGTTCCAAACAAAACCACTTACTGTATAACGGATCCCTGTGCTGGTCCGCGCTTTTAATCCGCCGTTGCCACGACACGGTTTGGGTTCTAGGAATTTCCTCTTAAATTCAGTTTAACCATCAGTACGTCCCAACAGACAACATATCTACTCCGTGCGATTTGAGCGGGACTCGTCTGGTTTGTTTTTTTTTGTTCTGCGCTGATCTGATCCTATGGTCCACTTATCTTTCCACGGCGCCGCTGAGGTTAAAGCTATGAGAGCAGCGTTTTTTTTTTTTAAAGCCCCCCGGAGTAACTGCCTTCAAAAACCTGGTCAAATTATAATCCAAATTAAGATCTTTAAACTATAGCCTCTTAACCCACATTTTAAATTCCTGCATGAAAGCAGCAAAGTGCGGTCAAATATAGGGTTTGGAGTACAATCCGTACATGGCTTCTGTTTCACGTCTGTCTGCACAAAGCTTAAGGATGCTTCGTCTGCAAAGGCTTTAATTATTAGATCAACAGGACGCAGCCTTTCTACCCATTCATCCATCGTTTTCCAGTTATCCAAGGTCAGGAAGCCCTTAGGCTCCTCCCTGCGGTCCGTTTGGCGTCTCTTTCCAATGCAGCGGGCCCAGAAAACATCCAAAATAACGTGTCATGATAGTGTTCCCTCCAATTCCAGAAAAAAATAGTAGCAACAGCGCTACTCCAAGCTTCCCTCTGGGTGATGGAGTTCCTCATCTTATCTTTATGGAACCATCCAGCCACCTTACAGGGAGCGCTCAGTCCTCCATTATCTGTGAATGGGTAGTAAAGGTTACCTGTTCAGTACTCTTCCCGGTGATAATATCTCTTCCAGGGAGTTCTGGGTTTGCTCCAGGATCTGGTAAATCTCCAAAGACGGGAAACATCTGAGAGACATCCCAATCATCCACCTAAACCACTTCAACTTTTTCTCCAGAGAAGCAGTAGTTCAGCGGCTAGTGTCTGGGATAATAGTATAATCTGTATTTCATGACCATCATTGCTGGATCATTAATTTCTGGGTTTATCCTTTTAGCTCCGGTTTCTTTTTTGACGCTATAGCCAGAAGCAACACCCTCACAACTGCAGATTAACTCCTCCTCCCACGCTCCATCCTGCCATTACAAGACACTAGAACGCCTCCAGCGCCACTCTTCAGCTCCACCTGGAACTTCCACAGGCTTTCCTGGGCCAGCGTAGATGTAAAGTCTCTGATGAGAGTTCTGGGTCTGCCCCCAGTGGGACATGCCAGCAGAACCTCCAGACACAAACATCTGGGAAGCATCCCAGTCACTGCTCAATCCACCTAAACCCAAAGGAGCAATTTCCACCTGAATTTACGCACCTGATATAAATCAAGAACAGCTCCAGAACTATAAAGTCTAAATGGAAACTTTTGGTATCTGTGTAAAGGTAAGACGTATATAAGGACATTTTCCAGAGGAATCACTACTGCAACGTTTATTGTGCCTGATCTGTTGGTGACTTTTGAGAACCACATGTTTGGTATAACAGCAGCAAATCTGGACTGAATCAGTTGAAGCACATTTGTTAGACAAAGGTTTTAGAGGGCAGTGTGCCAGATGGAGCTGTCATTTTGGCAGAATTTGGCCGAATGTACCCAAAACTGTGCCAAATGTGTTTTTCACGTTATAAAAGAGAATCTGGTCAAATAAAAGTGCAGATTTCTGTTGTAGGACAGCTTCTGCATCTGGCATAGCCTTGGCTCATAACATCACCAAAATATACCACTAATCACACTATAAAAGCATTAAAATGAAGATGAAATGAGCTGAATATTATCCTTTTGTCTCCAACTAGAATATCTTTTCTGAAAAATTGACTGAATTTAAACCTCATGAAATCAAAGATAACTAGTAGAATCAGCAGTAGACTAGCAGCCTTCACTCATTTCTACAGACAGACCTCTTTGTTGTGGTGAAGGAACGGGTCTGGGTGGTTATCGTTTACATATGCTCTAAAAAACAGCATTTACAACCATAGAATAAGTGAACATTAATAGGATAGCAGAAAAATAATGTAAAGTTGCTGGAAATTATTGTGTGCCATAATGAATAATTAGTTTTAAAGAAAACAAACTGGATGTAGCTCATTACCTACATTTGCAAGTATCAGCACACCGCAGTTGTAGTCACGTTTTGCAGCTACGCACAAATCTTACTTTGTCAGAAATGGTGTGAGAGGATGTGCAATACATCGTTGGAAAGGTAAGACGCTCTAGTTTCATTTGATACTGGACATGACGGGTTTAAGCAAGAGGATCTGTGTGTTCTGTATCTCCTTCAGACAACAAAGACAAAGGTCTGAAGGAGCTTTGAATGTCCTCACATGTCCTCATTAACAAGCTCTAAAACCATCAGTAATAGTAAAAAACTAAGTTAGCAACTTGTTTTAGCAATATTAAAGCCTTAAATTGTGAGGGATTTGGGAAGAAATAGATCCATCATGTTTTATCTACTTTTAGAGCTGGTCAAAAGTAGTGCGCAGCTATTTAGCCGCGATATTGAGCCAATTGGGTTTATCAACTATTAAACTGCCATCCAAAGAAAAGCAATGTCATAAAAAGCCTTGGAAAGTTCTCACAATTCATAAATCACACATGGTAATATAAATATAGGCTAATATGTGGTTGCCTTAGATTAGAGCCTGGTTTTGGAAAAATACAGATCTCGGCCTGAAGCCCTATTCAGTCTGACTTATAGTGCTGGTTGAAAACAGATAAATAGCTTAAATCTGAAGCATGAAGCTCCCTAAATGTGATTAGAAACAGCTTAACCGGTGAAGGAAGGCCGAGACGGGAAGCTCTCTGGTTGTATAGAAATTAAAGAGATGAGCGGCTGCATTTGGAAGAACACATTTCTGCTGCTTTTAAGCACTTCTGCTATTACAAACGGTTGTGAAGGAACTTAACAGAAATCTAACACATTAGAATACAAAACGGTTTTCAAACAGAAGTCCGATTCTTTCTTAGCGAAGGAGGCTGACAGAATGATAAATTAATCAGGAGCTGATCTAAAGCGTGGATTTCTGAACAGGTCCACTTATTAGCCAACTGAAAGTGTAGCTTGGCAGTACGTGTTTCTGTTCATCCGTTCTGTGCTGGGCAGATGTCCCCCGCCCGCCTTGATGTGATCAATACATCTTGTCAGGCAGTGGTTGATAGATTATTGATTGTAATCAGCCTGTCCTGTGTTTGCAGACAGCATTTAATTCCTCTGTCAATCTGCCTCAATGCTCATCTCTCATGGACACACAATTACCTCAATGCTCCACTTCGGTTTCAAGAACAGAGTTTAAAAACATTTTAATTTAAAAATGTTGTTTTTTTGTGTGTAATGTACAACCTCGGATGATTAACACCACAAATGTTACACTGATCAAAGTTTGGGAAAGTGATAAATACCCCAAGAGCTCCATTTCAGACTATAATGCAACTAAAATCAAACAATAATCTTTTTCATTTAACCCTGCAGGGGGTGTGGTGATCTATTCTTTCACGATAACTCTCCCCACCTCGCCCGTCGACAACTTTTTTTGTTTTCCAAAAAAGCAACTAGCACCGTTTCTGTTATTGCCGACATTCCAGAAAAGCACCGATAGTTGTCTTTAAGGAGCAGGAAGTGCTTCCTCTTCCCATTTCCCTAAGAGCTGAAGTCAGTCCCACAGACAGCTGCTGCCAAAGAGCAGAGAGGAGAACCACTCCGTTTCCACATTGCAAATTAATCGCATAAGTACAAAGCTGCTGGTGATTCCGCCTTGGATTATACATATAATGTAAATATAGTTTCAAATATCTTTTTGCACTTAAATAATTTCCTGAATTTGATTCATACACAGCTTCAATCACTTATTCACCTTGTTCACTGAGTGTGAAACTGATAACTGTCTTATGGGTACATTTTATATATTTGAATTATGAAGTGTGGAGTAGTAGTGGTATTCAAATTAATAAATATTTAATAAAGTTAATTTGTAGCTCCAAAAATATTTATAGTGTTTTTAATGACTTTTTGTCTTGCCAACAGTCATATTGCTTCTCTTTCCTACAGCCTGGTTCATGGGTAAATATACAAATTAGGGAATGATGTCATCTCACAACTTGTAGGGATTTTTATGACAGTAACTCTCCTTGCTGAGGAGTTGGCAACAGTGCTGTCCACAAACACATTTACACCCAAGGGCAATTTAGACTCTCCAATTAAAATAATATGCATGGTGTGAGAGAAGCCAGAGTACCTAGAGAGAACCCACATAAGCAGAGGGAGAACATCCAAACTACATGCGGAAAATCCAGAGTCTGGACGCATGCCTAGAACGGGATTGTTGCTAGGTAATAGTGCTGGCAACTTCATCTAATGTGAACAAATTATATTTTTCCATTTTATTGCTAATGTGATAATTGTGAGGAAAATCTGAAGTAATTAATGTCATTATGCTAATGTTAGTGCTAGCATGTCCACACTAATATCCAACACTAGTCATCAACATGTTAGCGCTAAAATTAGCGCTAACATACTAATGTTCAGAGCTTGTCTTTAATATGCTAAGGTTAAAGCTTACATCTTAACATTCATCTCCACAGCTAGTCCTTTTAAGTATGCTAACATCAGCGCTAACATGTTAACACTCATGTCTACAGCTAGTCATTAATATGCTAAATATAGTGCGAACACGTTAATGCTCAAATCCATAGCTAGCCGTTGTTAGTAACCAAAATAAATGTTAGAATTTTATTTCACCGATTATAAAAAACACAAAGTGCTTTAAAACAAAAACAAGCATAAAAAGAAACACAATGTGCTTTACAATTAAAAAAGCATTAAAACAAGGGATAAAGAAAAATAAGTATTTCTAATGTTGATGCTAACATGCTAACGCTAACATCCACAGCACAGTTCTCAAGCTCTCAAAACACTTTTTTTTCCTGACTTTACCTCACGCTGAAAACGAAGCCCATACTGAATGGCAGTGTTGTAGTCAAGTCACTATGCCTCGAGTCCGAGTCCAGGTTCGAGTCTCTAGTGTTCAAGTCCGAGTCAAGTCCAAGTCATTAAAAAAAAAATCCGAGTCGAGTCCGAGTCGAGTCCACTACTCATCCGAGTCAAGTCCGAGTCGAGTCACTATTGACGTGTGATGTATGACATGAAGCAGTAACATTCCATTGCACTAATAACTCTTTCACTGTAGTTACCCTTGGTTTTACTCGGTAAAACTACCGCTTTTTCCAAGTCTAAGACTTCTCCTAACCATGGTTTTTAAACATTGTTGTTATGGAACGTGCAACAGCGACTCGAGGTACGCTGATAGGCCGCATATGAAGGATGTTAAAGCTGCAAGCGGCGTCGATCGGCCCTCGCAGCCAAGCACACTCCGGCCTATTGGCCACCGCCGCGGTGCCAGCCAGCGGGCGGTGTTCGCGCACCGCCGCGGTGCTAGCCGGCGGGCGGGGTTCACATACCGCCGCGGTGCCGGCCGGCGGGCGGGGTCCGCCCTCCACCGCAGATGCTGTTACGCATTTTCCTCGCCCGTCCACCGGGCGATTCCCACAAACGCGTTCGGCAGTGTTCCCCCATGACTCACAACAAATCTGGTGCAGATCGGTCGATGCAGCGAGGAGATACAGCCGTTGGATAATGATAATGCATTTGGCCACCGGACCGGACTAAATTGTTCGGCGGGCCGGAAAATTTATACCGATTCCTGGACGGTGACTACAAACAGAAGAAAAAAAAAACGGCCGATGACGCTGTGAACGCCGAGCAGGAGAAAAACAACGACTTACCTTCCTATCAACTTGGCCAGTTTTCCAGTCTTTCTAAGCCCTCGACACTCAATCCATCGTTTGAGCTGAACGTTGGTATGTTGTTCCACAGTTCTACCAGTAAAATGGGCGCCTGGACATCCTCTTGTGAAAGTTTAACAGCTGTAAAGTCGGTCATATCGTTGTATCTGTTGCATGTGTAACGGCTGGTTGCTACGTGCGCTCTCTCACACTGTTTGCCCAACCTTAGCGGCAAGGGGCGTTGCTCATGAGATGGTGACGTCACGTGCGCGGTACGACATTTAGATATTAAAATCATACACCAAATAATATTCTAATGACATATTAAAATTATAGCCTAATGATATAAAAAAAGTCGAGTCTTTTTCTCAATTTCCGAGTCAGAATGATCTGAATGTAGGAGTCCGAGTCCAAGTTCGAGTCATCAGTGCTCAAGTCCAAGTCAAGTCACGAGTCTCTAAATTTAGCTAATGACTCGGACTCGAGTTCGAGTCTCGGACTCGAGTACTACAACACTGCTGAATGGGCTGCGAGTGATCCGTTCACTGCATTGTCTGTTCATTTGTCTTTTCACAAAGTCAGAAATTTACAATTAGCCATGGATGAAGCAAATCTTTAAATGTCTGTGAATGGTAAATAGCTCATGTTCGGCAGGTCCTCAGACTCTTTAAACCTTAGAACCTCTCTTGTTAAGTCTAAACAATACTCTGTAGGACCAATGCCTTTATGCTGAAAAAAGCAAAATATATGACCTTTTAAATGTTTAAGTTAACAGGAAAGCAAGCCTCTTATATCAGCACAAGCAGCTGATGCCAACTGTGTAGCATGGGGGTGGAGGGACGGTGATTTGGGCCTGTTTTTCAGCCACAGGACCTGCGTACCTCGCAGTCATTGAGTGGACCACGGTCTTCTCCTGTTCTGGAGTCAAACATGAGGCCATCTGTCCGACAGCTGAAGCTTGGACCAAACTGGGTCATCAACAGAACAATGATCCCAAGCGCAGCAGGAAATCTGCTACCATCCTTCCTAAATGGATTCAAATCCTTAAACCGCGACAAAATCTTCCCATCTCTTTGAATCATTCTTCAGTCTAAGGAAGAGTGCATGTTTATGAGATCTCATCTGAAATGCTTGGATATCTCTCTTGAGACACAGAAAATCCTTAAAACCCCCCCCCCCCCCCCCCCCGATGTAATTCCTTCTGATGTAAGCATCAAGCCATAACCATAAATCTGTCAGATGAGCTGGCATCGAAACGATCAGACACGCACATCAGATATGATTGTTGAACTCTGCTGGAGCTAAAAGAGAATAAAAAAATCCCCACATCAGCTTCGTATATTCATGGCCAGCCAGCGGAGGAGGGAGGGCTCCTTCACCTCCGTGGCCTTTAATAGACAGGCTGGTTTAATTCTTAGTCTCTCCAGAATCCATTAAAGTCAGTGTGGGATATCCATTACCATCTCATCAACAGTCTGCATTTACATAAACACGCATAATTACACAGAGCAGCAGAGTGGAATCAGAGGCTCTGATTACAGACGCGCTCTTTGTTTATTTATTTATTTACGGCTTCGCCCAATCAGATGGCACTTTAAGGCTGGAGCTGAGGACTGAGGCAGCAACGCCCCCCCCCCCCCCCCCCCCCCCCCCCCCCTCCTCCAACACACACACATCTCATTTCATCCTTCTCTTTCCTCACCTCTCTGGATATTCAATCTTCATTCGATGCTGCCACTGATGTGTGGAGAGCCCGAATGAGCTACAGGACGAGTGCGAACATGCGTGTGTGTGTCCTGAATACCAATGCACCCCCCACCCCCTAGCTTCACTGGTGTTTTCCATTTAAACCGCCTTAACACTTGCACATCAGCCTGCAGACTTGGATCTCATTTAATCTGCAACTAAATTCTAATTTCAACGCGGGGCCGGAGCAGACCATAATGGCATTTCTCTCCCAGATCTCCTCAATAAGATCTTTGGCAGGAAGGAAGACCTGGCAGAAACAGGATCAGAGCACAATTTATGCTAACGGTACGCTTACCATGAACCAAATGATCCATGGAAACTTTATCCTGGGAGTTCAGCGTATACCACATTGAAAAAAAAACAAAAAAAACACGTCTAAAACGGATCTGAAAAGATCCATCTTCATCGTGTGGAGAATTTTAATCTTAAAGGGGCCTGGTCACGTGTTTTGATCATAAAAACACGTTCATCTTCAAATAAAACAACATACACCAAGCGTTCGTCCTGTAGTTTAGTCATTTTTGAGCCTGAAAAGAACTTTGCGGCAGGTCCGATCAGCAAACGTAAGCATTGCTGCAGCATCTTTAGCCAGAACCGCGGAGATATTGGAAAGCAAGATGGCGGCTATTGATGCAGCTGCTGTATACTGCAAAAACAGAACTAAAAATAAGTAAAATCTTCTTTAAATTAGTGCATTTGTCCTTGATGTGAGCAGGTAAATAAGATGATTTGCCAATGCAATAAGATTTTTCCACTTAAAATAGGAACAATTCATCTCCAACATCTCATTTCAAGTGCAGGATGTCTAATTATCTTATTTTAGGGGCAAAGATACTCATTCCATTGGCAGATAATCTTATTTACTGTCTGAAATCAAGGACGAATAGACTAACTTTAAGAACATTTTACTTGTTTTTAGATCCGTTTTTGCAGTAGCTGACCGAGCTGTAGCGCCTGGCGATATGGACAAAAAATTATATCTCGATATTTTTGGGCTGAATACCGATATACGATATCGCAATTTTATAAAGTAATTATAAAAAGACATCTCTGAATCAAAGCTTCATCCCAAAACTGTCACAGCCCTATTTTTAGAGGCTATAAATATCAGAAGCGACTGAAAAATGAGTGACTGGAATACATAAAAGAATAATTATAATGCAACTTAGACCATATCGATATAAACAATATAGTCTCATATTATATCTCTTTTAAAAAAAATCGCGATATTTTAAAAATCTCGATATATAGCCCAACCGCTCGGCCTGGACCAGGACTGACCCGATCTACAGGGTTACGGTTACATTGTACGATTGTTTTTATTCATTAGAACCATTTTCTCTCCTTATTTACACGTTGCGTGCGTGCGCAGTGTCATACTTCCAGTTGCGTGGTCTTGTTGTGGTAAATATACACAAAAGTGCTTTGTTTGCTCACAAATAGAGCAAAAACAAAGCGTAAAACACACAAATAAAATATAACAAGCCACCAGGGTGAATCATTTAACCGGAGTAGAAATGTATGAAGTTATAGTACGTAACAAGGAGCCTTTAAACTGCATGAACTTCCAGGTTTAATCCATTTTCCACCAATTGAAAGTTATCCTCTGCTACATTAGATTTTAAATGTAGGTTTTTCCAAAAAGTTCAACACGCCCGTGGCTCCGATGTTCTCAATCCACCAATCATACGCTTAGAAAGTCATGATATCAGATTTCATAAATTATATACGTGCAGAGAAAACTTAGCTGTGGAAACTCCTGAATTTGAAGAAGGCGGTAAAATAATTTCTCACATTTATTTTGAAGATCCTAACTGACGAAGGCTGATTTAACGATATTTTCTACAATATCTGGTTTCAGCTCCGTGTATAAGATGAAATTAACTACATCTTCATCAAATTTAAGATATTTTCTGGCAGAATCCAGTCGGCCTTTATGCCATGCAGTCTTGCAGCGTGTTCAGACACCGATATAAGCTGAGCTGCCGTGTATTTCCAGCCGTGTGTGGAGGAGTAATTCAGCGCAGGAGGCTTTTAGAGGTTAAAACCGGCACATCTGTGATGCATGAGCTGCTGCACACATTACTGCAAATATCCCGGCTAATTATGAGCCCAGCTCATCTCCAAGCTCCTCTTTAGCGGCATGAATTTAGATGCAGTCCGGTTCCCCGGCCAGGCTCGGACCCGTGCCGTAAACCTGGGCGGCTCTGTGGTTTCCACCCGGCGTGGCTGAGTGGGGACGTCCTGACTTTCATGATGCACATTTGCATAAACAGCAGCAGCAGCAGAATCACTCCCATCATCTGCAGCTGCATTAGCATCTCCTGTCCCACTCCTGAGGAGGCGTCCTTCAGAGGAGTTGCTCCTGACGTTATTTACAGCTGAACCGCCGTGGATTTATTATTCTGAAGCCGTTCTGTCCTTTATCACACAGCCGTGGAGATTCATCCCCCCCTCCATCTTTCTGGACTGATCCTTTAGGAAATGGCTCTGGTAAAATGTGTTTAATACCAGTTGCTGCGCGGTTTAGGATGAACACACGGTGTTCTGCCAGTTTGCTTTCTCCAGAAGAACAGATAAAAAAAAAAACTATAAATGTTTCAGTATCATTTAAAGAAAACGGGGCAGGTTTGAATTTCACAGAATTCACATTGGCTGTCCTTGATGAAAAAAAAACAACCTGATGCCATCTACGTAACTTTCAATCCTGTTTATCACTACATGTATTAAATCTAAGGTAAGTTATATTTATCTGTCATGCTATGTCAGCTCTGGCTGATTTTTTATTGGCATCTGAGCTCGATAAGCAGCTTTCTGTGCTGACTAAACACATGCCAAATTGGCACTGCACAAAAAAACCCGGGAATGAGGCAACAAGCAAGAAAACCAGAGAAATCATGAAACTAAACATTTCCTGAGAAATAATTTGCTTTTTTAACAAACTGTTTTGAGTTTTATGTTTCACCGTATTTGTCGTAAAATGACTTACATTGTTTCCTGGTCTGAAAATGAACAGCTGGATGACCTGTTTGACTAAATAAAACAGACAAATGCAGAAATTTGGATAAAATTTCAGCAAAAAAGTGCGTTTGCTATGAGAACCAGATCTTAACAGTCGGTCCGGAACGCCGTCGGGCTTCTAACCGGACGCGATCAGAACCTTCCTTCCTCTGGCTGCCGGAGCATTTCAGTCCATTTTAAGATTCTCTTATTTGTTTTTAAAGGTTTACATGGTTTTGACCCGTCTTACCTCCCTCAGCGGCTCGTTTCCCACTCGGCACCTCAGGTCTGAGCTTCCTTCATATATCAGACTGGCTCCTTCACCATTCACTTTTAAAACTCTTGAAAACGCATTTTTTATCTCTGTGTCCTTTTGTTGATTCTATTATTGGTTTTTTTCTGTTGTTTTTGTCCTTTTCCTTGTTTTACGTTTTAAATGTTTCTTCTTTTGCACATGCAGCACTTTGTCGCAGCTTTGGTTGTTTTGAAGCGCTTTATAAATGAATAAAACACAAGATTCACCACAAGCTGAACGTATCATCAAAGACAATTTAAATCACTGATTCACCCAACACAACGGCTCGCGTTTAGGTGGGACTGACTTTCAGAACTCGGTAGGAGTACTAGCAGAAAACAAAGACTTAAACCGTACATATTGTTCACTAAGTTATTACATGCTTATGGTTTATTGTTTGCTGTGTGTGTCCTAAGCCAGAGTATGTCCTGAAAAATGTCCCCAGGGTAACACACGGTGACAATAAAACTGATCACGAATCAAGAACCTGAGCATCAAGAATCACAAATAAAAAATTTAGATTTGCGATGTTACATAGAGCTGCAGTGTCCTGAGCAGCCACCAGAGGGCAGACGTGGCGGCTATCAGGCAGTAACCGAAGCACCCGACGGTCAACCAGAACAGTGGACGCCACGTTGGCCAATTTATTGGTTTAATTGAGGCTGGAGACGGAGATCAACGCTGCGCAGCATTCTTCATGGATCTCTTAAAGGTTTTTCACACTAAGGATTAGTTAAAACTCAAAAAAAATATTCGATACTCGACACCATCTTCGAAACCATGGGGATGAAAAAATAACTACAGGCGTAAAGACTATTTTAGCAACATGAAAAGTTCACCTTTTTCAATTTCAACATCCAATGTTTCTATTAAATTTTATTTATATAGCGCCAATTCACAACTTATGTCATCCAAGGTCCTTCGCATGGAACACACTTTAAATAAACAAATGCTAAATAAATAACCCCAGTATAACAGATACTTAGTAGCATGCTAGCCACGGCTAATCACACAACATTAATGCGGACCACCGCTGGCGCTGACATCAGAAACATTTTTAATGTATTACATTAAATTATGGATGCAACTGTTGGAACATCATTCCAGCAGGGTGTCGCTCCTTGAGATGTTTGGCCAAGTTTGTTGTGCTGCTTGACTCCGTTGCACCACTTTAAAGCAGTTTGCTCCCAGGCTTGTCAAGATCTTTGGGTTTTCCTTCTTAGTTTGCCTCATTTGCTGAAATATTTAGTATCTATACCATGTAGAGTTAGTATTGTATCCGGATCCAGCATTTAAGTGGCGATACTTTTATTACTTGGAGGAGATTTGATCCCTGGTAAATGTCCATAATGTGTTGGTTGGACAACTATCTGTCCTGTTCTGTGTTATTAATGAATGGACAGACGTATTATTATTATTATTATTAACGTTGCATGAAGGACGTATGTATAGAATAACGATGTGGGATAAAGTCTAAAAATGCTTTTCCAGGCGGCGTAGGAACCGAGTCTTTGGCTATGTTCTCACTGCAGGTCTTTATGTGCAATTCTGTTTTTTTGCTGAAATGTTTTTGTTTCTTTTCTTGAAGTGGCGGTTTATGTTATTATTAAATGTGACTGTCATCATGCTTCAAGACCGCAAAGCGACCCACATGCGGCGATAACAGACGGAGACGTCACAGAACAGCGTACTGTAACGGAAGTGATGTTGAATGTAATTGTTTTGTTCAATAAAGTTTAGTTTAAAAAAAAAAAACTCAAAAAGAATAAAATGCAGATACTAGCCAGCAAAATCTGATATGTATACAAATTAGTGCCACATGTTGAAATGGGCCGTTCACACTGCTGTGAAAAAGACGGATATGGGCAAAAAGATCATATTTGGGTCGCATTTCCTCTCAGTGAGAACGTAGCCTTTATGTTCTGATGTTCTCCTTTCTGGTTCTCCTCTCCGCAGCCTGAACTTTTCCCCTGAATGAAATCTGTAGAAACTTTCCTCTTCATTATTCATGGGGAGGAATAAACTGCCACATTTTCTACTTTTCCTGCTGCTTTTAATTCCTCCTCAAATCGACTGAACCTCAGCCATTGTCTGTCTGACGCTCCCTTCAGGTAAATCAGGACAAACGAGCGCCGGCTGTCACCGCCGGCCGTCCTGGGAGACAAACGGCCCTCAGCTCTGAGTTTGGACTCCAGTCGGAGCCGCTGGACGCGGAGAGACGAGGGGAAGTCAACACGGTGATTATAAAGCAGAGGATACGTGAGCTCGGCCGATGCACCTGAGAAAAAAAACCCAAATCCCAGTTTTTGTGTCTGCAGCCTGACGCTGAACTCTGAGCGAGAACTATGAGTTCCCAGCTGCTGCTCTGCTCATAACTCCAAACTAGGGCTGGATGATACAGAAAAAAAAAGCATATTAATAAAATAGAAACCATATTGATCGATGTTGATAATTAACTAATTCAAAACATTTATTTAAAGTGCAGCTCTGGACATTTTATGCTGTTGCTTAGCGACCTATTTTTAGATAAAGACATAAACACTGAATTCAAACTCAACCTTTTATTCAAGCAACTTTTTACCAAAACTGCAAGTTTTTAAAAAAGAAAAAAGAACGCGTGCTGTCTGAACTCTGAAGGGGGCGGAGCTTGGTTCCTTTTTATTGACACTTTTTTTCTTTTATCGATATACGATTATCGATCGTTATTTATTGTTATTGAATTATCGCCTAGCCCAACTCCAAATGAAGCAGTAACGTCCGCTGAGCTCCAGAAAAACGGCCCAACTCTCCCAACAGCTTCACAAAAATGAATAAAACTCCAAACCGAAATAAATGTATTAGAAAGTTATTGAAATGATTTTAAAGCTAAAGGCGAGATGACAAATTATGAGCATGCCAATTTTGTTTTTGGATGAATTTTGCCTGTAGTAAAATGATATTAATACTACTTTTAGTCCATGCAGCCAACATAAACGGAGAAAATTGGGTCATACAACAGAGTTGTGCTTCACAGAAGGTCAAATCTTGTTTTACTTCTAGGTTTTATCGATCAAAATATATATTTTTGTATTGAATTATTGTCCAGCCCAACTCCAAATGAAGCCGTAACGTCCGCTGAGCTCCAGAAGAACGAGCCAGATCATCTTCGGACAGAGAAGATTAGCTAGCAGAGGGAAGCAACGTGTTTCCACAGCAGGAAGCTCCTCCAGTCACATCCCGGCTTCTTTTCACGCGACACATGAGATACAAACGGTCTCTAAGAAGAGTCCAAGTCAGGTCCCAAGTCTTTAGGGCACAAGTCTATCCCCAAGCCTGAAGTCTTCTTCCAGCTTGGTTGCGACTTGAGTTGGAGATTCTTTGATCTGAGAAAGAAAAGAACTGCAGACGTTTCTCTTTCTGACAGCTGAAAGAACGAGACTTTGCTGAAACCTTGAACTCATGTCTGTTTTCTTCCAAAGAGAGAAAATCTACTTTATACACCAACCTCAGCAGCTCAGCGCTGAAGAAAACACTTCTACTAAAGAACTATAGTAAACTATATATATATATATATATATATATATATATATATATATATATATATATATATATATATATATATATATATATATATATATATATAAGGCTGAGTCCAGCCACCCTCCAGAGGAAGCTCATTTCAGCTGCTTCTATCTATACAACAAAACTGATTTCTATGGATTATTTTAATGTTTCTTTGCACAATTTCTGTTTCTTAAAAGGCTTATTGTAATTTCTATTGTTAAATAGGCCACAGCTGTTGGAGTTTTAGCCGCGTTAGGTTGTTTTGTTCTTATCCGGTTTAAAACAAGGACAAAAGATGATAAACACTGACTCATTTAAACAAAAGCATAAAAAAGTGAAAAACCAACAATTCAAAAGAATTTTTTTTTTGTTAAATGTTTTTTGCTTAACTTAAAATAACAATTCGACCCTGCTGAGTTTCTGTTTTCGGCCGTGTTTCACCTGCGCCTCATCCAAACCGCTTATGTTAATGAGACATGAGGTAAACAGATAAACCAACATGTAACACGTGTTGGCGGATGTCATTAGGTTATAAACTATAAAAGTTACCAATATTACACCTTCTGTCTGGTAAGAGGCTCCAGCTGGATTTTTAGAGCAGGTAAGAGCCTCCCATTGGTTAATTACTGCCTAGATCAGCGATCTGGAGCCGCAAGTGGCTCTTTGGACCTTCCACAGTGGCTCTTAATAACATTGGCTACAAATTATATTGTTATTATTATATTTATTATATATGTACTATTATTTACATGTAAAAATGATAATAAATGCAGTTTTTTCTTGGAATAATTGCTTTTAGTTTCACAACAGAATGATGCCAGTAATTCTGTTGTAATTAAATATTTTAATCATTGCCCAGCCCTAATATATCTATATATATATATATAGATAGATAGATAGATAGATAGATAGATAGATAGATAGATAGATAGATAGATATACATGTACACATACATACTGTACTATACATACTGTATATATATATTAGGGCTGGGCAACGATTAAAATATTTAATCGCGATTAATCGCCCTGATTAATCGCGATTAATCGCATTGTATTTACAAACTCCAAGAATGAATTCAAAAGTAGTGTAAAGAGCACTTTTATTTTAATGTTCTGCTGCCATATGAACAAAAGTGTTGTAACATTTGTAGCACTTATCAGTAACACATATTTAGTTTAAAGCTCAACTTAAACATGTAAAACAAAAAATAGCAATAATAATAAATTAAAGCTTATTGCCACTGACAGGGAATTCTCTTTATGGGGAAAAAATCTACCAAAAACAGGCAATTTCTGAGGTAACAGCAGGGAGCAGCATTACCATTTTATGTTCAATACCAAAGTTTAACTTGGCAGTGGTTACAACTAACTTGTTTCTGTCATATTCCATGCTGGAAGAACTTTAAACTGAAATGCTTGCTAACTCGATATGCTTGCGTTGCTTGCGTTTATTTGACGTTGATACGCGGTTTTTTGTTGTTGTGCATATAGTGAATGGCAGGGAAAAACAGGCAAAAATACATGGATACTTTGAAACGAGAAGCGACTTCACCAACGGCGTCTAAGCAGACCCCCCCGCTCCGCTCCGCACAAAACTTGTTCCGGCCGCCAACTCACCGCCTCGCCTAAGCGGGAAACACCGCCTTCCGCATGTCGGCTTTGTTTTTTTCCGGCCAGCACCTTTCTTCCTCTGAATCCGAGGTTTGGCTGACAGCGAGGTTATTGGCGCATTATCGCCACCTACTGTTCTGATTCAAACCCCTACACCGCAGCAACAGACCTTCACAAAATAAAAGCATGTGAGCAACATGCGTTAATGCGCGTTAAAGAAAATATCGCCGTTAATAGTCTAATGAGTTAACGCGAAATTAACGCGTTAACTTGCCCAGCCCTAATATATATATATATATATATATATATATATATATATATATATATATATATATATATATTAGGGCTGGGCAAGTTAACGCGTTAATTTCGCGTTAATTCATTAGACTATTAACGGCGATATTTATTTTATCGCGCATTAACGCATGTTGCTCACATGCTTTCAGTCAGTGTCAGTCAGCAGGCCTGTCACGGCAGCACTCTCCCGCTCCCCCTCCCCTCTCGTACATGGCTCAGCGGCGCCAGCCAATCAGCACGCAGGCTCAGCCTGGCCCGTGCACTCAGCTCTCACACAAACTTAATACACAAACAGCTGAGAGAGACCGCAGCAGCGAAAAAACATGAACAGTAGCACCGTTTGGCTTTATTTTAATACCGTAAATGAAATCAAGCTGTATGTTTTGTAAAAAGCCGGTTCATTTCAGTGGAAACACAACAAATTTATCTAAGCACGTGAAAAAACATGAAAACGTCGAGCCCCAGAAACGGAGAGAGGAGACGAAACTTCTCTCACTGCCCCGACAGACCCACAGACGTCTCTGACTGAGGCGTTTCAGTCCTCCAGGGAACATCCAGGTAGATCAGTGGATGGATGGATGGATGGATGGATGGATGGATGGATGGATGGATGGATGGATGTTACTGGAGCCCACACATAACATGTAATTAAGACCTTGAAAGAACCCAGTACATATATTAAAAAGTGTTATTTAAGATAAGATAACATTAGCTAATCCTTTTTTTATCCCACGACGGGGAAATTTATAGGATTAAAGCAACAGGCAGGTGCACACAACACAGACAAAATTACATAAGGATTGAAATATATAAGAGGTGGATTAGCGAAAAAACACTGAACATAACATTATTATTATTATTATTATTATTATTATTATTATTATTATTATTGAATTGTAATAATAAAATAAAAACCACAAAACCCAAAAGGTCAACAGTTTCATGATACATCAAGCTTAGGGACTGGCTAATATACAGCAGGTCAAAAAAGGCCATATTTTGGCTGCAGTGCTTGCTGTTCTCTTATGAAGAAAAGATCAACTAGTGCACAAAATTCAATAGATGGGTTGAAAATATCCAGTATAAAATAAGTGCTACAAATGTTACAACACTTTTGTTCATATGGCAGCAGAACGTTAAAATAAAAGTGCTCTTTACACTACTTTTGAATTCATTCTTGGAGTTTGTAAATACAATGCATCAGGGCGATTAATCGCGCTTAAATATTTTAATCGTTGCCCAGCCCTAATATATATATATATATACATATATATATACTGGAAAATGTTGTTCTTCTGAGCTAGGGGACTTTCAGAACCACTGATTCAACATGGAAAGACATTTTATTGTTATCGCCTCGTGTTGCTAATAGCAGTTTAGCGTTGCAGCCGTATACCTCAACTCAAAACCACGATGCGTTTTGCACGATGTGACATCATTCCCAGCTCCCACCTCCGACGCTGCATCGGATGGTTTTCAGCTTCAGAAAGCTTTGCAAAGTCCACACTTCCAACATTTTATATCTAATGATGTAGTTTCATTGTTCCAGTAACCAGGAGCACGAATACCTCCAAACACCCCAGAGACCAATCTAAAGTGAGCGTAACACCTACCCCTGCCTCCAGGGGGCACCAGCAGGACTGTCGGACCTTCTTCCCGCAGGCTTTATCCTCTCCATTCTTCAACCAGGTCATTACAGACAGAAACCTGCATTTGTTCTGGAGTCACTGTGGGCGGGGTTGAGCCTCTCTCTTAGTGTGAGGAATATTTTCTGCCTTTTACCGGCAGCGTTTCACCCAACGTGTGCACTCCATTTGAAAGAGTAATTGGTCACTGTGATACTTCCTCCCGGCTCTGAAAAGATGGCCTCCCATCCTGCAGCACAGTTCATTAAACGCCTTTTGTTGGAAAGAAAGTGAAAGGATGAAGAGAACAAAAGAGAAGCAGAACACCTGATACCCACGCAGCACTCAATCAGAGCCGCTCCATATGGATCAGTGTGTGTGTGCGTTCCCGCTGCATCTTAATTAAAGTCCATTGAAATCTTAAAAAGAACTGAACCAGTTATTGTGTCTCAGATTTTCAACACTGTAACGAGTTTAACTCTGCAAAGATGAATCACGGGAGAGAAACTAGGAGGCATTTATGCTGATAAAATAAAAGTAAAACGGTGTTTGCTCTTCAGTTATTACACTTTTCTGTCGTCTCGCTACAGAATCAGCAGCTAAAACCAACAGGAAATGAGCCGGGGGCTTCTCTTACGCGGTTTTAAATCCTGCCGCTACGCCGGCCGCCGGTTCTCCAGAGGGTTTCTAGGAGGAAAAATGCTTTTCTGATGCAACTTCTTTCACATTTTTACTGATTAAGCAGAGGAAATTATGACTAATTATCCCCTAGATGTGTTTCTTGTATGCAGGGAGCGTCTCCACCAGTGCTGTCCAAACGTTTTGTCACGTCGGCCAAAATCTTCAAGTCAAAATAACCCAAGGACTGGTTTTAGTTTATTAAAATCTCTAAAAATTACAGTGAGAATCTTTTCCACCTGCTCAGCATTAAACTTGGCGTGCAATAGTTTAATTAAGCTAATAAAGTAATGTTGTGAGGTAAGATGGATGATTAAATGATTAAGAATCAAGAACCTAAGAAAAAGTTAAATGTTTGCTAATTATTTTGGGCCTTGACTGAAATAAACAGAAACAAACTGAGTTCATTTCCAGCAAAAAGAACAGGATTTGGGTTAAATGGTTGAATGAAAACATTTGCCGCATTTACCCAAGTTTAAGAAATACATTTAAAGCAGATTTGGGGGCATTAAGTCAGCTGAGAAATGACGTCCCGGTTCTGATGCTATTAAGGAGAATCTGAAACACCGAATTAATTTAGACGAATAATTTGCGTCGCATCCCAAAATATAAAACACCCCAACACCACGACCCCCAACTGCGGAAACTAAAAATCTTTGAAAACAGTCCCAATATGTCAGAAAATTAGTAAAAACGCATATACTGAATGATTTAACTGTTAAACGAGGTTTGGGAACCAAGTGGGCCGGGTCATGTTCCAGAATTAAGGTCCATCTCATTTTTTAAAGGTCTCCTATCAGCTGTTTTTTCTCACAATAAAACTAAAAGTAAAGAGGAACAGATCAAGTACCTGAACACATTTCTAAAATGTGGTTTATGAAACTCACTTTTTCACAGCATTTGGAGCCAAATGGTGCAGAATTTCTGTCCAGTCAGCAGATTTCCATCAGAACCGGGCCTTAACTGGATACCAGCATGAAGTTATTACAAGATTTGACACATTTCCAGTTTTTAAAAAAAGCCAGTATTTCCCCTCAGAAACCCTAACAGGTTTAATTTATTTTAATGTTCGCAGTATAAAGCAGAGCTTCCCCTCCCCAACCTGTTGCTGTGCCGAATTGAACTGAAGTTTTTCTTTTTATTCCAGATCACTGTGAAAAATATCTAATTTTGTTGCCAACTTCCTCTAGATGTGAGAACTGGCTCAGAGTTGATCTGGTGAAGCGTTTCTCTAACAGTTAAAAACTTTACTTTTTTCACAAGAAGCGACTGAGAGAACTATTTAATATGTCTTGTTGGGTCGATTGCCAGCGTAACCAGCGTCAACAGCCTCGCCATTAGCAGCTAACGTTTGAGCTAGCTTGATAATTTAGAGCCATCAGGCTGTTTGACCAGTACTACTTTTTTTAGGTGTTCCATAACACTTTTTAAGAGACACCCTGAAGCCAATCAGTATCAAATATTCACTCAGACCACGTTATAACTGCTGTTAAAGGGGAGTTTTCCTCTCCACTGTCGCCATATGCATACTCAGTGTAGCGGCGCCTCCAGAAATTTTTCATGGGGGTCCCAGATGGGGCAACTTAAACTTCTGGGGTGGCACTGAAACTAAAATCCATAATTTCAGGATTTTATTCTACTTTTGTAGTAAAGCTGCTGTAGAAAACTATCAGGAAGACTTAAGTTAACGTCTACTAACATCTTTTGGTTTATTGTTTGATTTTTAATGTTACTAATGATCTAATGTGCATAGACCAATAATGGTACAGTTAACATTTAGAGTTGAACAACAATTCCTTTTTATTGTGTAATTATATAAGGAATAAGGTGTACCTTTATTCATTTATTTAAAAACAAGATAACTACTGGGGCAAAGGAGATAGTTTTTTAAATAAAAGCGCAATAAAAGGTCAAGAAGAGCGGCTGTCTTGCTGACTGTGCATAATGGGATGAAATGCTAAACTGATGGTACTAAAATTTACACTGGCGAGTAACGCTAACCACCCCTGGTGGCGCCATAGGCTCGGTGTGAGGGATTGCTGCAAAGCCAATGGACGCGATGCCAGCTACTGTCCACTGTGGCTTTATTCTCATCCAGGAGGAGTGAAAGCTGCAGGTCAACGAGACAGGAAACTCTGAACCAACCTGTCTGGACGAGTTAATTGAACGGACTGTGAAGTGACGTATTGTGAATTGGCGCCATATAAATAAATATAAATAAACCGAGTTTAAAGCTGCCTGGAAACCAACCAAAGTGGCGTAAAGAAAAGTCCTAAAAGGCCCAGTTAGAACGCAGAAACCCGAAAACACAACAACCTGCAGCTTAAAGTAATTCTGATTAAACTGTGTGTTATTTGCAGTGAGCAGAGTTAAGTTAAGCAGCAGGAGGAGACAATAGGTGTTGTGCTGTGTGGCTCGGCTCTGGGTGCAGATGGCGGCTCTGAACCTCCAGAGGATTCACTGGGCTTGGCACGCTCAGCCTGGCCACAAATCTGCTGCCCTGCTGGGTCTTTGTGAGTCCAAAGGGCCCCCCCCGTTGTCCCTGGAAGTCCCCCAAAACAAATGCACACTCGCCAAAAACACACAACATGAAAACCCTTTTATTTTTTTATTTTTTCCTCCACTCGCCTCGTCCCTCTGAGGCCTCCTTCGCTTTGGAGATCATCTCTTTTGAAGAAATCTACTTTTTTTTATTATTTGGGAAAATGAAGTCATTTATGCAGGAGCTACATAATTCAAATAGTACAATTATTCAAGATTATCAGTTAGTTGTTTAGGGATTTAAGTTGAAAGTTGAAAACAAATGTAATCTGCTTACACAGCAAAAAATGAAATTAAATATAAGCAACATTTTCTTAAAATGTGTGCGTTTGCAGGTAGGTAAGATAATCTGCCAGTGGAATAAGATTTTTTCAATTGAAACAGGAACAACTCATCTCCATCATCTTATTTCAAATGTAGTTTATCTAATTATCTTATTTTAGGGGTCAAAATACTCATTCCATTGGCAGATAATCTTATTTAGCTGCTCAAATCGAGGACAAACGCACTCTTTTAAATAAAATTTCACTTATTTTTAGTTCTGTTTTTGCAGAATTTGCAAGGTACACTGCAAAAATAGAACTAAAAACAAATTTTCTTGAAATTATTGTATTTGCCCTTGATTTGAGCAGGTAAATAAAACTATTTGCCAATGGAATAAGATTTTAGCACTTAAAATAGGAACAATTCATCTCCATCATCTTATTTCAAGTGCAGTTTATCTAATTATCTTGTTTTACATGTAAAAATACTCATTCCATTGGCAAATAATCTTATTTACCTGCTCAAATCAAGGGTAAATACATTCATTTGAAGAAAATTTCACTTATTTTTAGTTCTGTTTTTGCAGAATTTGCAAGGTAGGTGGAGCAGCACACCTAGAACTTCACCTTCAAAGCAACGCCGTCGTTCCTGCAGAGGTTCTGATCCATCAGAACCTCTCCTAGTCCATCCTGCCTTCACTCAGGAACCAGGCACTAAGATACCGGACCCCCTCCCCAGACGAGCCGTTCTGACCGTTGTTGCTTCAGACTTAAATGAATTTTCTCCAACAGAACCACATCATCTGAAGAACGCTAACGTTGTCCTGTAGGGTTCCAGGACCAGAACCGTCCGTCTCCGTTGGAGAATAAATGGATTTTATTTTGCCGACGGCCTCCATGAGGAGAATAGCAGCAATGCTGAATACATGATTAGGAAAATAAATTGTTAAAATATTGTAAAGGGGAAACTTTTTTCCCACAATACGAGGCACTTTCATTTAATTATTTTTTTAAAACCACCAGCAGCAAACATTTAGTTATATTTTCCTTGTTTACAACAGCAGGGCGGCCATCTTGTTTTCCAAGCATGTTTCACAGCTTAGATTTAGATGCACTTTGACTTCAGGTTTAACTCCCAGACTTTTATGCTTGACATAAAAGCAAGTTTTTAAAAATCAATTCTTTACTTTCTTTTTGTGAAACGAAAAAAACAACGATAAATGGGATTTGGTATAATATAATTTGATATTTTTAAGCCATATCGCCCAGCCCTACTTCTATTCATTTTAGCCTAACTAACCATTACCAGTTTAACCCTAACCCAGAGTTTAACCTAAACCTAATCCCCTCTAATCCACCCCTAACTAACTGCATTAGGCCCGGCTCTTTGGTCTCATAAGGTTAACAAATATACCAGAAAAGGACCTAAATCTGTAACAAACGAGTACACACACACACACCTTTCTTATTCAGACAAATTAAATTATAATTTATAGGAGATTAAAGTCTTACAGCGGTTCAACACGCCATAAGGACATTTTAGAGAACTGTCACCCCGCCCCTATTGTTATATCACACACACATTAGTGCAGTCAGCATATAATCCTGTTCACACTCAAAGTCAACAATTAATCCTTCGCACACAGCAGAAGCAGCGGCAGCGCTTTTCTGAAAGCCAGACGGTGACTTTCTGCTCTCTCTCCGTTTTACCTTTTTTTGTTCAGAGGGTTCGGTATGAAAACTTTGTCTGTGTTCAGGATGGTCAATAAAGCTCTGATTCAACTCACTTTATTTATATAAGCGCCAACACACATCATCCATATGTACTTTATGAAGTCAATTCAATCAACAGATTTCACCTTCATTCTGGCTGACCAATGGCAGAGCAGATGACCCAACGAAGGACCGCCCACTTCATTTGCATAAAGAGGCAGAAATAGGGAAAAGTAAAAAAACACAAAGAAGAAAAGGTTTGTAGGACAAAACAAGGTAAGAAACTTCCAGAAGGAAATAAAAACACATCTATAAGTAAAATATCTATCTATATCTATATATATATATCACATTTTTAAATTATGCCTTGGGGAAAAAAATATGTCTAGAAACCAACCAAGCTGCCTTAGGGTTGGTAAATTAAATAAATAAGATACTTTAAGCCAAGGGTGTCCAATCTATTGCCCTTGGACTGATTTAAAACGGCACTTTAAGAATTATTATTGAGCCCACCAGTTCAGGTGCTTTGGCAGATGGAGACTTTTCCTTTTAATTAGGGTAAAATTATCAGTCAAAATCTTCTCAAAAATAAAAATGTCTGCTACAACACAAAGTATTTGTCTTCTCATAACCACACATTTTACATTCTCTTCCAATTCATAGTAAACAGGACCACATCTATCACTCAAATGCTGACTTTGGTGCACCAAAATCTGTATTTAATTAATTTATTAAAATCGGTTCAACTAAAGGAAACGTTTTCAAAGAAAGAGAGAGACACAAATTCTGTTCTTATTTCTGAGAATAGACAAAAGATTTATTTTCTTATATTTTGTCAATCGAGCCCAAAACAATTTTCAAACTGGATGACCATCTTTTAATAAAACACGTGTGCAAACCATTGCATGCTCATCTTTTGTGGAGCAGGTAAATACTTTTTTTATTCTGTTTGGCCCTTCATTGCTCTTGACTGACAAAGTTTAGACAAAAACAAAGACATTAATCTATATAATAGTTTTTGAAATCAAGTAGTTTAATGTATTGGTTTATTTATTAGACCATTTATAAATTTCTGCTTTTATTTTGAATTCTGTACGTTTCAGTCCTCCATATTTCCCCGACGCCGCAAAAAAATATGTAATTACTTTTTTCATCCATAGCTTTAAACATTTAACATTTTTCCTGCTCTCCTTTGGTATCTATTAGTTATATTTCTAGATATATTTCTATTGCAATCTTGTTTTTTTCCATTTTAAATGTTTATTGATTGTCTGTGCAGCACTTTGTCAAAGCTGCTGTTGTTTTAAAAATAAAATAGTAGTAATAGTTTATGTAAATTAGTGACTTCCATGTCAGCCAGTAGCTGCTGTCCTTACTGAGGAGTTTAGGTCGGCGCAGCGAGAGCAGAGTTAGGATGAACTATGAGAGCAAATATGGCTGAAAGCAGCAATACTGTCACCATTTAGCAGCAACTGATTCTACTGCTGCACAATAATGAAACAATTTCATTATTTTATAGTAAATAATTGATAAATTAGCTGCAGTAGTTGCTGAACTTTAACGCTGATTTCATCTTAGAGCCGTTACCAGTAATGTGCTGCCTTGTTTTATACCTTTTAGGATCTTTGAGCTCATTTTGGTCCACAACACAAAGATTCTAGAGTGAAATGAAAAGATCAGAGCAGACCGAGATGAAGAAGCTCAACGATGCTTTTAGACAGCATCAAACTGCAGAGATGCTCAGCCGGGTCCAGACAAAACGAAGCCTGCAGGGTTCTGGTGTTAACAGAAAAAACCTGCAGAAGAAGAAAAGCCTCACATTGTTCCTACTCTGTAAAAAGTGCATTTTAAAAACCACACCGACGTTTTGCCTGCAGGCAGAAGTTAAATATTTCACTATGAGGTGCGGAGCGACGGCTGTTTTACACATAAAATATGGATCATTTAACAACATTTAGTCACTTTTCCAAACAGGCGGCTGCAGAAACATTTCACAGTACGCCTTCCAGACACAATTTAACCTGAAACACTCGGTTCAGACGGTTTGCAGTGCGGCGGTGAAGATAAAATCAACCCTCTCCGTTCCCATAAATCTCAGCCGCCGCCACAGTGAAGGTGAAAATCAACACCATAAAACAATAAAACGTGATTTTAAACATCCAGGATCGTCCAGTCACATGTAATACACGGCGAGCAGAGCAGATCTCCCCTGGAAGGACGGCTGCAGGTCAGCAGGAGACCTCCGCAGCGCAGATCTGACCTTCCCTCCTCGCCAGGACTGGAAATCACCAAGGAAGACCTTCCAGAATCGGTCATGATGAATCTGTTTACGGTTCTTTGCCATGTTCCCGTTTTTTGTGTGAGGTTCCTGCAAAGTGCTGCTTCCCTCACCTTTTTCTGAAGCGTCTTCTTCTTTGTATCTACTTTGTTTCTGTGGGACCATCTAAACCTCCGTTCCAGCTCCAGGGTGACCTTAAGGGCAGCGTCTGAACTTAACTTCCGGATTCACGGGCTAAGCGGGGCGGTAGATGTAAGAATCAGCCAGCACAGAATATTTTTTACAGGCTAAAACATTACCTCTGACTATCTCCTGCTCTAAACATCTCCTTACTCTGAGGGAACCTCTTGGAGACGCCTCCTTGTTCCAACATGACGGTGCACCATGCACGGTCCACAGAGACGTGGACGGGTCCGTTGAGGACCAGGGAGTCTGCAACCAGCGTCTGAAATTAACTTTCTGATTCAGCGGTCAAGTTGTCCGGTAGACGTAAGAATCAACCCGCCAAGCATATTTTTAATTCTATATTACATTAATTCTGACTGACTTCTGCTAAATATCTCCACATAATGGCGCTACGTAATTAGCCTGAGCTAAATGCTAGCTGTTAGCTGCTGTAGTTCTCGTGTCACATGTGTGTGTTTGTGTACGTTTGTTGTAGGTACACCTGGTCTGGCGTTCTGTTAACTGTGACATCATCCAGAGAAGACGGCTCACCCGCTATTACCATCTAATGTAGAACAGATTACTGGATCAATGTGTGCTTCTGTGCTTTTTTGTTTCTCTTGTTGTGTCTCTGCTCTGTCTTCTGTAACCCCAGTCGGTCGAGGCAGATGACCGTTCATACTGAGCCCGGTTCTGCCGGAGGTTTTCCTTCCCGTTAATGGGGAGTTTTTCTTCCCACTGTTGCTTCATGCTTGCTCAGTATGAGGGATTGCAGCAAAGCCATGGACAATGCAGACGACTCTCCCTGTAACTCTACGGTTCCCCAGGAGTGAATGCTGCTTGTCGGGACTTTGATGCAATCAACTGGTTTCCTTATATAGGACATTTTTGACCAATCTGCATAATCTGACCCAATCTGTATAATATGATTGAACTTGATTTTGTAAAGTGCCTTGAGATGACATGTTTCATGATTTGGCGCTATATAAATAAAATTGAATTTAAATTGAATTGAATTGTCATGCGAGCTGAAAGCAGAGGAACATAAAGAAGCATCCACCCACATGATGACTGAAAAACACGATTTATTTGCTGTAAACATTTACTCACCATGTGGCAGCTAGCTCTCTGAAATTTACTCGCCAAACGGAAAATTTACTCCCATTTTACTTTTCAACTTAACTTACCATTTGGTTTGAGGTCATAAACAGATTTATTTTATTTTTTTTCATGCGTAAAACTCCCCATCTTTGCTGAAGGATCAATGCCCGTTTTACTTTATTCTATCTAACGTAGGACAAGGATGGAAATGTTGAAGGGAGGAAACAAGGAGGCAACAAATGAGAGGAATTAGGGAGAAAGGAAGGACAGAAGCAAGAATCGAAGGAAAGGAGGAATGAAAAGCGAGAGAAAGGCAAGGACGATAAAAAAGACAATGAGAATGGCTTTTAATTTCTCTACTTTCCATTTCTCCACTGATTCAGAGCAGGAAAATGCAGCAATCAAATTGGAGACTTCAAACTGTGAGAAGCTTTTAACAATAAGGAAAGGAACCTAAATACTCTCAGTGTCGTAATGTGGAACGTCTTATTAGATTCAAAACTTCGGTAAGAGAAGAAGAAAACTGCAGAGTTTTCTGTGCAGGAAGATCTTAACCTTCAGGCACTTCAGAGGGAGAACATCTTCATGAATTCCTGCCACAGTTTGAGGAGTTTTAAAAGTTTCTCAGCCTCCGCTTAACAAACTGTTTGTGTGAAGCCAGCAAACAAAAGATGCTCTCAAAGCGATTATTCTTCCAAGATCTGCTCCCCAACATGCATCTCTGAGATTTAACTAAAAATGGGCCTTCATCTTCTCCAAAGCGCCTTCTTCCAGGACGGGCCGGTACACTTAAAGCCTTTTGTGTCTTAAACGTTTTTATTTGTTCTACCTTTAGTTCACTGAAGTGTCCTTGGGTCAAATAGCTTGGATAATATCTGCATTAGATTTCTGATTCCCTCGATGGCAGGAGGAGCGAGTTGATTAGTCCATGTGTCGGTTGCAGCCTTTGTGTTTAAGGAGAGCCCATCTGCTCCGTGTGGGGGTCAAAAAGCCAACAATGACCTCCTGCCTCTCCACCTCAGCCCACAACATCTGCCACCGCCCCTAACTGCTCGGTGGGAGCTTATTAAGTGGGTCTCCGTGTCGGACAGATGGGGCGATGAGTGTTGATTGTTATGGTGATGAGGCCAACACCCCCCCCAGGGTCAACCTGCACTCCGCCCACCCCACGCAGGCAGCAACCCACCCAGGATTCAGGCTTGCAGCAGGTCTAAACGCTCCGGTTCAAAGTTTACATCAGATTTACGACGCCTCAGCTCCAACAACCGAGAGACGGATCAAACTAAACCTGCTCCAAATCTGCAGAAGCAACAAATAGTTATAGCGGCCTGCAGGGAAGTAAAGTGTCCTGCCTCTTGCTTCCAGGAGTCTTCTGCGAAATAGTTATATAAAAATAAACATGTTCTGTCTTATTCTCTAATAAATATCTCTTAATTTTAATGCAGAAAACAGAATATTCCTTCAATCCCGTTCCATCAGATTACCGTTTTTTTCAGACTATAAATCGCATTTATTTAGAAATTTATTTCACACAATCCAAATTGCACAGCTGCATTCACAACCGTCTGAATAATATGGAACAAGGTAAATTAGCACAACACGCCACAAACTCCAACCCAGAAAGCTTTCGTCAGAGCATTTTGGTCTAATTAGGCTGAAATTAGACCGTGAGCGTAGCAGTGCTACATGCAAAGCTAACAGCACGTAATGTAACGGTGCTACGTGCTAAGCTAACAGCACGTAATGTAACGGTGCTACGTGCTAAGCTAACAGCAGGTAATGTAACAGTGCTACGTGCTAAGCTAACAGCACGTAATGTAACGGTGCTACGTGCTAAGCTAACAGCATGTAATGTAACGTGCTAAGCTAACAGCATGTAATGTAACGTGCTAAGCTAACAGCATGTAATGTAACGTGCTAAGCTAACAGCATGTAATGTAACGGTGCTACATGCTAAGCTAACAGCATGTAGCGTAACAGTTCTACGTGCTAAGCTAACAGCACGTAATGTAACGGTGCTATGTGCTAAGCTAACAGCATGTAGCGTAACAGTTCTACGTGCTAAGCTAACAGCACGTAATGTAACGGTGCTACGTGCTAAGCTAACAGCATGTAACGTAACGGTGCTACATACTAAGCTAACAGTACAACACGGATATTTCAGAGCAACATAAATCTCAGGTGCATCGGAGAAGTTGTAACCTGCCTGGACAACAGACTTGTAAGCTAGCGGTAGCTGCTGTTAGCTTCATGGACAGCTGAATAACAGGGTTCTTTCACAGTCTGGTTCCTTAGAGCTGCACCACGCAATGCTTCGCTGCGTTAACACAGACTAAAACAGGAAAACAACATACAACATACATGTTCAGTCTTTGTTGTCTATATGTTAATGTTTCAGTAAATTTTTAAGTGGTACAGGAGCAGGATAGTTTTCATAAGCCTAGAGCGCCCTCTTGCAGCTATAGACGGTAACGTTTGGTACTTGGTTGATCATGTTCAGTATGATTTACCATTTAAAATTGATATACAAGTCGCACCTGACTATAAGTCACAGGATCAGCCAAATTGAAAAAAATGTGACTTATAGTCCGATAAATACGGTAATTGAGCTATCATTATCAAAGAGTTAAACTGAGTAGTCTGATTTCGTCTCATTTTGAAGGAATGTGGCGTAACACTAACAAAAACTCAATATTCAGTCAAAGAATGAGAACATTGCATAAGACCAATAAAAATGAAAAAACGTTGTTGCAGCCTAACACTGCTGGATTGACAGCTGTCAGCGTGGCAGGTCGGAAAAGCTCGTTAGTCGGACCAATCAGAGCCTCTGAAAACACATTGTTGGCATAAATATTAAAAGAAGTTTAATTTCAGCCCTTGAATCCCCTTTAAATGTGGATTTAATCACGGCGAGTTTTACAGCTTTTATTCCTCATACTCTCTTTATCTTTTAATAAGTTGGAGCATTGAAATCTGCGTTATCGTCTGTTTAATGTGATTCAACCAACAGAGATGGTTGATGAGTGGCTCCGCATTGAAAACATACCTGAGAACACTTGTTTCATACCTGAGGGGAAATAAAAGCCTTAATAAACGATACTGGAAGCCTGGCTGAAAAACTAAATGACTTGTAAAACAGACGGATGTTTGCAGAATATGAATGAGGGTCTCAGAGGGGCTCAGCCTGCAGCCGCAGCTGCAATTAAAGCCACTTTTAAAGCTCCGGATTCACGGTAGTCAGAACACAGCAGCGCCACCAGATCCAGAACATTCACTGGATCCCGATCAGAGGAACCGCGGCGAGCGGATCCTGGCTGGGTTCTGGACAGAACCGCCAACACCGGCGCTTTACGAAGGTCGCCTGAAGTCACGCAGGCCGGTGCTGGTTGACCCAATCCTGTTCAGAACATGAGCGACGACACGCGAAGGAAATGATGAACAAGAAAAGAATCAAAGGAACCAAAATAAACGAGTCTCAGAAAACCAGGAGACACGATTTGACGGATTAAAATGTATCCAGATTAAATAATCGGATTGTTCCGTTTATATGGGCACACAATAAAAAAAAACACAGAAGAAGAAGAACTTCCATCTTTGCTAAACAACAAAAAATAGTAAACAAAGCAGTTTTATACGAGTTTGTTCGTCTTCCGACCGTCCAGGATGGACGTGCACGATGTTCTAATTGAGGTTGAAACGTTACTGAGTAAATCATTAACTAGCAGTTTTTAGCTCTTTTATCTTTTAGAACAGAAAGGTTTTATCGGGAACCACGACAGTTTTGCTTCCCAATGTATTTCCGCCACTCATGAAGGTGGAAATACGTTACGTTTACGTCGCACATGAGCACTCATGTGCGACGTAACGCACATGAGTAACGACGAGCACTTGTTTGCCACATTCAGAATAACTTGATCCTGACGTTCGTTTATATGAACGTTGATCGGATTATCAATCAGCATAAAGTGGAATACCTTCCAATAATTCCTGAGTAAATCAATTCTGTAAAGCAGAGCGGGTCCAGATTCCTCCACAGGGATGTTAACGACTCAGAACCGGGTACCAGAAACGCCTGATGGGTGCCGCTAACGCCGAGAGGAGGATCAACCAGTTATTGGGTTAGGGAGGGGGTTGATTACTTTTTTCACACCTGGTCAGGTTGGTTTGGTGCTGGTTACCTTAGAGCACAGGTGTCAAACTCAAGGCCCGCGGGCCAAATCCGGCCCGTCAAGGTAAATTATCCGGCCCTCAAGAGCCAAAAAAGGCATATCATGTCATAAAGTAGAGGCATATATCCTTTTAAAGTGTATAAAGTGGCTAAAACTGTGCCTCCTGTAAGTGTAAATCACCCCAATATCAACTATTTTTGCAGATAAACTGTATAAACTGAGGTGCTACTTTTATGTTACTGTGCATTTTTTATATTTCTATGTGAACTGGAATGAAATTATGTAATGAAAAGTCTCATCTATATAAATGCAACTGGCCCTTTTAGTGACTTTTGACGCCAAAATGGCCACATATAGAAATAAGTTTGACACCCCTGCCTTAGAGAATTACTCCTCGTATTTACTCCGGTTATCTTTGTCTCATATTAACATTTATTTGATCTGAAACATTTAAATGTGAAAAAAAAAGAGAGTTAAACAGAATAGAATCTCATATAAAACGGTATATAAAAATCAAACAGGTGTATTCGTCTCTGTGACCAATCACCCAGTTTTTAGACAAATATCCTGAAAAATTGATAAAAGTGTGAATCCAGTTAACGAGAAATTGAATTAAAATGAGTTTAAAAGAGAAAATGGCCCGAATGTTGCTGGATCAAACCCATCTGTGCGGTTCAACCACGTCTGGAACGCCACAGAGCATTTATTCAGCATTAAATGCCATACCAGACCTCCATTAAAGAAACTCCATTTATTTATGTAGCACATTTAAGGCCAGAGTGCTGCACGCAAAAAGAACGACAATCAATGATAATTCGATACAAATGCCGTAAAAATAAAGAAAAAGTAGAGAAAAACTCTCACGCCGTGTTAAAATAAATGTGTTTTAAGAAGAGATTTAATACAAATAAAACTTTAAAATGTGAAGAAAGGCAACACTGGTGAAATATAAGAAGTAAAATGTGCTTAAATTTAAAAAACAAACATGTTAAACATCATTAAACGGATCAGTGCTGACCACAACCACAGAAACGAAGACATTTAGGGATTTTATCGGCACATCCGGGTCCAGCTGCACTGTAAAAATAGAACTAAAAACAAGTAAAATTTTCTTGAAATTAATGTATTTGCCCTTGACTTGAGCAGGTAAATAAGACTATTTGCCAATGGAATAAGATTTTAGCACTTAAAATAGGAACAATTCATCTCCATCATCTTATTTCATGTGCAGTTTATCTAATTATCTTATCTTACATGTAAAAATACTCTCTCCATTGGCAAATAATCATATTTACCTGCTCAAATCGAGGGTAAATACATTAATTTGAAGAAAATTTTACTTATTTTTAGTTCTGTTTTTGCAGTGTGGACGCAGGTTATGGTGCTTTTCCCTCTAAACGTGTTGGATTTTACTCACTTTAAGTGTCTCAGTGCAGAGCCACGTCTATCAGACTTCACTTTGTTTGTCAAGCCTCCAAATAAAACTCACCAGGAAGTCCTCCTCTCAATGGCTCAAACTAACCAGATGACGGCTTTGGACTGGCCTAGTCAAAGTCTGGACTTAAATCTAATTGCTGTGCTGTTGCCCTAACCTAAAACAACCAGTTCCTGCAGGAAAAACCCTCGAAAAACGGGCGAGAAGCCCAACCTGCAGCGAGTTTCATCTCAGGTTCAGAGAGCAGCTCTTTCTTCACTCCAGACTCGAAGCTGGACGAGGAAACCTTTCTTCCTCATCGTTTTGGCGACAAACAGTTGCATCACGGTGCGTCTTCGCCTCGATGTCCCGTTTGCGACCCCTGACCCTGCCGGCCTGACCTGAGAACAGCCACAGACCTGAAAGGACAGAGGTCACTGCAGAAATGAGAGACATCCCGACGCGCTTCAGCCAACAGAGAAGAAGAACTCCTCCTGAGATCCTCGCTGCCTCTCTGTTTATCTGGTCCGGACCAACGTCTCCGTGGTTCCACCTCCGCTCAGCTCTGCAGGAGGCAGTAACCTGAGGGTGTGTGTGGCGGCGCTGCAGGCGGACTGCATCACTAATCTTAATAAGTGGCCATAAATCCGTCTCCTGCTCCAGGCTGAGCGTGTTTCTCCTGGAGGGGCGACTCTGACGCCGAGCCGGGCCGTTTGAATGTTAACGAGTGCAAACCGCCGCAGTTGAGGTGATTCATCTGGTGTGAGGAGAGCTGCAGCGCTGCACAGGAAGCGAATCCCCCCCCCCCCCCCAACCCGTGCTGCTCTGGATGTTTGTGGACCGCGGCCAAACGGGACCGACCGTTAGTCATTCCTGGACTGTTTGTTTGCAGCACAGCATCGTGACGCTGGGCTGATCCACCAGCAGGACGAGAAAAGAATTAGACAACAGAAAGGGACCGCCCCATTAAAGCCAACCGAACATCTCACAGCAGCTCCACTAAGGGAGCATCCATCAACACGTCGTCTCCTCTGAACCGCTGAAGGTCTGGCTGGTTCTTTCAGGTCCTGGAGGTTCTCCTGGGACCAGAGCGGCAGGAAGAATCAGCCGCCCGGTTCCGTGAAGGGACGAACTTGAACATCTTCCAGATGATTTCAGTTTTAATTCAGGAGGGTTTTATCCAGTGGTCATCATAACAGCAGCTCAAACAGATTTAGGTCTGGACTTTGACTAGGCCACTCTAAAAACCAAGTGAGCTTTAGCTTCAGTTCGGACCTTCTCCTTCAGGATCTCCTGCTGCAGAGCAGAGCATCACTCTACCACCACCATGTCTGACAGTAGGCACGATCCTGTATCCTTCAATTCAGTTTGATTTATATACCATCACGTCATCTCAAGGATCTTTCCAAAGTCAGCTTCCATCAAATCCTCCAGGTTGGTGAGAAAGTTTCCTCTCTAAGGAAACCCAGCAGGTTGCATCAAGTCTCTCCAAGCAGCATTCACTCCTCCTGAAAGAGCGTAGAGCCACAGTGGACAGTCGTCTGCATTGTTGATGGCTTTGCAGCAATCCCTCATACTGAGCATGCATGAAGCGACAGTGGAGAGGAAAACTCCCCTTTAACAGGGAGGAGAACCTCCAGCAGAACCAGAACCAGGCTCAGTGTGAACGCTCATCTGCCTCCACCCACTGGGGCTTAGAGAAGACAGAGCAGAGACACAGAAATCACAGAAGCTCACATTGACCCAGGAGTACTTTCTATGTTAGAGAAGACAGAGCAGAGACACAGAAAGCTCAGAAGCTCACATTGACCCAGGAGTACTTTCTATGTTAGAGAAGACAGAGCAGAGACACAGAAAGCACAGAAGCTCACATTGACCCAGGAGTACTTTCTATGTTAGAGAAGACAGAGCAGAGACACAGAAAGCTCAGAAGCTCACATTGACCCAGGAGTACTTTCTATGTTAGAGAAGACAGAGCAGAGACACAGAAAAATAACAAAGTTGCGTCTCACTGGTAGACTTTGGTCCGCTTTTACACCAATTAGAAGGTTATGGCTCAACTTCCAATGTTTTCTTTTCATACCGTCGCTTTTTAAGTTGAAACTAAGCCTCAGCAGAAACATTTGGACCTGAGCCGGGCCCAACGTGACCAGAAATCCCCCCGCAGCTCTGCAAACAACCGAACCCCAGCGGGTTTTGGATTTGGACCGCTGAAAAAAAGTGCTGGGCTGGACGTTTCCTGCTGCCCGGCAGTTTAGAAGCAGCTCCTGATTTCTGGCGTGAAGAAAGCAAACAAGAGCGGCCGGCGGCAGAAAGGCGGAGAGGGAGGGGAACTAATTAATGTAAAAGCCTGCAGGAGCTTTAATGAGGAGGATTTAAAGGTGAGGAGGCTGTGAGGAGCTCCTCAGGCAGGTAAGACGCAGGTTTCCCAGCATGAATAATGTATGAAACGTCAGAGCCGAGCCGACCATGTTAAATATAGACAGCTGAGCGGCGAGGACATAAATGAAGACCTAATGTTGGGAGCCGAGGAGAATCATCGCTGTGAATTACTCACATGCCACCATTTCCCGTCTGAATAATGAAACACGGCCGCAGATTTAATGAAGGCGACACAATCATCCAAACTAAAATACGACCTTCAATCCGAAGCGGATGGCGATGAACTTTTATCTGGGATTAAAAAAAAATGTAAAAAATTCCTGAAACACCATGAAGGTATCAAAGCAGATCATTTTATTGGGTTTTAAAGTTAAAACGGAGGCTTAAAGGAAGTCGTTTTTACTTCGTCTATCAGCTAAAACATCGGATCTGGGCCGTAAAAACGGAGAGAACCCAAAGTGATCAGGAGGATTTAAGCTGTAGCAGCACTTCTATCACCAACGCTTGATCTTTATTTAAACGGAACCGCTAACAGAACCGAGGCTTTACCCGCAGGCAGCCTGTTTTTTATTAATAATTACAGGATGTGGGCGTCACACCTCAGCGATACTGTAGTGGAATCGTCTTCCACTACAGCAGACGAGTATAAGAGTAAATTAAAAATATCTGATAGATAAAATACAAATCTTACAACCTCTTAAAGTGAAGATCTGCAGATTTTTCCTGGACTTTATCAGCTTTAGGCAAAACAACTGATAGAAGTAGTGAGTGAATTTAACAAAAAATAACAGACTTTCAGTTTAAAACACGACAATGAAGCCCGACTCCTTGACTAAATGAGGACAAAAACAAAAAAACGTGAACGAAACGTGTGAATAGTTTCTTTTCTGGGTCAAATTATCTGATCTTAGAGGTTCTACAGTAAGAACTTTGTTTTTTTAACATGGAAAGCAGGAGGCTGAGGAGACTAACCAGGTCATTGGTGTAGATAAGGATCATGCTTTCCCACTGGTTTATCAGTTTAACAATACACCTGATTGGTGGAAGAGGCACTCATCACTTCCTGGTTTGTCTCAACAGGGCGGGGCTTAAAAGCTCCTGGAGGAGTTATGATTTATTCTAGTGATTGATTTATTTATTTTGTTGTGTTGAGCCAGAGCTGAAGGAGAATTCAATAACAATAAATATCGATCGATAGACGTATATTGATAATAGTAAAAAAAAAGTAAATAAAGAGTTCAAGAGAATAACAGTTTTCCTTTCTTTTGTATTCTATAATGTAGGTTATTGTTACTGGCATTGCATCCTCCCAACCAATCACAACGCAGACCCAGGAACCAAGCCCCGCCCCCTTCAGAGAGTTCTCAGATCACAAGTTCTTTTTTTCTTTTTTTCTAAACTCCCAGTTTTGGTAAAAAGTTTGTTGAATAAATGGTTGAGTTTGAATTCAGTGTTTGTGTCTTTATCTAAAAATAAGTCACTAAGCAACAGCATAAAATGGCCAGAGCTGCACTTAAAATATATGTTTTGAATTTATTGATAATTATCCACATTGATCAATATGATTTCTATTTTATCAATGTGTTTTTTTTTCTATATCATCCAGCCCTATGTTGAGCTCTAGTTTATTTAATATTTATTGGGTACCATTTATTGTTTCTGATGCTGGATTTGTGTAGTTATTGTTTTGTTCTTGTTTTCTGATCTGGTTGTGGGTGTAAAAGGCTTCAGAGGGTGATCACATGACCTGCCCTTCACCAGGCGTTCACACACTAAGCCTCTGCTGCTCAAAACCAGATTAAAGAAGGATTAAAAAAAATGGTTTTACTTGGTTTAATTAAAAGCTTTTCTTACCTTTTCATTCAGCTGCTAACAAAAAATGGGACTTTGTGCTTAAATACCAATCATCCATTTTTATATTTATCCTTAATTTTATTCCCAGTAAAGTTAATGTATTTAGACTTAATGTCTGAATGCTGTGAGAGCGTAAAACTAAAGTCAAATTATTGCACAATCCCGGCCCACAAAGTTGATTCTGATTCATTTAAAATCCCAAAATTTAGGCAGAAAACTAGTACAATAAATCCCTCACTATTCTGATATTAACCGTAAAACACGCTCCCATTATAGAAAAATCCAACTATCTCTGAGACAAATAACCAAGATGTTTGGTTCTGAGGGTTTTCTTCTCCTCACTCTAAACTGGAGAAGTTTTAGTCATATTAGGACATTTTATAATTTTTAAAACCTATGTTCTCAATTCTAAATCATAAAGATTTTTTATAATTTAAGTTATAAATTACAACATAACGAACAAAACAAAGAGGAGAAGGGGAATATATGAGGGACGGACTCCTGAATGAGAAGAACAGGAAGTGCTTTTATTTTGATAATCCCTATAGGAAGTGTCCTTGTAATGTAGCGACTAGCTTACCAGCGAGAGAATGTCGGATGTAGAGTTGCGTTTATTTTGTTCTGAAATTATCTTAATTCATTGTTCGGTTGGAGAGACGTTCATGTTGTCGCTATTATGAAGCTAAAGCTAACATGAACAGGTTGTTCTGAGCCGTTAACATCCCATAATAACCACCAATGTCCCTGGCTAATAATCCGCTCACCCTTTCACAATAAAACCTGCAGACGCTCACAGACCGGCTTCCTTTTACTCCTCATTTAGGGTTGTCACGATACTAGAATTTAAATCTCGATATCGAAAACCTGGAAAATATTTGTTACCCGATACTTTGATTTATGACAAATAATTAAAGGCATAAAAAATATTTTATTAACATGAAAAAGCATGGAAGATACTTTCTCAACAGAATCATACATACTAGTTAAATAAATGTGCAAATACTAGTTAGATAAATGTCCCAAATATAACACATGCCTGGCAGTATGCTAGCCACAGCTAATCACACAACATCAGCGACACGTTCAATATATTAAATTATTAATGGGAACTTTAAAATACTAACATGTCAGGCCAAGTTTGTTGTGTCGTTTGACTTCGTTGCATCACTTTAAAGCAGTTTGTTCACAGGCTTGTCACTATCTTTGGGTTTCCCTCCTTCGTTTGCCTCAAATACTTACTATTGAATCCATTTACAGCTTTTAAGTATCAATACTTTTCAGAGTATCGATACTTTTTACAGCCCTACTTTTCATTACGGGAGTTTAAAATCTCTGGTCAAGTCTCCAGTCTTCAGGACTCAAGATGAGTTTGAAGTATTTTATTTTTGCTAAAATAACCACCAGGTCTTGATGACTATTTTCCAACCTGTTCACCTGGAGGTGAGAAGCATCAAGACACAAAACACGGAGGAAACATGCGAGAGTCGCATCCCGACTAATTGCTCCCATTAATGCTCGTATGTGTGGAGGAGAGAACGTTTCTCCTTGGTGTTAAGAGCTCGCCGGGTCGCTGATGGATCCTCTTTGTCGTTATTATTCACGTCTGCTTATTAAACAAAAAGGTTTCGCAGCTTTCGGCTTTTATGGGATTCTTGATTAAAATTCCCTGCATTTATTTTCCCTCCTTTAAATGTCGGCGCTGTTGAATAAAACCTTGGAGAAGTTTGTAATCAACACAGGTTTGAGTGTTTCGGTAAATGCATTTATCACTTCATCTTGTTAGGAAGCGGGAAGCGTGCGGCTGAGTCTCCACGGCGGCGTCATTTTCTTTAAGATTTAGGTTTACCATTTCCTCCGCGGTTAGATTACAGCCGTGATGTGGTCATTGTACCTGAGATTAGGGCTATTTAAGGTAGAGCATTGGCCCAGTTCTGCATCTGTAAGAGATGAAAATGAAAATGAGGTTTTAAGACGAGCAGAGCTGCGTGTTTCTGGGCAAGAACTGGATGAATTCATCCTGGTCTTAACCTTCTGCTGCAGCTTTTCCTTAAATTTGGTTTCAGCCATCTTGCTGCACTGCAAAAATGGAACTAAAAATAACTAAACTTTTCTTGAAATTATTGTTTTAATCCTTGATTTGAGCAGATAAATAAGATGAATTGCCAATGGAATAATATTTTTGCACTTAAAATAGGAGCAACTCATCTCCATCATCTTATTTCTAGTGAAGTATACCTAATTATCTTATTTTAGGGGTCAAAATACTCATTCTATTGGGAGATAATCTTATTTATCTGCCTAAATCAAGGAGAAATGCACTAATTTCAAAAAAAGTTTACCTGTTTTTAGTTCAGTTTTTGCAGTGTGTTAACCTAAAGCAAGGATTACGCTAAATCAATGGCTGAAAATACTGCAGCCACTCGTCTGGGCTCATCTAAACCAGGCGTCTTCAGCTCCAGTCCTCTGGGTTTTTACTGATTAACGAGTGTTTGGACTTGAGTTGGTCCTAAACCTTTCATAATATATGAAAATGTCTCAGTTTCTGTGTTGGAAATAACTTGTAGAGTGAGATTGCAGAAACGAATGAATGGACTTTATGCCCTGATGGTATTAAACTGTTCTTTAATCTGAAAAACAAACGTGTTAAATGGAAACATTATTGACAGATTATGGAGCTCAGAATACTAATGAATGCGGTGAACATCAAAATGTTTCAGGTTCTCTGTTATAATTGATGATCAGATCTAAATGTCTGAACCTGGAGCTTCAGCACAAACATGGAACTGTTTAAATTACGCCATAAAAAAGGGATTATAAATTGACTTCTTGCTGGGGCTGGACGGTATGGCTTAGAAATAAAATCTTCAGTTTTATTTTACCAAATCCGATTTATTTTTCTTACCTTTCATTTCATAAAAACTAATTTCTGAAATAATTTTTAATAACATCTCATCTGGAAGTTGACCTGAATTCAAAGTATAAGCTTTTAAAACATGCTCCGCCATAGTAGACAATGAAAATATAACATAATGTTTGCTGCTAGTGGTCTAAAAACAGGCCTCATTCTACTTTTCTAGCTTCAAATGGACTTAAAAAGTAAATTAATTAATTAAAGTGCCTCGTCTTCAAACAGTTTCCTTTTTAGAGTGCTATTTTTTCCTACACATAAATTTAACATTGCATGCAATTAGCAAAACAATTTCCCATTTTAGAATTTATATAATGCAAAGTTTCAAGGAAGCCCAAGAGAATAAATTGACCTAAAAAAAAAAATTTTAATTTTAAAAAAATTACGTCTTTAAGAATTGAAAATTAGAATTTATTGATAAAATCAATTTATCGCCGGGCCCTACTTCTTACTTAAAGTTATAATTGTTACAGCAGTTGAATTTACTGCTAGTTGGACTGTGTCTCATGTGCAAAGTTAATGTATCATATATTATTTGTATATGTGTAAATAATATTGTTGTTGTACATTTTTAAAACGTTTGTTCATGTAACTGGCAACAGATCGGTATGAAAGTAAAGATGCACTGCAAAAACAAAACTAAAAATAAGTTAAATCTTCTCGAAATGAGTGTATTTGTCCTTAATTTGAGCAGGTAAATAAGATGATTTGCCAATGGAATGAGATTCCTACACTTAAAATAGGAACAACTCATCTCCATCATCTCATTTAGAGTGCAGTATATCTAATTATCTTATTTTAGGGGTCAAAATACTAATTTTATTGGCAGATAATCTTATTTATGTGCTCAAATCAAGGACAAATGCATTCATTTCAAGATGATTTTAATTATTTTTAGTTCCGTTTTTGCAGTGTGTTTATTTACTATATCACCTGTTCTTTCTTATCTTATTCTGTTTTTTCCTTCTACTTTTGTAACATGCCGTATATTTTGATACACGAGAGTAAAGACGGCTGAAATCTATCGCTACTATTTGTGAGGCCATTTTGGCTTTAAAGTGAATCAGCCCAAACCCCGAGGAAGGTGAAAATATTAATTTAATCTTCTTTATTTTTGAGTTTGTGTGGAGATTAGACAGACGTCCAAATCCCCTCCATGTCCACAGCTTTGTTTTTGTGCCGTGGGAGGAAGCCGGAGTACCCGGGGAGAACCGGGCCATGCACGAGGAGAACATCTCCGAGCAGAAACCACACTGCAAAAACAGAACTAAAAATAAGTAAAATTTTCGTGAAATTGGTGTATTTCTCCGTGATTTGAGCAGGTAAATAAGACTATTTGCCAATGGAATAAGGTTTTTCTCACTTAAAATAGGGACAATTCATCTCCATAATCTTATTTCAAGTGCAGGATGTCTAATTATTTTATTTTAGGGGTAAATATACTCATTCCATTGGCAGATAATCTTATTTACTGGCTCAAATCAAGGACAAATACACTAACTTTGAGAATATTTTACTTGTTTTTAGATCCGTTTTTGCAGTGCAACTCCAGCCAGTTTTCTGTCAGTTGGGGGAGAAACTAAAGCAATGAAACAACAGATGAGATTTAACTGAGTTTAACTGAGAATAATCTCAGGTTCAGTCCTGAGAATAATCACCGCCGCTGGCAATTTCAGATTTCAGAGCTCGGTTTGACCAGAGCCTTCATCATCATCATCATCATCAGGACCCGGCCTCCATTAGCGCAGACCTGATCACATGATTGATTTGGCTTCAGCCGGCCGCGGCGCTGATCTCGTCCAGCCTTCGGTCTCATGATCAATACTTTGATATCAGCAGGAAAATTACAAATTCCTCCCATCAGCGGCTGCTTGATCACCGGGCTCGTCGTTGGCGGATCAATGCCTTCGCGCTGATGGAGGAGCGGCGCGGCGGTGCGGTTCAGGACCTATCGATCACCTCGGGGCTTTCATCTTTTACATTTAAAGCAGGAGCGCATGAGAAACAGGGACGCGTGAGACGTCTGATGCTCACATTCACACCAGACAGGTCCATTTAGCCGGAGATAAGGGGGCCGTGGAGCAGCGGCACCCACGGAGAAAGACATCTGAGCTCAACTGGGTGGAAATTATCGCCCCAGATTGTTGTTTTTTAGCTAAAAATGATAAACGTTACATATTTCTTTTCAAAGCAGCGTGGAGCCGACGCAGAGGAGCCGTACACTGCAAAAAGGGAACTAAAAGTAAGTGAATTTTTCTTGTAATCAGTGTATTTTTCCTTGATTAGAGCAGGTATATAAGACTATTTGCCAATGGAATAAGATTTCTGCACTTAAAATAGGAACAATTCATCTCCATCATCTTATTCCAAGTGCAGGATATCTACTTATCTTATTTTAGGGGTAAAAACTCTAATTCCATTGGCAAATAGTCTTATTTAGCTCCTCAAATCAAGGAAAAATACACTAATTTCAAGAAGTTTTTACTTACTTTGAGTTGCCTTTTTGCAGTGTAGTTCGCTCTGATTTACACGGCAAAAACGGATCTAAAAATAAGCAAAATGTTCTTAAACATAGTGTTTTTGTCCTTGATCTGAGCAGGTAAATATGATCATTTGCCAATGGAATGAGTATTTATTACCCCTAAATTAAGATAATTAGACATCCTTCACTTGAAATAAGATGATGGAGATGAATTGTTCCTATTTTAAGTTCACAAATCTTATTCTATTGGCAGATCATCTTATTTACCCACTCAAATCAAGGACAGATACACTCATTTTAAGAAAATTTTACTTACTTTTAGTTCAGTTTTTGCAGTGTACACGGTAAACCGGAGACTTCCACGCTTCTGGAGCATTTCGGAGCGCTTTAAGAGGAAACGTGCTTGTCTCTTTCACCTAAACATGAACCGTTTCTGTCTCCAGACCTTCGTACCGACACGTGCGTCTGAATCTAGCCAGAGACGAGGTCTGAAGATATCAGAGGAGGAGAAACACGCAATTAATACCAATCAGGACAGCTTTGAGAGTAAAAACCTGTGGATGAGCGTGATCCATGTACGTTCAGATGCTAAACGCTGGCGGATCTGACCACAGACCGCTGGATTTAATAAAAAAACTCCACATCTTCCAAACTCCAGGAGCGCGGAGGAAAAAACGATGGCTGGGAAAAGCGAATGTCTCCGTTCGGAGCATTAAAAGGCTATTTCTGCTCCATCTGCTGCTTGTTTAAAGAGAGGAAAGGCGTGAAAGCAGCAACAACTCTGTAATAAATTGTGACGCTGCAGCCTGAGGATAATGGCGTTTCTTTATGGCATTAAAGTGTTTGTTTAACCCAGGCCACAGGCCCCCAGACTGCAGCGCACCAGCAGCTCCTGATAGATTGAACTAAGAGCGAACACGGACGTTTATGATCCCCACGAGCGGGTTGGAGACGCCGACCTCCAATAAAACCTCTTAAACTATTAGACAGAGTTGCTCAAAAGGGTTTCAGCTTCTCACCCGCAGCCCTGCGAGCCGAACCCTAAACTAAACGCTGACAATAGTTCAGTAAACTCTGCCGGGATAAACGCAGAGATCCTGTCTGCTGGTTAGAAAGCATGTGGCGCTTCTGACCCAAAAGCAGACACAGAGGTCATGGTTCGTTTTTTCTGCTCATCCAGACTGTGGTGCTGAGGCCATAACAGCTGGACTGTAACCGGGCCAAAGAACCCGGACATGTTCCTACATTAACTTTCCAAAAAGAGTTAAAAAACACAAAACAACTGGACTTTTTTTCCCTGAAGTTTGAAGACGTTTCGCTTCCCATCCAGAAAGCTTTCTCTATTCAAAATGTCTGAAGTGATGTTGAGTTCCAAGCTTTATATTATTGCCCAGATGGATGAGTGGAGCTAGGCGGAGCGACTTACGTCTGGCAGAGTCAGGTTAGAAGGTAAAAATAGAGCCTGGGTTGCAAAACTGATCCACAAGTTTTAAAACACACTGCAAAAAGGAAACTAAAAGTAGGTAAAATCCTCTTGAAATGAGTGTATTTTTCATTGATTTGAGCTGGTAAATCAGACTATTTGCCAATGGAATAAGATTTTTGCACTTAAAATGAGAACAATTCATCTCCATCATCTTATTTCAAGTGCAGGATGTCTAATTACCTTATTTTAGGGGTAGAAATTCTGATTCCATTGGCAAATAGTGTTATTTAGCTGCTGAACTCAAGGAAAAATATACATATTTTAAGAAAATTTTACTTACTTTTAGTTCCCTTTTTGCAATGCACTTCTTGACCCAAAACACAAGCAAACAGAATCTGTGAGCTCCAGACGTTAAACTCTAATTTCCAGAAAGTGTCGCGGTTAGAGGTCACCTCATATCACCTTCCGGCACCTAAAAGTATCCTGAAGGTTCTGGAGCCTGTGAGTTCTAAGATGTGCCACCTATTTTCTCTTTAGAAAGCACAACTACGGTGTTAAAGCTTAAAAAAATGTTGGTTTTATTAGAAATACACAGAGATGGAGAACATAAATAACCTGATTCAAAAGCTTTGGGCTCTCCAGAGTCAGTACAGGGAGCGGTTCTACAGCTTCCTGCCATTTTGGGCTCCTGGAGTCCGGATGCATGTCCAGAACCTGTGGAGCTGCACCGTTGGGTTTCCGAGTCGGATCCTCGGCTCGGAGTCGGGTTTAATGATGAATCATTGAGGTCAAAGCTCAGCGGGAATAATCTAATAAAACGGACGCAGCAGCAACAAACATGATGTATTCACCTCTCTTTCACTCCATCCACCTCTCCATACATCATCGTTTGGCTGCTGCGTCCGACACCAGGGAGGAACACCTACGGAGGGTTAAAAAAAAACATTTACTTCCGGATGCTGTCTTGGATTTATGTTTGCGGTGCACACAAACTTGATAATGCACCAAAACTTTAACAAAATGCGTCATCTTGATTTAAAAATCTGAACAGATGCAGCAGAAAACGAGGAAATGTATAAGATATGGTGTAAAATATTGAATGCCAGTTTCTTTTTATACATTAAACCGCATCAGCGGAGGGGAAACTCCCCCGAGGGAAAGTCTGTTGGAAAAGATCAGGTCCAAGAGCAGTAATTATAATTACTGAAGCAACAGCATGGAGGCGCCGCCAACACCAATTAATAAGCACCCAGGGTCAAAGAACACCAACAGGGTTGATCCGCTGATCTAAAGATTCACAACAACAAAAATCATCGTTTCTATGGGCTTCAAATACTGATACATAAAAAAAAAAAAACGTGGCACTATAAATGTTTAGTAAAGTATTTTGAATGCAGATAATTTATGAACCACAAAACAGAAAGCTGAAGGTAAAGTGAAGAACTGAAAGCCAAATATTATCGACAAAACAGATCAATAAGTTTAATGTCTTCTATTATCTGGTCTTTAAAGTTGCATATTTCTGTTTATCGGATTAAATAAATAAATAAAAACGATAGAAAATGCAGAACTGAGTACGACATAACTGCCGTTCAGCTTGAGATGTTATTCTGAGATGGAGACGCAGCAGATGGGCTCCTCAGTGCAGGCCTTCTACCAACTCCTGCTGATCACTTTTCTTTACACTGCAAAAACAGAACTAAAAATAAGTAAAATTTTCTTCAAATGAATGTATTTACCCTTGATTTGAGCAGGTAAATAAGATTATTTGCCAATGGAATGAGTATTTTTACATCTAAAATAAGATAATTAGATATCCTGCACTTGAAATAAGATGATGGAGATGAATTGTTCCTATTTTAAGTGCTAAAATATTATTCCATTGGCAAATAGTCTTATTTACCTGCTCAAATCAAGGGCAAATACATTAATTTTAAGAAAATTTTACTTGTTTTTAGTTCTATTTTTGCAGTGTATTCAATATGTTATTTTTTTAAGTTCAATTGTCATCATTATGTCGTTTTTCTATCATATAAATTCATTAGTGGCTCCGGGTCAGTTAGCCTCGACACAGGAAAGGGTGGATGTGGTCACCAGAACCATCCTCAGCAACAATGAGATGCTCCTCCTGGCTCAGACCTCACGGGTTTCCCTCCTAAATGACGGCCCCGTCCACACGGAGATGAAACACCGCAGGTTTTCACAAATAATTAATAAAAAATGTGCGTCCACCAGAGAGGAAGCAGCACCGCTGAAAACCACCAAACCCAGTGGTGGCGCTGTTAACAGAAACATGAAGAGAAGAGACATGAGCTTCCCAAAGGACACTCTGGAAAATGTACAACCTCAGAAAAAAACTGTATTAAATATCTAAAACCTTTTTTGACTCTCAGGAGAAAAATTTGAAAAAGATAAATATGTAGAAGGACAAATGTAGCATGTAGTATTTACATAAAACGCAGCTTTTGCTGAAACAGTCAATGTTTATTTGACTGTCAGAAGTCGTGTTTCTGCACCAGTTTCCTCGTTAAGCCCAATTATCTCCCCCTAGATGCACAAGGCTGAGCTTCAACCAAACCGCATTTGACTCTATTGCTGTTAATTCACTGTTCATAGAGACAACGTTGACTATTAAATGATTGACTAACAGTCTAGTCAACATAAACTTCTTTATTTGAAGCAAAAATATTAATTACCTAATATTATTGTAACTAAACACCCAAGAAGCAACTCGTGTTTTGTGCTCCTATTTGCTCTGTCAGTCCAAATTACTATTTGGAGAAAAGAAATGGGAGTAAAACAGTTGTTTTTGTCCGATTCATCGATTAATCTTAGAAAAATTATCAATCGATTAACCAAATATTAAAATAATCATTTGTTGCATATATATATATATATATATATATATATATATATATATATATATAAAAGGCTGATTCTGATACACAAGCTGAACTGAATTGACGCCTAAAGAGAGAACCTCCATTAAAACACAATCTAATATTTAATCAGAAACTTTAATAGATCTGATTTAACGGGTCTAAAGCCTCTAAATCTAAACTTGGATAAAGTTATGAGAGAAACCATTCTTAAAATTCAGACGAGAATCGTGAAACCTTCCTGCTCGTCACCACTTTTTGACTCATTGATCCTGACTAACCTGACACACTGCAAAAACGGATCTAAAAATAAGTGAAATGTTCTTAAACATAGTGTTTTTGTCCTTGATCTGAGCACGTAAATATGATCATTTGCCAATGGAATGAGTATTTATTACCCCTAAATTAAGATAATTAGACATCCTGCACTTGAAATAAGATGATGGAGATGAATTGTTCCAATTTTAAGTGCACAAATCTTATTCTATTGGCAGATCATCTTATTTACCTGCTCAAATCAAGGACAGATACACTAATTTTAAGAAAATTTTACTTATTTTTAGTTCCGTTTTTGCAGTGCATCCATGTTCTGGCCTGTTATTTTTTGGTTATTTCTCTAAAACCGGTCAGGATCGGGCCTCTGACAGCAGAACCTCATCTCCTGGCAGAACTGCACCTGATTAAGACACTTGAGCTGGACTGGGGGGGCCATCAGGCAGTGATTTCAGCCCACACGGCCTGCAGCGTTCAGATGCTTCAGCGCACCTGACCCAGACGACTGCGGTTCAGCAAACGGTGGACAATCAGCCATCAGCAGAGACCCGGCGTGCCGAAACAGCGGAGAAACAGGCGAGGCACGCGGGACACGGCCGGGAAACATCAGCACAGCACAGGAGAAGTTCACTTCCATTTTCACCCGTTTCATCCCCACTGCAGCTGATTACTCCACCTTCAGGTGAAGCGTGGGATCTGATCAGAGACGCACCGGACCGCCTCCTGTTGGGGGCCCAGCCGGGGGTCCCGGAGCGCTCGCTGCCTCCCAGCAGATAAATACGGCTTTAATTTGCTCTGCAGCACAAACACACAGTGAGTGACGGAGCCGGTCCTGCAGCCGCACCAGCAGCACGCACTCACACCATCAATTAGCCTAATTAAAGCCTCGGAACGTTCTCCATTGACAGCAGGAGGCTGATCTCAGATCTGTTTCTTCCATCGCTGCAAACATTATTACGTCCCTATTAACTCGTGTTTATAGATATTCCACATTCGATAGCTCCGACGCTGGATTTTTAGACCCACATAGCAGCCGATCATCTTTTTCGCTGTGGCAGCAACACAGCAGCAGAGTGGAGCTTATTCTGTGGTGCCAGCCCGGCCCAGTCACACTGCAAAAACAGAACAAAATAAGTAAAATTTTCTTGAAATTAATACATTTGTCCCTGATTTGAGAAGGTAAATAAGATTATCTGACAATGGAAAGAGTATTTTTACCCCTAAAATAAGATAATTAGATATAATGCACTTGAAATAAGTTGATAGATATGAGTTGTTCCTATTTTAAGCACAAAAATCTTATTCCATTGGCAAATGATCTTATTTATCTGCTCAAATAAAGTACAAATACACTCATTTCAAGAAAAAATTACTTATTTTTATTCTGTTTTTGCAGTGCAGAACCGGACCCGCCAAAACCCAAACAGAAAGGTGAGCAAAGCCTTCAGCCAGGCCGGGGCTGAGAGGCGGGTCTCACAGAAAAGCAACAATTACTCCTCCTCATTATCAATCACACATTTAAAAACTGGTTTTCAGAGGAATTTATAAAATATTCCACTAGGCGACCCTTAAAACGTCACATTTAATCACCATTGTACACTGCAAAAACGTATCTAAAAATAAGCAAATGTTCTTAAACATAGTGTTTTTGTCCTGGATTTGAGCAGGTAAATAAGATCATCTGCCAGTGGAATGAGTATTTTTACCCCTAAAATAAGATAATTAGACATCCTACACTTGAAATAAGATGATGAAGATGAATTGTTCCTGTTTTAAGTGCAAAAATCTTATTCTATTGGCAGATCACCTTATTTACCTGCTCAAATAAAGAACAGGTACACCAATTTTCAGAAAATTTTACTTATTTTTAGTTCCGTTTTTGCAGTGTAGGTCTAAAAAGTCTCAAATACGTCCAGATGTTCCAGGTTTTCAGTTTAATTTAAGTTTCTACGCCTGCTGCGTCGCCGCTGGCTTTCTGTGAGAACTGCATCGTCAGCGTTTTGTTCGTTAAAGCGTGTCGTAGTCCTGGCTGAAGAATTTGTAGGTTATCGTTTTGGATACCAAAAAAAACTACAAGGACCATGATGCACAGCGGCAAACAGCCTACAGTTAGCATTTAGCGCACGTTCTGCTCCAGGATGTCAGCTCAGGGTAACCATGACACCAGGGAGGCCGACTGACGTGACCAGAAGTTACTAAGCCAGCGCGTCCTTTCACAACTTATTGGTCTGGAATTAAAATCATAACAGTCTGGATATGTCCTGAGAGCCGTTAGTTAGTCAGGCTACCTGCTCCAGCACATTTAAAACTGTTGATCGTTAGTAGAGATAGGGGGCGCTTGTTTAGTTTCCACATCGCCTGGATTTGTGTTTTTTTTTTCTCTAAGCAAAGGAAGGCTGCCGGGGTCCATTTTCAGCCAGCTGGCCGTCAGTGCGTAGCAACAGGCGGGGGAGGGGGGAGTCCTCACGCCTCTACAAATCTCATTTAAAAGTCATTTAAAAGGACTTTGAAAGACAGAAGCAGCATTTTTTATTACCAGAACCGGACCCTGCCTACCTCCCACCAGGCTGAGCTCAGTCGTGGCGCAGGACGCAGATCTAACAGATCAGGATCTGAACACAGAAACATCCCCTGCTCAGAACCCCTGGAGGAGCAACATGCATGGTCCAAACCAGGGAGACCTGCTCAGAACCAGTCAGCACAGCGGTGTGAGACCAACATCTGCATCGGTGTGGGTAAAAAAAAACACTTAAAACGCTTAAAACGGTGAGTCACACACACACAGACCAGCAGAACCAGCAGAACCAGCAGAACCAGTCAGCCCTCCACTCAGCATCCACACTCAGGCGGCGTTCCTCACCCTGGGCTGAGCGCTGCGCTCCCAGCAGCCAGCAGAGCAGCAGCAGGTAGATTCTGATCCGGATCCTCATCCCGGGAGCCAGCAGCCTCCAAACATCCTCACTACATCCATCCGCACCCAGCTCCATGCTGCCCAGATCCGGTCCCCTCCTCTGAGTTCAGGGAATAAACGCCTCTTATTTTTATTTTTTTTTATTTTTTTTTACCCCAAATCCTGCACAGAATCCAGCTGTCAGTTAGAAAACATGAAGAAGAGGAAGAGGGGGATGAGGAGGCACAAAAAAAACCCTCTCCTTTCCCCAAAACCAAAATTCCTCAAATCTCCCCCCCACACACCAAAAAAAAAAAAGAAATAAAGAAATAAAAGATAAATTTCCAGCAGATGCAACCAGAAGGTCAGCTCTCCTCCTCTGGTGTCGCCGACGGAAGGAGATAAGTTCCAGAAACTAAGGAGCCAGAGTCTCCATCATCCCTGCTCCTCCTGCTTCCATTCACCACAGCCGCAGGAGCGCCGCGATCCGCTGCCTTCCCGGAGGTCTGCTCCGACTGCCGGCCCGGACCGGCGGAGCGGCTCGGTATGGGGAGGAGGGGGGAGTCAGGCTCTCTCTCCCGTCCTCCCTTCAGACGGAGGAGAGAGAGGCGGAGAGACCCTGACGGAGCACGGAGCCATTGATCTAAAGCGGGAGGAGGGAAAGCCCGGAGCGGGAGCCGCTGGACCGGACCGGAGGAGGCGAGGAGCGGGACTGAGAGGGGCTCCGGGCCCCGGAGAGGAGGCGCAGCTCCTGGGGAGAGATTCGCTGAGCTCTGCTGCCCCCTCTGGCCGCTGCGGGAACTACAGCGGATTAGGATTCACATCAGAGTTTTAACAGTAAAAAACAACATTTGAATCTATTTTCATGGAAATAATCAACCTGAATGACTTTGTTTGTCAGGATGAAGAAACCTCGCTGGCTCTTCTCAAATCTGGATTTACTCCAACAGGTCTTTAAAAAAAAAGATTATAAAAGGCAGATTTTACCTTTTATTATTTTTAACTGTTTGTTTTTAGTAATCTGTTGTGATTTCTGTCATGGTCTGATTCCAGTCAAAGTCAAACAGGCAATATTATTGACTGAAATAAAATGTGTAAGGAGTTTTCTATTATTATTATTATTATTTCTGTTTAACCTCTAAAACTGTATTTGCACCTTATTGATAAAGATTTTATCCTTTTTTCAGATTACATTAAGGATGTAAAAGAATTCGCCTTACAAGGACAATTTTATTTACTTCAAACTAAATATAATTGGCAGAAAGATATGAATTATTTATTACACTGATCTTGTTTGGACTTTTCCTCGTCAGTGAATCATGTCTCCATCTATCTCCATCTATCTGCATCTTCTTCTCTCACTCCGGCTACCTTCATCTCCTCTTTACCTCCATCCATAAATCTCCTCTCTGGTCCTCCAGCCTGGCAGCTCCAGTCTCAGCTTCCCTCCTCTGGACATGTCACTGCAAAAAGGGAACTAAAAATAAGTGAAAATGTCTTCAAACGAGTGTATTTGTCCTTGATTTGAGCAAATAAATAAGATTTTCTGCCAATGGAATTAACATTTTGACCCCTAAAATAAGATAATTAGATAAACTGCACTTGAAATAAGATGATGGAGATGAGCTGTTCCTGTTTTAATTGGAAAAATTTTATTCCACTGGCAGATTATTTTACCTGCTCAAATCAAGGACAAATGCACTAATTTTAAGAAAACGTTGCTTAAATTTAATTCCATTTTTGCTGTGAACCATCTGAGTCTGGCCTCTGGCTTCATCTCCATCCCTCTGGTGGTCTCCTTCCTTCTATAAACAGAACCTGGACTCTCAGATCTATGTCCTCAGGCACTGCAACAGTTTACAAGGTGCGGTCAAAAGCAGACCCACAACACGTCAGCAACCCCAATTAACAGCCTGACTTGTTGTGTCACATTTTATCTCCATCTGACGGGTCCCTCTGCAGTCAGACAGAGGGGACAAAGTGATTTTATACTGCAGGTGAACATCTGGACAGCTACAGTCAGAGACCGTCTCGCTCTCCTGCTCCTGATCGGCTGATTACTACCTACACAGACTCACAGGTACCCGATTACTGATTAGCAGATTGAGTTGGCTGCAGACTGACCACATCTCTGTTGTTTCTGGCCATAGATCGGTGTGTTCATCTGTGTCTTTGTTCCCACGTCTAACGGAGCTTTCTGTATGCCGCACTGAGCTCTCAGCACCATGCAGCTGATAGCAAGTTTATCATCAGACAGTGTATTATTAGACACACTCACATATATATACACATATATATACATACATAAATACATACATACATACATACACATACATACATACATACATACACAGACAGACATGCAGAGATGAGAGGAGAGAGGAGAGAGATAGAGAGAGAGAGAGAGAGAGAGTAGAGAGAGAGAGAGAGAAAAAAGAGATAGAGAGAGAGAGAACGAGAGAGAGAGGAAAATAAAGAGAGAGAGAGCGAGAAAAGAGAGAGAAAAAAAAGAGAGAAGAGAGAAAGAGAGAGAGAGAAAAAAAAAGAGAAAGAGAGAGATAAAAAAAAAAGAGAGAGATAGATAGAGATATAAAGATAAAAAAAAAAAATATATAGATCTAAAAAAATAGATATATATATATAAAAAAAAATAGATATCTATATATATATATAATATATATATATAGATATATATATAATATATATAATAAATACAACCTTTTACATAAATAAAGTCCTACAACACCGTTCATTACTAATTTAATCAACATTAAAGGTATACTATGCAACCGGGGTTGATTTTCCAGCGAGGCTCCCCCCAGAGGGTGAAAGTAAAAGTGCACTGTCGTAAAGATGCTCAGCTGTTCTGGATTCTCCGTCAAGCCAGGCGCGGTTGTTTTGAGCTTAGCAGACAGGCGAACGCAACGACAAGTGGAAAAAACGGCAGTACAAACAATGACTGACACAGTGAAAGTATGAACATCAAGCTTCCCGCAGCGCTATCTTGGTGAGGCGGTCGCTGCCGCCGCGTCGCCAAGCCGCGGCCGCGGCCGCCTTGCCAGTTTTATTATTATTATTATTATTTATTTATTTTATTTTTTTTTTTATGTTGGCGAGACGCTACCGCCACCGCCTCACCAAAAAAAAATATTAATAATAATAATAAAACTGGATATGCTTGCATGTTTATTTGACGTTAACACGCGGTTCTTTGTTGTTGCTTTCGCGCGTGCATATAGTGAATGGCAGGGCAAAAACACATGGAGTTCTCGCTGTAAATTGAGACTTCTGTGTGTGCGGGCCGTGAGCTCTTGCAATTGCAAGTACGGTATTTCCCCCACAGACCCCCAGGGCGGCCGAGAAAACCTTTGTTCGACCTGAAATGACTCATTTAATCATCCAAAACGGTATGGAACACATTAATTAACTGAAAAATGTTGCATAGTATGCCTTTAAACTTACCGTATTTTTATATAAGGCGCACTAGATTATAGGGCACACTACATATTCCTCCCAAGTGTGTAATACCACTCCGCCCCTCCGGTAAGGTGACCAGACGTCCCCGATTCCTGGGGACAAACCCCGTTTTGGATGACCTGTCCCCCGCAAAGGCTGTCCCCGATTTCAGTATAATGATGGAGTAAAAACGTTTAGCGCGACAAGATGTTTTTACCCGGTCCTGCCGCTGTCTCGACGTAGTAGAGCATTGCCGAATGCACCTTCCCCGCCCCGACGTCGTCGTTGCAGTTCAGACAAAAGCAACATACCCCCAGGCAGAAATTCTGCGCTTAACAAAATCAGAGACGTCCCCAAATTCCATTACAGAAATCAAATCTGGTCACCTTACACAGCTCTCTGTCCGTCTCTATCAGGAGGACAAAGTAGCTGGACTACACTGCCCTGCTTCTAACATAAGGCCAAAATAGACGTAACTTTATATTGAATTAACTTACTAGGTTTATTGTTGCTAGCGCGTACTCCAGGCTGCCTTACATGAATGCACTTCTAGTTTAGACATTACAGTCAGGCAGTCTGGTAGACAGCTCAGGGGTCCTATCAGGTAGTGACACAGTGTACCGTAATGCTCCTAATATCCATTAATGAGAGCAGCTTTGTTGCTAACTAAAGTCGTACTTACACATATTAACAGATTTTTGAGCACATTGTACCACATAAAATCAGTCAGTAAACACAACAGTAATCAGATATAAAGGCGCACCATCAATGTTTGAGAAGATTTAGGGACCCCCAAGTTTCTTGGGGGCTCGTCCGGGATTCAGCATTCTACAGGGTTTCCTTAGATAGGAAACTTCTTTACCAATCTGTGTAATTTGATTGTATTTGACTTTGTAAATTGCCCTGAGATAACCTATTATGAATTGGCACTATATTAATTGATTTGAATTCAATCAGGCCTGGTAAGGAGGCATTCATTTCAAGTGATGCAGCTAAAAGCTGCAGGAAAGTAGCTCTGCTGGGCTGGAGTTGTGCTCCAAAGTAGGAAATGAGGTCAAATGGCAAAGAAGTAAATATGCATGAAGGATGATTATAGAAAGACAGAAAAAGGCAGAACTTTTCATACCAACAGTAGCTAATAATATGGAAGCGTGGAGACATGCCAATGTGTTGCATTCTGCTGTGTTGAAACCAATTCAGCAGAACGTATTAGCGCCGTACGACCGACTGCATCAATAACCCGCACCACCACTTCAACTGCAGCTGTTTTCTAAATCATGACAGAATTCAGTTTTTGTCAAAAACAAAATAGTTAAAATGGACAAAAGACATCACATCACTTTATTCCCTTAATAGCGTACGACAAATTTATCGGGTCTTCAAATTGTGCCTTTTTTTGTAATTCTCCAGATTTTTCTAATTATTTGTGATAAATAAAACCCAGTTTAAGGATCCTTCTTTACACATCCTTTTAACATTTAGGAGCCAATAACCCGAGCATTGAGGAGGATTTATCCAAGGAGGTGACGAAGCACATCTCCATAAACTATGATGAGTTCGTAGTTGTAGAGAAACACTCCAACAGAGCAGAGCTTCGGTAAATAATGTAAAAATATCTTGACGTCTTTACTTCAGGAAATCAGAGCGATCATTTCAGTTAAGATGAAAAGCCGCCTCTTTTGAAATCCACCTGCTGCAGGTTAAATTTTCATCTTTTACCCGGACGTCTTTATTGGAAGGAATCGAATCTTCTGCGTTTGGTTCTGATTTTTTATTTATTTTTTTTTCCTGTTCTGGATTATTTTCTGCGGTGGTGTTTTCATCAGCAGCAGAGATCTCCACAGCAGCACGGCCGGAGGGCAGATAATGAAACCTCACAATGAGTCCGTACGCGCGTTCGTCTGGGAGCGGATATTAATATCGGACGGGAAATTAAAAGCCTGCTTTGTGAAAGCCGAGGCTGACACGCGCCAACATGCCGCCGCATATTGGGAAGGAGAGGCTGATATTAAACATGTCCACTGATGTTCCTCCACAGCTTCATCCTGTTGTTCTCCGTGAAGCATCTGAATTCATTTTATTTAACGTTAGCGTTTCCGGGTCTGTTTCCTCTGATCCTAAACAACATGAAGACGACATTCCACATGATTAACTGGGTTAGTTTATTCAGGTTACTGGGGTTTATTTCAGCTATTTCTTGTCAGACAGACACAGAAAACAGCAAAACTAAACACAAATCATGCAGCGACAAATTAAAGACCAAACTTACATCTACAGTTAAGCTCAAAATGATTCTCACCTCTGGCAGGTTTGGGTTTATTTGTTTAATTTATCTAACGTGTTTCCTCTGACAGGAAGTAATGGCTCAGCTGGAGTCCTGAATCTGATACAAAGTAGGGAGAAGCTTTAAATTAGGGTGATGGCAAAGAGGCCTTCCAACCTCAAAGACATGAAGCTGATCACCAAAATAAAAAAAGATAAAAAAAAACATCAAGATACCAGAAGAAACACGAAAAAGCTACTTAGTAACCAAAGAAAGGGTTTGGCTGCTTTAAAGGCAATAAGGAGTTTTTTTTTCATTTACTGAGAATGTTTAATATGATTTGAGATGCCACTTTTTAAATAAAAGGTAACATTTAAAGTAATCCTTGTTTTATATTATTTTGTTATCATTTGGCAGAAGTCTGTCTCATTAAAAAAAAAAAACACACACAAAAAACTTCTTGGTTGAATGAAAATCATTTTCCGTCCACTTCTGCCAGGGGTATGAATAATTACGGTCATCAAAATCTGGCCAAGAACAAAAATGGTTGCATAGTTCAATCTAAAAATAGTTTTTGATCTAAAAGTTAATTTGTATCGATTTTTAAAATTTAAATTCTTTTGGTCATTTACATGAGAAATAAATAAATCATGATTTTAATCTTTACATGCAGTGAAGCTCAAAATGTCATTTAAAACTCCTGACAATAGTAAATATTTGGTTTTAATCATTTTATATTTGTGATCAGTTTTTATTTTTATTTTTATGTTATTTCAAATCAAATATTTAATGTAAAAAGTTGAAAAATCAGGTGAAAATCTGCTCTTGGCGATGAAACAAATGTTATGGTTTCAGAAACTTTTGTTTTTCCTTCTCATGATCATGAAAAAAATGTTTTTCATAACTTGTTTTTTATGCTTAGTATTTTTATATCAATTTTAAATGTACCTGTAAAAATATCGTGAGAACATGCTTTCTTTAACGCTCAGAACCATTTTTTTATTATGGTTTCTCACCATGGCATCTAAATCTTTTTTTATATTCTGCAGGACGGTGCGGCGACGTATTTAGCAGCCGGGCTCAGAACCCAGCAGCTGGTTTCTTTTAACTTAAGGCCACATATTTAAAATAAAGCTCCAGCGCCGAGCGTCTACAGGGACTACAGAATAAGTGGAGCTTCAGTTGAACCTCTGCAGATGCACGGAGCTTCCGGACTGACGGGATAATAACCCAAACTCTGTTGTTGACATTCTTCTCATTAACGCCAGAGGAGTCAGTCGGCGCCTCTTGTTAGTCTGCTTAACGAGGCCAGAAGAAACGGCGGACAAAGGTCAGGCTTCGGGCTCGTTTCAGCACCGCGAGGCTCTCCGACGCCACGAAACTCCGGCACATTTTAATTCCCTCCGCCACTCACAGCGGACCGGTTCCGTCTAGTTGCAGACCAAAACAGTCGTTAACAGCAAACAAAGAGCTGAAGTCGCTTTTAAAACAGAAAAAAAACACAAGCTTCATAGATAAATGTCACTAAAAGCTATTCAGAACCAGGAAACAACCGGTGTTGGGTCAGTGAACTAAGCCTACTCGTGACGCGGTGCATCTGACGTCCTTGCATCTTGTATAATAAGCAAGTAAAACTTTATTTATGCAAACACAAAGGGCTGTAAAAGCCGAGCAGGAGAAGCAATGGACAGAGAGGTCTAATACGAGTGGATGCTCCACTGAAGACTGAAAGAAAACCGTCTGTTTCAGGGGAGATGGAAGCAGGATGTTACTGATGAAGTCGTTAAAACCTCAGGATTAGCTCTGCCGACCTTTAGGAGCAGGCAGCCCTCACTTCTCCAGCAGGAAACCAGCCAGGAGACGCACATTCACTCCTAACGGCGAAGAAACGGTACTGAGTCCGGAGAGAAAACACTCGACCCGGCCCTGTGGATCAGGAACGCTGGTTGACCCGTAAACTCCACGCTTCCTCTTCTTCTGTGGTTTACACAATCCTGGGACAACCCCGCGGGCGAGGATCCAGGCTCAGGCGCCACGGGATGACGGAAAAGTACGTGGTAAGATAACTGTCAATAAAAATTTATGCGTACACTGCAAAAACGGAACTAAAAATAAGTAACATTTTCTTTAAATGAGTGTATTTGTCCTTGATTTGAGCAGGTAAATAAGATGATTTGCCAATAGAATAAGATTTTCCCACTTAAAATAGGAACAATTCATCTACATCATCTTATTTCAAGTGCAGGATGTCTAATTATCTTATTTTAGGGGCAAAAATACTCATTCCATTGGCAGATAATCTTATTTACTGGCTCAAATGAAGGACGAATACACTAACTTTAAGAACATTTTACTTGTTTTTAGATCCGTTTTTGCAGTGATAGGTGCCCGAATTTCTCAATTTTAGTCAATCAACATGAATACATTTTAGATTTGTGTTTGTTCTTTGTTGTAAACTCATACATGCATGTGACATCAGATGTTTCGTCTGTGAGAAGCGTGGAAGTTACAAATACAAGTTACAAAGTTGCAACCTTGCAACAATACAAGTACGAATCACAAATTTGGGAGTAAGAATCTTCAACCCCTGGTGAAACTCTACCGCTTACCAGCTAGTGACGGTAATGAGATGTGAGAATACACGTTTTGTTTTCTTTGTCTTCTTCCCGTTTAGTGGTGATTGGTAAAAAACTCTCAGGTGTATTACCGCCACCAACTGGAAGGTGTTGAGCAGCTTCATTAGGGGTTCTGAAGTCCTTCCATGGCTCCCTGTAGCTCAGATAATAGACTTTAAAATAGACTGCTTCAACCCTCCAGACCACTCAGATCTTCTGGTTCTGGTCTACTCTACAGAACCAGAAGCAAACATGGAAAAGCAGCGTTTAGTTCCTATGCTCCACTGATCTGGAACAAGCTCCCAGAAAACTGTAAAAGTGCTGAAACACTGAGTTCCTTTAAATCCAGACTGAAAACCACCTTATTAGAGTTTCTTTCAGCCATAATAACACTGATCGACATATGTGATGTGTATTGATGTTTTCACCGGATATAGTTTAATGTTTGTTACTGGTCTCACAACCAGTGACAGTTTCGGTGTGTTTATGATGTTTTTATGTTTTCCTGATGTAAAGCACTTTGAGATGCCTTGCTGCTGAAATGTGCAACAAATAAACTTGTCCTCTGGATCCGTACTCGTAAATTTATAATTTTGTACTCGTAGATTAGCGATTTGCAATTGTATATATTGTTCCAAAGTTGTAACTTCTAAAATAAAACATCTGCTGTCATATGTACGAGTCGACAAAGAACATTTATTCATGTTTATTGACTTACATTTACAAATTCAGGCACATACGTTTATATTGACAGTTATCTTACCCCGTAGCACCTCCTACACGAGAGAACCTGTTGCGTTTAATTTATTCCCTTTTATTCAGACCATTTAGAGCAGAGAAACATCAGTTACATAAAGCAACACAATAATCATACAACATTATCTTGGCTTTTTAAAAGGAAACATAATTAGAAACCAGAACAAGCTTGAAATGAGGATTTAAAATTTGCTTAAAAGCTAGAGTCAGTGATTTTTACAGAAGTTTCCCCAAGTCCCTTTTTGAATAACTGCACAAGACCATCTTACATCGCTCTTCTGCTCTTCAAGGGGATCGCAATCCCCCAAACTACTGAGGCTTTCTTCTTCTTCTGACAAACATGAACGCGGTTCGCTTCTTGTGACTCTCAGCCACTGAGCTATAAAATACACTGGAGTGCTGATTTTGCCGAAAAACGGAAGTCACTGGCCGCCATCTTGCTACTCCCTACTCTCACAGAATCCCATAGGATTTGGTTGCAACAACAAGCAGTTTTCTGGCTGTGTGAAAACGTTTCACAGGTAATTCTACAGTCAGTGGATGTACTAACACTATCAACTACTAGGAAATTAGGCGCTGAAATATTTTACATGTTTTTCATATTAAATATATATATATATGTATATATAAGTATGTGTATATGTATATATGTATATATATATAAGTATACATATATGTAAATATATGTTTTTGTTTATTGTTATTTATATATTCATAAATGTTATATACATATATTTAAATAAATAAAATGCAAAATATTTCAGCACATGACTTTCTCAGTTCTTGATAGTTTTAGTACATAACATAAAAGTATATGGCATTTGACATTTTAAAAGTTTTAAGCCCCCCCGAACATGAAAAAATCCTCGTTATTCGATGCTGTAGCGCACATATTCCCTAGTTACTGGAGGGGAAATAGGGAGTACCAATATGGCGGCTGGTGGCTTCAAAGAGACTCGTTCAAACAGACGGTGATAAGCACTCCAGTGTGTTATATAGCTCACCGCTAAGCTAACTGCTAAGCTAACCGCTAACCTAGCCGCTAAGCTAACCGGATAAATAAACAGTAGAAGTGTGCATGTGCACCCAGCAAGAGGAAACTAAAAAGTAACGAGCATGCACACTGGTTACGTGAGCGCGTCAGAATACACCCAGAACCTGAGGGACAGAGCAGGAACAACAGTGACTCGTCAGAGCTTTACAGGCCAGCAGCTCCCACAGAGAATGATTTCTCTAACCTCTATTTTATGAATACATAATGTATTTACTACTTTCAGGATGGAAGGACAATTTCACCCAGTATACCAAAAATTGTTTCTGAACAGGATTACCAACTATAGCTTTAAACTGTCCCAGAGGGATGAAACTGGACAGTTTCAGTTGTTGCTGCGGTTTATTTCAGGAAGATTGAGCAGAATGGCATCCATAAGGATATTACTAACAGTTTTACCATTAGTGTTATTTGGTGTAATGTTTTACCAAACGGAAGTGAAAAGTTTCTCTAAACAAGGGCTTAATTGCCTTATTGGTTTTGCTCTAATTAAGGAAGTTAAAATGTTTTATTGTAATTAATTATAATTTTGTTTTTAAACAGAAATAACCCTGTTCCTTAAAGACATGTTGCAGTTGTATCAACAACATATCAAGTACCTTTCTTAGTAATCATACCCAGTTTGAAATGTTAGCATCATGACGACCTTGAAGTGCTTCTCTGTCCACCGTTGGCACCGTTTAACCACACCGAAATATAAATGACCCGTCATGGGCTTCAACGACCAGCTGCCGATGGGTTTTTCCTTCTTTTTACTGGCGTTGTGCCGTTGGATGAGGAACCTCGCAGAGAAAATGTTTGCCAGAACTGAGAAATCTGAAGAATCTGTGACAGAAAATCTCTGATCTTGACAAAAACCTTCAGAACCAGGCTATTAAAGCGAATTTGTTCAGTAGTAGGGGGTGTGAAGGCTCAAATGAAGCTGCTGAGCATTAAGAGCTTGTGACCTGAAGCAGCAGGAGTCCACGTTGTGCCGTGACTTCTCTCTGAAACGTTGTGACCGGCGCTCCCACTGATTTAATTTGCCTAATCGAGGCTCAGCATCGGAGCTGCATTCATACTGGAAAATAATCTTTCAGTTTAGTGATGGAGATAAAAAAGAAAAAAAAGCAGAGTTTACATATTACACTGCAAAAAGGGAACTAGAAGTAAGTAAAAATTTCTTGAAATTAGTATATTTTTCCTTGGTTTGAGCTGGCATATAAGACTATTTGCCAATGGAATAAGATTGTTGTACTTAAAATAAGAACAATTCATCTCCATCATCTTATTTCAAGTGCAGGGTATCTAATTATCTTATTTTAGGGGTAAAATATACTCATCCCACTTGCAAATAGTCTTATTTACATGCTCAAATCAAGGAAAAATATACTAATTTTAAGAAAATTTTACTTACTTTTAGTTCCTTTTTTGCAGTGTAGGAGGCTGAAATCAAGCAAGAGTGTGCCTCCATGTTGCAACAACATATTTCATTAGGATCTGATGTGATTTAGTAACATAAATAAAAGTCAAATGGAAGGAAATGATGCAACGCGTTCGGGGGGTCAAGTCTCATGGAAAAACCCCACAGCATGGTGCTGCCACCACCATGTTTCATCAAGGGATGCTGTGGTCAGAATCATCCAGGGAATTTGATCACACCTGAGCTGTGGATCTCTGCAGCTCCTCCAGGGTTCCCGTGGGGCTCTAAGCCGCTTTAGGCTCTAAACGTAGCTAACAGGACTGGGTTTGATTAGCGCTCCAGCTCAGGTCATTGCCTTCTCATCTGCAGATCCGTTCCCATCGATGCAGAACCAGGTGCAGGTTTATGGAGGGGGACTTGTTCGACGGCGCCCTGATCAAAGTGAAGGAAGCGCACTAATTACTCACCTGTCCGAGCTGTACAGTACAGGCCGGCCGCTGATTTGCTTAATTCTGCACAAACACCTCGCCGCGGTCTGACAAAACACAAAGAGCCGCAAACGTAATGAGTTCTTTAATAAACGGTAATTAATTGGATTGGCTTCTTCCTCGTTGCAGCGAGAGCTGCACAAAATGACAGCGTTAGCACATGAGGAATTATTTTAATTAGCTTCCTCTATCATCCAGACACAGACAGGAAGACAAAACAAAGCGGCTCACAAAGTGGCTGAGCCTGCAGCTCTTTATTCAAATCATGATCAAATTCAGCAATTCTTAATTATCGAGGAGTTGGTTTGGGCTAATGTTTATGAATTATTGCACATCTCAATATTTATAAACGACTCAGACTGATTGTTTTTGATGCAACTTTTTCTCCAAACACGTGTGAAACGTTCCGCATTTCAATACGCTGCAGAAATTCCTCAAAATCCATTTAAACGGGGCTCATTAGCTAGAAAGTGATGCATTTAATGTCTGTGCTATGATGTCGTCTGCGCTCTAACCAGTTAAAAATCAGCAAACAACCGTGACTCCTCGTTGTTCTGGTGTCGGGTTATCAGCCTTTAAAATAACCCCAGACTTCATTAAGCAGAAATGGTTCCGGCAGGAAAAACAGTTAATTTTTTTTTTCCTGCCCAGTGTTTTCCCTACCATTCAACAAGCGTCTGTGCCTGTTCACAGTTAATCTGATTAAAATTAGCCTTTCTAAACGCCGCCAGATCACACCCTAAACCATTTCTGTCTCTCTGCTCCCACAAGGCAGACAGGTAGGTGGAGAGCTCATCTTAACGAGCTCAGCTTAACGAGCTCATCTTAACGAGCTCATCTTAACAAGCTCAGTTTAACGAGCTCATCTTAACGAGCTCAGCTTAACGAGCGCGTACGCGACGTCACTGTAAAACTGCTCGGCTGGACGAAGACTCCAAGGTAGACTGACATGGGGGTGCTGCCGTGGGAAATGTCGGAGTTTGTCACTAGAAACAGCCAGTAAGTGCGCTCAACTATGAAGTTTAAAATGTCGGCGGAGAGTCAGCGCGGTGCGACCAGGTGAGAAGCCACCTGTAATGTTTCTCCTTGGCTGAGTCGCTCCTTTACTTTCAGCTAGCATACCTAGAACCAGAACTAAACAAGGAGAAGCAGCATTTAGTTCCTATGCTCCGCTTATCTGGAACAAACTTCCAGAAAATTGTAAAAGGTGCAGAAAGCCTGAGTTCCTTTAAATCAAGATTAAAAACACATTTATTTAGGATTGCCTTCAACTGTCCTAGTTAACTGAATCACCACTTTTTTGTTCTAATTTCTATCTACATTTAATTCCTACTTGCTTTTATTCTGTTTTAATTTGCTATATTTTAATCATGTAAAGCACTTTGCATTGTCCCTGTACTGAATTGTGCTATATAAATAAATTTGCCTTTGCCTTGCCTCAGAGTCACCAGGTAAACTCACGCTACCGCCAGGTGAGAGAGTTGCTGAGGACGGCTGTCTACTAGCCATGAAGACGTCGGCGGAGGCTGTTCTGATTGGAGGACATGGAGCGTTCATTAAAGAAAAACACTTAAATGACCAAGAATTAGGATAAATGCGTCCTTTGTCAGTCTGTTTCTGTTGTTACAACTGTAAAAGGCATTTGTTGCTTCAATATACGAAGAACGTTTGCCGCTGCATTGAGCTTTAAACTCCATTTAAAGCTCAATGCAGCAGGTTTTCAACAAGCCAACGGCTCTGTGGTCACTTTCAGACGTCCTACACAAACACCGTTTGCTTTGGTTTGTCGCTAATCACCAAAAGTCTGTCTGTTGGAAACACAAATCCTCCTTCCTGAGTCCATCGCTGAAAACAGATGGCTGCTTTATTCCTGGGAAATGCATTTTTGTTGCCAGATAGACTCCACGAATGGATCAGAAACAGATCCCAAATGTAATAAAAATGAAAATAGAACAAAAAGGTACGCACAAAAATATACTAAACTCTGGCAGATCTAGATTTTAAAGAGACTTTCGTTCAATCAAGCAGTAGGAAGGAAGAGAGGCAGGTAGCCTTCAAAATGTGTAAATTTACATGATAGAGACAGAAACATAAAGAGAGACAGAAGATGGCTGCTCGTATAAAGCTGAATTCTGTGATACTAATGGAAAGCTAAGTGGAAGAAAGACCCCCAAAGACAGTTTCTAGGGGAAACTTTGCTTCCTCTAACTGACTTTATTCAAATGAGGTTTTAGATATTAGTAAAACAACAAACTGCACTAAAGGCATCAGAACCTTCTGAGTCCAGAACCGGGTCCATGTTCTCTACGCTCTTAGTCTCAGTGGAAGGACTTCAGAACCGGGTCCATGTTCTCTACGTTCTTAGTTTTAGTGGAAGGACTTCAGAACCGGGTCCATGTTCTCTACGTTCTTAGTCTTAGTGAGGACTTCAGAACCGGGTCCATGTTCTCTACGTTCTTAGTCTTAGTGGAAGGACTTCAGAACCGGGTCCATGTTCTCTACGTTCTTAGTCTTAGTGAGGACTTCAGAACCGGGTCCATGTTCTCTACGTTCTTAGTCTTAGTGAGGACTTCAGAACCGGGTCCATGTTCTCTACGTTCTTAGTCTTAGTGGAAGGACTTCAGAACCGGGTCCATGTTCTCTACGTTCTTAGTCTTAGTGGAAGGACTTCAGAACCGAGTCCATGTTCTCTACGTTCTTAGTCTTAGTGAGGACTTCAGAACCGGGTCCATGTTCTTTACGTTCTTAGTCTTAGTGAGGACTTCAGAACCGGGTCCATGTTCTCTATGTTCTTAGTCTTAGTGGAAGGACTTCAGAACCGGGTCCATGTTCTCTAAGTTCTTAGTCTTAGTGGAAGGACTTCAGAACCGGGTCCATGTTCTCTACGTTCTTAGTCTTAGTGAGGACTTCAGAACCGGGTCCATGTTCTCTACGTTCTTAGTCTTAGTGAGGACTTCAGAACCGGGTCCATGTTCTTTACGTTCTTAGTCTTAGTGAGGACTTCAGAACCGGGTCCATGTTCTCTATGTTCTTAGTCTTAGTGGAAGGACTTCAGAACCGGGTCCATGTTCTCTAAGTTCTTAGTCTTAGTGAGGACTTCAGAACCGGGTCCATGTTCTCTAAGTTCTTAGTCTTAGTGGAAGGACTTCAGAACCGGGTCCATGTTCTCTACGTTCTTAGTCTTAGTGGAAGGACTCCAGAACCGGGTCCATGTTCTCTACGTTCTTAGTCTTAGTGGAAGGACTTCAGAACCGGGTCCATGTTCTCTACGTTCTTAGTCTTAGTGGAAGGACTTCAGAACCGGGTCCATGTTCTCTAAGTTCTTAGTCTTAGTGAGGACTTCAGAACCGGGTCCATGTTCTCTAAGTTCTTAGTCTTAGTGGAAGGACTTCAGAACCGGGTCCATGTTCTCTACGTTCTTAGTCTTAGTGGAAGGACTTCAGAACCGGGTCCATGTTCTCTACGTTCTTAGTCTTAGTGGGGACTTTAGAACCGGGTCCATGTTCTCTACGTTCTTAGTCTTAGTGAGGACTTCAGAACCGGGTCCATGTTCTCTACGTTCTTAGTCTTAGTGAGGACTTCAGAACCGGGTCCATGTTCTTTATGTTCTTAGTCTTAGTGAGGACTTCAGAACCGGGTCCATGTTCTCTATGATCTTAGCCTTAGTGAGGACTTCAGAACAGGGTCCATGTTCTCTATGATCTTAGTCTTAGTGAGGACTTCAGAACCGGGTCCATGTTCTCTACGTTCTTAGTCTTAGTGGAAGGACTTCAGAACCGGGTCCATGTTCTCTACGTTCTTAGTCTTAGTGAGGACTTCAGAACCGGGTCCATGTTCTCTACGTTCTTAGTCTTAGTGGAAGGACTTCAGAACCGGGTCCATGTTCTCTAAGTTCTTAGTCTTAGTGGAAGGACTTCAGAACCGGGTCCATGTTCTCTACGTTCTTAGTCTTAGTGAGGACTTCAGAACCGGGTCCATGTTCTCTAAGTTCTTAGTCTTAGTGGAAGGACTTCAGAACCGGGTCCATGTTCTCTACGTTCTTAGTCTTAGTGAGGACTTCAGAACCGGGTCCATGTTCTCTACGTTCTTAGTCTTAATGGAAGGACTTCAGAACCGGGTCCATGTTCTCTACATTCTTAGTCTTAGTGGAAGGACTTCAGAACCGGGTCCATGTTCTCTACGTTCTTAGTCTTAGTGAGGACTTCAGAACCGGGTCCATGTTCTCTACGTTCTTAGTCTTAGTGAGGACTTCAGAACCGGGTCCATGTTCTCTACGTTCTTAGTCTTAATGGAAGGACTTCAGAACCGGGTCCATGTTCTCTACGTTCTTAGTCTTAGTGAGGACTTCAGAACCGGGTCCATGTTCTCTATGATCTTAGTCTTAGTGAGGACTTCAGAACCGGGTCCATGTTCTCTACGTTCTTAGTCTTAGTGAGGACTTCAGAACCGGGTCCATGTTCTCTACTTTCTTAGTCTTAGTGGAAGGACTTCAGAACCGGGTCCATGTTCTCTACGTTCTTAGTCTTAGTGAGGACTTCAGAACCGGGTCCATGTTCTCTATGATCTTAGTCTTAGTGGAAGGACTTTAGAACCGGGTCCATGTTCTCTACATTCTTAGTCTTAGTGGAAGGACTTCAGAACCGGGTCCATGTTCTCTATGTTCTTAGTCTTAGTGGAAGGACTTCAGAACCGGGTCCATGTTCTCTACGTTCTTAGTCTTAGTGAGGACTTCAGAACCGGGTCCATGTTCTCTACGTTCTTAGTCTTAGTGAGGACTTCAGAACCGGGTCCATGTTCTCTACGTTCTTAGTCTTAGTGGAAGGACTTCAGAACCGGGTCCATGTTCTCTACGTTCTTAGTCTTAGTGGAAGGACTTCAGAACCGGGTCCATGTTCTCTACGTTCTTAGTCTCAGTGAGGACTTCAGAACCGGGTCCATGTTCTCTACGTTCTTAGTCTTAGTGGAAGGACTTCAGAACCGGGTCCATGTTCTCTACGTTCTTAGTCTCAGTGAGGACTTCAGAACCGGGTCCATGTTCTCTACGTTCTTAGTCTCAGTGAGGACTTCAGAACCGGGTCCATGTTCTCTACGTTCTTAGTCTTAGTGGAAGGACTTCAGAACCGGGTCCATGTTCTCTACGTTCTTAGTCTTAGTGAGCAAAAAGGCTATAAAGTTGGCGGTTCAGATGAACTACTGACAGGTTCTGAAGACTTCTGGAGGCGTTTGGGTTAGACGGGTCTTCTGGTTCAGAATATTCTCTCTGCTCTGGAGACGCAGCTAAAACCTGAGGCGTCCAGTCCAGCCTCCTGCAGCTGATCAATTTAAACCCAGAGGGTGATTAGGCCCGCAGCGTTGCACTCCGTGTTTTTAAGCAGGTAAAGCCCCGTCCAATCAAATTCCTGCTGGCAATAATTGTGCTGGGCCAGACGGTGGGATAAAGTTGGCCCGATTGAGCCCAAAATCAATACCCTGAGGTGTTATCAGTTTATTAGCAGTGTTGGTGTGCCAGAGAGTCCCCTGATAAGGTTGTAATGTAGCCGCAGACCAAACAGCAGCTAAATGGACTAAACAAGCGTGGGTTTGTGTGTCGGCAGGAAGTCGGATAGTATCTGCAAAACAAAGAGAGAAGAGGCGACAAAGCGAGAGAGGAGGAGGAGAGGAGCGAGGCTTTAATCAATGCTCTGCATCCACGCTCAGGCGGCAGGGAGGTGGAGGAAGCAGACAAGAACGACCAACTTTCTGCTTTGAAAACGAGGACCCAGAAGCTGCGGCTTTAAATTAGAAGCTAAATGTTCCCGGCTGCCTTTCGTCTCGAGGTGTAAAACATCTCTGACAGATTTATAATCAGATCTTCTCTGAGACGTGTTGAACAGCCATCTGTTCAACACAGCAACATCTTCGCTGTAACGTCAGTCTATTGTGAGGAGTTTCTAATTGGAGTCGTCTCAGTGTGCTTTGGAAAGGCGCCGCTGTCACCTGAGATCACAGCGACGCCTCGGAAAAGGCAGTAATTAAAGCCGGCCGCCTCCGTGTGTTCCACGTGCGTCTCTGAGGAAGGCTGCGGGACTGCCGGCCGCTGCTGAGGCGCTTAAATAAAGACAGGAAACCAGGAGCGTCCGCCGGGTCGGACGGCGAGAGGCGGAGGCCGCGTGGCAGACAGCTAATCTGGAGGTGCTGTTGGTCTGATCCTGATCCCCGTTACGCCCTAAATATGACAACAGAGTTCTGCTTTATTAGGGACACCAGCAGCCAATCAGCCAAGACGACCAGCTGAGGTTTAATCTGAGCCATTTAGGAGATGCTAGACGTATTAACAGGTGGGCTGCTGATCTGCTGGGATTTTAACCAACAACCGTCCCTCAGGTTTACAGAGAACGGTCTGAGAAGGAGACAATATCCCGTGAGCTAAGGCTGCACGACATAAAAAACAAGCGAATCGATAAAATATAAATCTTAGTGCATCTCTGGCCATTTTATGCTTTTGCTTGATGACCCGTGTTTAGAATCAGAATCAAGTTTAATCGCCAAGTAGGTTTGCACTTACAAGGAATTTGACTTGGTATTGATGGTGAAATGAGAAGAATGGGTCTGCGTTGTGATTGGCTGGGACGATGTAACAACTGTAGTATTGACCTACATGATAGGAGGGAATGCTAAAGGAATAAAACTGTTCTATTAAACTTTTTACTGACCCTTTTTTTCTATCACCACATGTCTATCGATCGATATTTATTGTTATCGAATTATCGTCCGGCCCTACCGAGGGTCATCATTGACGAAGGTTCAGAAATATTGTAAGGATCACTTCTCCGATCTCCGATTTTATTATACCAAATCCGATTAATCGTTGCTTTTTTTCCTTTTTTCGTTTCACAAAAAGAAATTAAAGAAATTATTTTAATAACTTGATTTTATGTCAAGCCTTGTATCTGGGAGTTGACCTCAAGTCAAAGTGCAACTAAATCCAAGCTGTGAAACAAGATGGCCGCCATGCCGTTATAAACGATGAAAATATAAATGTTTGTTGCTAGAGGGTTTACACAACGAGCTGAGAACAGGCTTAAAAACTAACTTAAAAAAATAAGTAAATGAGTAAAGTGCCTCATATTATGGTAAAAAAAAGTTTCCTCTTTATAATATTTTGACTATATTTTCCAAAACATAATCAGCATCGCTGGTGTTCTCTTCATGGAAGCCCAACAAGAGGATTGCAAAATAAAATCCCAATTTTCCAAAAAAACAATCTTAAAAATGTGTACATTTGAATTAATCAATTAAATCAATTTATGACCAAGCATTACAAACAAGAAAATAAAATCACCGGAAAAAAAAAAAAAAAAACAACATTCTGGGAACTTGATGCCGTTCTTTATATAATGCAAACCTAGAAAAAACAATAAAATACAGCATGTTTAGGTTACCATTGCTAAAAACTAGAAAAACTTATTGGGAGGTGTTTTTTATATATTATTTTGACCCACAAACGCTTTCAACTGGATGCTTTTGTCCCATGTGGCAAAACGGTTTGACACCAGACATAAGCGAACATCATCTGTTTAAAAAGGGGCGCATGGACACGAAAATCTGAGCAGACATCCATTATTAATATTGCTGCTATATATTTCCAATTTTTCTCCACCCTTTTGACACCATGAAAAAACGAGCACACCTCAGAGTCACCTGGAGGTTACCTGGAGGTAGATGAGTGGACAGATGTCTGGCTGTCTGAACAAAAAAGGTTTATAAAGTTACACGATTAGCAGGTGTGAGCTGCTACATTTGGTAGTAATTGGACTGCAAGACTTTTCAGATTTCTCCAGATCTGAGCAGGTTCTGTAACGCAGACGTAAACTTTGCCGTAGAGCACGTGTCAAACATAAGGCCCGTGGGCCGAAACTGGCCCGTCGAGGCAACGTATCACATAATGTCATAAAGTAGAGGCATATGTCCTTTTAAATTGTATAAATTGGCTAAAACTGAGCCTCCTGTAGTGAATGTTGATTTATTTTAACTGTGTAGTAACAGCAACACATTAAACCAACCCAGAAATGTCCAAAAAAGAGGAAAAAGTGATGCAGAATGATGAGTTTAAAGTGTAACTCACCCCAAAAATCTACTTTATTTTGCAGATAAACTGTATAAACTGGGCCTAAGTTGCTACTTTTATGTTACTGTGCATTTTTTTGTATTTCTATGTGAACTGAAATGAAATTAAATCAAAAGTATCATCTATACAGGAGCAACCGGCCCTTTTAATGACTTCATGATGCCAAAGTGGAGCAATATAGAAATTATTTTGACAGCATCTTCGCTTGTGGGGTCACTTCCTCTCCACAATAACCACGCAGCTCTGCTTCCTCTCATTCTTCAGTTGTACGTTTTCTGCATCGGTCCTGATAATCCACATTTTCCAGACACTTTTCCTCCTCGTTAATTATACATGTCCCCGCCACCCTCGCTGAGCTTCAGCATCTCAGCCAATAAAAATATACACCAGGTGTGGGCATTAACCACAGTTAGTCCATCTACCCGGCCAAACTTATTGTTGATATGCAGAGCACACTGGAATTTTAATTTCCTACCAAATTATACTTCCAAGCAGCTCTTTGTAATCGTGATTTGTGCACAATTATGATTTGAAGCATTGTGCAGCTCCACTGATAAGATGTGGAAACCCCGCAGAAAACAGGGGCATCCTCAGCATGACGATGAGCTCAAAGAGGAGAACCAGGACGTAGAAAATAATTTAAAACAATGGAAGCTGCTGCAATGACAGGAGGAGGACTGGTTCACAGCTTTGGACAGCAAATAGTTCGACTTTCTCCTGTTAGCGGCGACTAAAGGAGCAACTTGGTGGAAACAGAGATAGGAAATGTGGCTCGGTAAGCTGGTTTCTTTGTTTCCAAAAGGGTTACCCGATTGAATTATTATTTATTTTTTGTTTGGTCTCAACTTTGCAATAGGAAGAAGACTTGAGTCAGTCTTTCTTTAAAACAAGTCACTATATTTAACCAATTAAAAAAAAAAAAAAATGTAGTCGATTTTGGTGGACCAGAAGTCTGCATTTGAGTAAAAGTCATTGAACAAATGTCCTGTTTATACTATGAAATTAAAGGCATACTGTGCAACATTTTTCAGTTAATTAATGTGTTCCATACCGTTTTGGATGATTAAATGAGTCATTTCAGGTTGAACAAAGGTTTTCTCGGCCGCCCTGGTGGTCTGTGGGGGAAATACCGCACTTGCAATGGGGTACCGCGCACGTGACGTCACCGTCTCAAGAGCAACGCCCCTTTTGCCGCTTAGGTAGGGCATACAGGAGAGAACGCACGGATAACAGATATGACCGACTTTACAGCCGTTAAACTTTCCCAAGACGATGTTCCAGGCACACGGTTTACTGGTCGCACTGTCGAAGAACACACCAACCTTCTGCTCAAACGATGGCTTGAGTGTCGAGGGCTTAAAAAGACTGGAAAACTGGCCGAGTTGATCGAACGGTAAGCTTTGTTTTTTTTTTCCTGCGCGGCGATCATGGCAGCGTCGGCCGTTTTTTTTGTTGTTGTTTGCAATCACCGTCCAGGAATGGGTATATGTTTAATGTTTGTCTTATTTGAAATGTTTTTGAGTAAGCTATCCTGGTAGCAGGCTATCATGTTAGCGCCTGCTAGCATGATAGCCTATATGCTATCATGGTAGCAGGCGCTACTTTATTAACATGTCGGCCACCAAAATACTCTTACCTTGACTTGATGTCGCTGGAATTGGGTCAGGATGTTCTTCGGTTGGGCCCTTTCCTCCGACAAAATGCTTGCTACATATGTACGTGAATTTGGTAACTTTTTCCGGGTTGAACTGTTGTGTAGGCTGACCGCCCCGGTGTACCAAGCGCACATTTCTCCTTGGCAGTCTTGAAGAAAACATCCTTCATATGCGGCCGATCAGCGTAACTCGAGTCGCTGTTGCACGTTCCATAGCAACAATGTTTAAAAACCATGGTCTTAGATTTGGAAAAAGCAGTCGTTTACCGAGTAAAACCAAGGGTAACGCACGTCTCTTTTACAGCAAAACAGCGACGGACTATGCAAGCTTGCCCTACTGCGTACCACGTGATGTGACGTCATCGTGACGTTACGTTGTAAAAATAGCTCGCGGTACGCCATTGCAGGAGCCCTCGGCCTGCACTCACAGGCTCAGAAGTCTGGTGCATTGCGAGAGTGTTTTTGCCCTGCCATTCACTATATGCACGCGCGAAAGCAACAACAAAGAACCGCGTGTTAACGTCAAATAAACATGCAAGCATATAGAGTTTTTTTATTATTATTTATTTTTATTATTTTATTTTTTTGAATGTTGGCGAGGCAGTAGCGTGAGTTTGGTGAGGCGGCCGCCTCACCAAGATAGCGCTGCGGGAAGCTTGATGTTCATACCTTCACTGTGTTAGTCATTGTTTGTACTGCCGTTTTTTCCACTTTTCGTTGCGTTCGCCTGTCTGCTAAGCTCAAAACAACCGTGCCTGGGTTGATGGAGAAACCAGAACAGCTGAGCATCTTTATGACAGTGCACTTTTACTTTCGCCCTCTGGGGGGAGCCTCGCTGGAAAATCTACCCCGGTTGCATAGTATACCTTTAAAGATACTTTACAACATTCTCAGTTGTAAGAACATGTTTAACTTATCTATAACAATTTTGCTCTAATTAGGAATAAAAAGTCTCCGTTTGCATTACTCAGATGTGCTGGTGCATCAAATAATTGTTGAATTGCAGTTGAGGGCCGCATAAAATCAGTCCAGGGGCTCCTGAACAGCCTCCTCCCGTTCCTGCGTATCCCCGCTCTGTGGAGGGGAAGGAGCAGCAGCTGGACTCCGAGCTCCCCCTGATGACCGAGCGTTTGCTTCCAGACTGGAGCTCTGGTCCGTTTAATCAAATCTGCTCCGTTCTGACGGGACTCTGGAACAAGACTTCAAGATGCTTGAACCGATCCACCTGACAGACTCAAACTTTCTTTACCAGTTTTCTCCTCAGGAATCCCTCATGCACTGCAAAAACGGAGCTAAAAATATGTCAAATTGTCTTGCAATTAGTGCATTTATCCTTGATTTGAGCAGTTATATAATATTATCTGCCAATGGAATGAGTATTTTGACCCCTAAACTAAGATAATTAGATATACTGCACCTGAAATAAGATCACAGAGATGAGTTGTTCCTATTTTAAGTGCAAAAATCTCATTCCATTGGCAAACCATTTTATTTACCTGCTCAAATCAAGGATAAATACACTAATTTCAAGAATATTTGACTTATTTTTAGTTTTGTTTTTGCAGTGTGTGATGGAGTTTGATCCTCGTGGACTTCAGCCCCTGCACTGCAAAAACGTAACTAAAAATAAGTCAAATTTTCTTGAAATGAGTGTATTTGTCCTTGATATGAGCAGGTAAATAAGATTATCTGCCAATGGAATGAGTATTTCGACCCCTAAAATAAGATATTTAGATATTCTGCCCTCTAAATAAGACTATGGAGATGAATTGTTCCTATTTTAAGTGCAAACATCTCATTCCATTGGCAGATCATCTTATTTACCTGCTTAAATCAAGGACAAATACACTCATTTCAAGACAATTTAACTTATTTTTAGTTACGTTTTTGCAGTGTGGTTGGGTCTCCACCGCGGAAATCAGCTTTAGTTGTTAGGACTAGGAGCCATTTAATAATGTTGATCATGAAACACAGAGGGCGTCAAAGCGGCCCCTCCTGAAAGGTCAACCCTGAGCTCCTGGGATCCAGGAGGGTTCAGCCTGAAGAACCAGCAGCAGGTGGTGGAGAAGGTCCTGACCGCGCTGGTCATCTGATTAAATCTCAGGGATTTTCAGTGAGAAACATTTCAGGAGCTGCTGTGGTTTCAAATCTCCAACATTATTCTGTGCTGAGAATTTGCTGCCCACTCCTATATGGTTTCTCTGAGGTGAACGTTTTCTTCAATCTTCAATCTTCAGCTGAACTTGGACGTAAAACATGCCTTTAATCTGTTTGTTGAAATAAAACCAAGAACTCCCAAGTTCTGCTGCCATTAAGGACAAAAGAAGAACAAAGTCTGCAGCCAGAAGGACTTCCTGCTCCAGGCCTCTGAGGTGCTTCTCTGACGGCAACAAGGACGTCCAGATGAAATGAAGACGAGCTGGAGACGAAGCAACGTGCGGCAGAGCGTGCGTGAACAGACAGTAGCTGAAGGCACACACTGAGCACGTGCACAGCGGCTCCTCAGTATTCTGGCTGCAGCTGCAGCAGAGCTGCCAGCGCCTATCGATCAGACATTTAGCTGAATGTTCTCATCGAACAGCCGGCTGCTGCAGACGAGAGGCACGTGGAGAGACTGGGAAGCAGCCGCTTTCACCCCGAGTGGGAGTGGGAGTGGGAGTGGGGGGGGGGGGGGGGGGGGGTAGAGAAATCACAAATGGGGGTGATAAGACAGTGGGGCCAGTGAAGCAACCATTAATAAGCAGTTAACCACTGATGGACGTTTAATCAGCACAGGAATATGAGATGAGTCTGAAGCTTTTACACAGAAACCGAGGAAACAGGATTTCTTCTTCATCTCTAAATCTTTACCGCAGATTTTTCACATGGCAGCCTTAAAAAAAAAAATAAGGCGTGTAAGTCTCTGCCTGACTGTCAGACGCTCCAGTGACTGCCTGATGCACTGCAAAAAGGAAACTTAAAGTAAAATTTTCATAAAATTAGTATATTTTTTCTTGATTTGAGCAGCTAAATAAGACTATTTGCCAATGGAATGAGAATTTCCAGCCCTAAAATAGGATAATTAGATATCCTGCACTTGAAATAAAATAATAGAGATGAATTGTTTTTATTTTAAGTACAAAAATCTTATTCCATTGGCAGATAGAATGATTTACCAGCTCAAAAGAAAGAAAAATACACTAATTTCAAGAGGATTTTACCTACTTTTAGTTCCCTTTTTGCAGTGTGACGCTACGGCGAACCCAGCGGTTCCCAGAGACCCTCCTCCTGCAGGTTCAGGCGTCTCCTTTCTGCCACTCACCTGGCTCAGGTAAATGGGTGATTAACAGGCCCTGACGGCTGCAGGTGAGCTCATGCAGTCAGGTAAGCTGGACCAGAGAGGTGTCTAAAACATTTCATTCATTTCTTTTACATTTCTCATCTCTCTGCACTGGTTAGTCTTTGTAGCAGACGCCGCACTGCAAAAATAGAACTAGAAATAAGTCAAATGTTCTTAAAATGAGTGTATTTGTTCTTGATTTGAGCAGGTAAATAAGATGATCTGCCAATGGAATAAGATTTTTGCACTTAAAATAGGAACAATTCATCTCCATCATCTTATTTCAAGTGCAGGATGTCTAATTATCTTATTTTAAGGGTAAAAATGCTCATTCCATTGGCAGATAATCTTATTTACCTGCCCAAATCAAGGATAAATACACTAACTTTAGGAACATTTAACTTATTTTTAGATCCGTTTTTGCAGTGTGGTTGTCCATTTGTCAGAGAACATTGATTTAAAACGGCCGTTTAATTGTCTGAACTCCGCAGGCTTCAAACAGACTATAGTCCAACGCCGCTGGAATATTTGGACGGCTTCACTTTTGAAAATGTCAAGTATTATTAACTCTAGATGATTGAGAAGAACGGGGGGCCGGCTTAAATTAAGATGGCCCTCCCGAGAGGCCGGAGGTTTGAACTACCACCACTGTTACCTTGGAGAGGATTATCAAGCATATAAAAAGCCAATAAAAGGCAACATCAGCCTCAATAAGATCAGCATCAGCGCAGGAGAAGGTCAACCGTCAATCGAGATAATCGCCAAGACTCAGAGCGGCTTCAGAGAGCGGCGAATGAGTGAGCCGGCCGAGGAGATTTGCTCTGCGGAGGGAGGACAAACACACAATCAGCAGAGGGAGATAAATCAAAGCGAGACGACCGCAGTCAGCAGGTGGTGTGATGGAGAGGAAACTAATGGTCAGCTTCCCTTCAGCTCGCCGAGCGCGTCTCTGACCCCACGGGTCACATCCATAATGGAAGATCCTCTTCTCCATCTTGCTGCTCTGGCCTCTGCACTGCAGCTGACACACAATTTCTAACACCCCCCCCCCAAAAAAAAAAAACTCCAACGAGGCGCAGGAATCACAACGTTCACATTCAGAAGCTGCACATTCTGCGGCTGTTAGGTCGTTTTATCGGGAGCGAGCAACGACGACCAAGAGGATCTGTGAGCGAATCCTCCGCCGATTATCACAGTAAACCCCCCCCCGACACGTGTGTCGATAATAACGCTGCTACACACTGCAAAAAGGGAACTAAAAGTAAGTAAAATTTTCTTGAAATTACTGTATTTGTCCTTGATTTGAGCAGGTAAATAAAATTATTTGCCAATGGAAAGAGTAATTTTACCCCTAGAATAAGATAATTAGATATACTGCACTTGAAATAAGTTGATGGAGATGAGTTATTCCTATTTTAAGTGCAAAAATCATATTCAATTGGCAGATTATCTTACTTACCCGCTCAAATAAAGTAAAAAATACACTCATTTCAAGAAAAGTTTAACTTATTTTAGTTCTGTTTTTGCAGTGTGCTACACATTGCACACTGCAAAAATGGAACTAAAAATAAGTCAAATTTTCTTGAAATGATTGTATTTGTCCTTGATTTGAGCAGGTAAATAAGATGGTCTGCCAATGAAATAAGTGTTTTAACCCCTAAAATAAGATAATTAGATATTCTGCTCTCTAAATAAGATGATGAAGATGAGTTGTTCCTATTTTAAGTGGAAAAATCTCATTCCGTTGGCAAATCATCTTGTTTACCTGCTTAAATCAAAGACAGATACACCCAATTCAAGAAAATTTGACCTATTTTTAGTTCCCTTTTTGCACTGCAAAAAGGGAACTAAAAATAAGTAAAATTTTCTTAAAATATGTATATTTTTCTTTGATTTCAGCAGCTAAATAACACTATTTGCCAATGGAATGAGAATTTCTACCCCTGAAATAAGGTCTTATTTCAAGACATCCTGTACTTGAAATAAGATGATGGAGATGAATTGTTCTCATTTTAAGTGCAAAAATCTTATCCCATTGGCAAACAGTCTGATTTACCAGCTCAAACCAATGAAAAATACACTAATTACCTTCTTTTAGTTTCCTTTTTGCAGTGCAGCTCCGAGGCCAGTGGCTACGGTTCCTAAGGGCCGCTGCACTGTAAAAATGGAACTAGAAATAAGTAAAATATTCTTTAAAATTACTATGTTTGTCCTTGATTTGAGCATGTAAATAAGATTTTTGCACTTAAAATAGGAACAATTCATCTACATCTGCTTATTTTAATTGCAGAGTGTCTAATTATCTTATTTTAGGGGTCAAAATACTCATTCCGGTGGCAGATAATCTTATTTACCTGCTCAAATCAAGGATTAAAACACTAACTTTGAGAACATTTTACTTATTTTTAGATCCGTTTTTGTAGAGTGAGCTTTTTGGATGCATTTCTGCCTCGCCGCGCTCGATCTAAATGGCTAAACGATGTCCTCCGCCCGGCGACGGGTCCTGCAGGAGCCGGCCGATGACACGTTTCAGTGAAATCAGGCGTGCCGAAGCAGGAAAACCTTTAAAAAAAAACACGCAGGACGTCGACCCCAGAGGACCAGAACCTCACAAGCTGTCAGCCGAACTCTGGCGGTTTGACTCATGACTGGAAAAACTCATATCATGGTGGCTATTTGTCACCAGCAGGAGAGCGGGCCATGAAAACGGTCAGTAGGTTGGCTGCAGCGCCCCGAGGGTGAGACTGGCTGAAAATGAAAACACCGACAGCTGATCTGAACTTTCTCCTTGGGTTTTAGCGGTGGAGGGATTCCGACCAGGACGGATCTACGTCTGGAGCAGCGCAGACGGCAAAGCAAAGACTGAAAGACGACAAAACAAAGAAAAAAATCTGTTAAAATCCAGATATTAAAAGAAACAAAGACTTGAGTCGGACCGTTAGATCCAAAGCTGCCGGGATGTTTTCAGTCGGGATTCAAAGGAAGTTTCTGAACACCACAGGTTTGCAGAAACAAACTGCTGCTTCCACCTGCTTGGTTCTGGTTCTGGGATCAGTTTCTCATGACCTGAGGGGTCCACATGGTTCAGATCAGGGCTGGGTGTCATCTAGGTTCGATTCTCCATACATAGCTCAGCTTGATTTGATTTGACTCCAATATCGACATTTATTACTTTCTTTTTTTTTTATCATATTTTTATTGTTGTTAAAACAGATGTACAATGTCATTCAGATTGTAGTGTTAAGCAGTTATTACAATTCCTTTGACCGTGTACAATATAACAAGAACAACACAGCAATTCAACATTTTTATATTTTTATAAACCCCATCCAACCCCAACTATCCCTGTGCCGGCAAAGAAAAAAAAATTAATTGGGAGGAATAAATGTAAAAAGAAAAAAAAAGGGGGGGGGGATTACTATCCCAAAATGGAAATACTTTACATTGGGACTTGTTTACTAGTGAGAAGGGAGAGTTACAAGTTTATCAAAATAACCCAATAAAGGGCCCCATACTTTATAAAAATGTTTGGTCGATCATTTCAGAAAGTATTTCACTTTTTCAATTTTTAGGAACATCATTATATAGGAAAGCCACATTGATGCCTTAGGTGTAAATTTGGATTTCCATTCTAAAAGTATTCTCCTTCGAGCGACCAGAGTTACAAAAGCAATAACATTTGCTTTGCTAGAAATCCCTGCATCAACCCCAAAAATAGCCATTAAAAGACTAGGTTTTAGATGTAGGCCAAACACTGCAAAAACAAAACTAAAAATAAGTTAAATCTTCTAAAAATGAGTGTATTTGTCCTTAATTTGAGCAGGTAAATAAGATGATTTGCCAATGGAATGAGATTTCTACACTTAAAATAGGAACAACTCATCTCCATCATCTCATTTAGAGTGCAGGATGTCTAATTATCTTATTTTAGGGGTCAAAATACTCATTTTATTGGCAGATAATCTTATTTATGTGCTCAAATCAAGGACAAATGCATTCATTTCAAGATGATTTTACTTATTTTTAGTTACGTTTTTGCAGTGAACACAACGATCAAAATCTTAAATATTTATTTCCAAAACTCTTCCAGCTTAGAGCACGACCAGAACATATGAGCTAAGTCTGCGTTGGTGGCTCTACAGCGATCACACGTTCCATCTATTTCAGGGTATATTTTAGCAGGTGTCTGTTAACTATTGTCTGGTGAATATGAGCCCAGACAGCTGATATCAGGACAATAGTAGAAAGGAATGATTCGAGCACTTTTAACAGCAAACTCTGCACACATGTAGAATAAATGAGTGACAAGTCTTCAAGAAACTGGGGCTGTGGACCTTCCTGGCTTCCTGCGAGGCTGTGGGCGCCGCTTGAGCACATCTTCATGGGTCTCTCATGGAGGACTCCTCTCCTCGAGGGCCGACGGACAGAGAGGAGATAAATCTGAGGGGGTTTGGTACATAGTGTTAGCGCCCCTGCTGTGATGGGCAGATCTTCAGGGCAGGAAACTGTAGCTTCTCACGTTTCAGAAACACTGATTCTGTCTCTCCTGGCTGATTTCACAACAGAGCTCGGCTTTAGAGGCTTTTCTAGTTTTTGGGAGCTGCAACGGCAAAAGCCCGGATTTTAAAGACTTAAAAAAAACATATATATATTTCAAAAATGAACTTTAAAAGGGAGGATAAAACAGGAGCAGTACTCTCTCCTCAGTGCTGCAGTTCAAAGCTGAGCAACAATAAGGATGCTTTACTCACTCCTAGATAGAAAGAATTACAGTAATCCAGCAGAGCTGCAATAAAGCCATTGATTACTGTTTTGAAGTCATCTTTTGTCAAGATGCCTTTTATTCTGGCCAGTTGCCTCAGGTGCAAAAAGCTGCATTTCACTGCTGCAGTGACCTGCCCTTCCATTTTAAAGCCAAGGCTGTGACAAGAGGCTTTCTGTTCCATGAGAGAGGAAGACCCACGACCGACTGTAGCTATGTTTACCTGCACAAAATGTCACCATTGGACTGAAGAAAAAAAATTTACCCTGATATCTGACATTAATCAATGTCAGATATCAGGGTCAATGTACCTGATATATTTTATTTAGAGGAAAAGTTTGTTTATCTCATTTCTATTTATGTTCAAATGATTTAATTGAATTGGAACAGAAAATTTTATTTAAGGTTTATCGAATACTTTTATGTGGTACTTCGTTGTTTGAAATATTTCTGAAATTGATTATTAATATTTTATTATTATTTAATTTCTGAAATGTATCTATTATTTGTTAAATGTGTTAAATTTGTTAATTGTCTGAAATAAATTCCTTTCTTCATCATCATCATCATCATCATCATCAAATGTATTTGGATTAAAAACCAAAGAAATAAGGGGATTGCACCGTTTATATAGGCACACAATCAATTAATCCGATCATAATGTGCGTTTATATGCACCTGACTTTACTCAGAATAGAACCACTCTGACATATAAAGTTCACATAAAAAAACACAGAAGAAGAAACACTTCAGTCTTTGCTGAACAAAATAAAATAGTTAACAAAGCAGTTTTATACGCGTTTATCTTCCGAGCATCCAGACTGGACTTGCACGATGTTGTAATTATGGCTGAAACGTTACTGGATCAATAATAATGCTGAGCTCTTTTATTTTTTCGAACAGAAAGGTTGTATCAGGAGCTCCAACAGTTTTGCTTCCCAACGTATTTTCACCTTTCACCAACGTGGAAATACTGAAGGTAGCTGTTAAAACTAGCAGGACCAGGACTTCATGATTTCCTGAATCTGCTACGAGTAACACTGCAAAAAGGGAACTTAAATTTTCTTGAAATGTTTGTATTTTTCCTTGATTTGAGCAGGTAAATAAGACTATTTGCCAATGGAATAAGATTGTTGCACTTAAAGTAGGAACAATTCATCTTATTTCAAGTGCAGAACAGCTAATAATCTTATTTTAGGGGTAAAAATACTCATCCAATTGGCAAATAGTCTTATTTAGCTGCTCAAATCAAGGAAAAATACACTAATTTCAAGAAAATATTAACATTATTATTGTTAGTTCCCTTTTTGCAGTGAAGATGTCATTACAGACCCTCAACAATGCAGATTCTGTGCTATGAAGGTAAAGTCGGACTAAAAAACGTCAAGCCTCTCATTTCCACCAGAAAGCCGTCCTATTGGTTTTAAACAATTTTCTCCTAAAGCTTTGAAACAGTCCTGAAGTTTGGTGGACGACCATTGTTACCTGCCTAAACATTTCCAGGTTGCTTTTATAAGCAGCTAGGACAGATATAAAATGTAAATAATCAAGGTGGAACGGCACCAGCAGGGGAACCTGAGGAACCTTTATCTTCTGAGGCTTCAGATGAAGCCTCAGAAGATCAGCCTCAGCCTCAAACTGGCAGAAAGCAGCAGAGGAACTGAGACTAAAGGCTCTAAAGCAGGAGGTGAAATAGGAGAAACGACGTTCACATTCTGAACAAAGACGTTCAAACATGTCTCAGATGTCTCTGGAGGGGAAAGACTCAATATGAGAGACTTCAGTAACATTTAGAAACAGAATCAACAGTTTTTAATAGAACGTATTTTTACGGTTTGACAATATTTGATGCTTTCGTTTAACATGCTTCACAAACCACAACCAGGCTGGTTTGGTAAAGGCCCATTCATACCTCACGTAAAAGACGGATACGTATACATGTGGAGTGTTTCATACGTTCTAACCGTCGGAGCAATACTACCGGAAACGGTGGGGGCGCTATTGAGTTTGTAGTACAAAATGTCAACAAAATCACGAAGAAGGTTATAATTCTGGGCTTTAAACAATGGCGGGATTCGAGGAACGACATGCGGAGCTTGTCTGCAACTACCCACACATATGATGTGTCGTGTTCGGGGCACAGGGACAAACAAACGGAGCAAATACAACAAAATCACGTCTTGGACCGTCGGCATGTTTGATCAATGACGAATCATTGGCGCACAGCACTGCCACCTAGAGGAAATATTGGTTATTGCGCACCTCAACGGACGGAGGTCAACGGATAGAACGTACGGACAGAAATACGGACGTGTAGGCCAAACGTAGGGTATGAATGGACCGTTACCTGTCTGTCCAAATGAAGGCCAAACTTCCTAGTCTTACTCAAAGAGCTGTGAAGTTGATGAGAGTCCAGCAGCACCCCCCCCCCCCCCCCACATCTACAATGAAACAATAACCAGACAAGTACAGAAAATCATCTCAGACCCCATTTACATTCTTTATTCAGAGGATCAGCTTCTTCCTGCAGGTCGACGTCTCAGGCTACGTTCACACTGCAGCCTAAAGGGACCCAATTCTGATGTTTTTTGCCCCATATGCAACCTGGATCTGATCTTTTTATGACAGTCTGAACGACACAGATCTGATCTTTTCAAATGTGACCTGTGTCTGTACGCATTTATTCGACCTGTACGTCACCAATACTCGACAAACGTCACTATTCTGCGTCCTGCTTTGCAGAAGCGGGAAGAAAGACGACACCATAGCGGACTACAATGAGGAGAGCAGTCAATGGAGGGAAAGCTCCGGTTAGAAAATAAATTAAACAACGCAAAATGCGCGCCAGCATTATAATCCATGTTTACTTCCGCAAACACTGAGGACGCTTGCTACATGTGACGTCATCACGTCCTCTACTGCGCATGCGGTACACTTCGGTTGAACGCATTAAGTTCACACAGGAGATCACATACAAGTCGCATATATTTGGAAATGTGAACGGCCACGCAAAAAAATTCGATTTCACAAAAAAAATCGGAATTGAGCATTAAGACCTGCAGTGTGAACGTAGCCATAGAGTCGCCGCCTGTAGACTGAACCGCTATAAGAACTCGTTTGTTCCGCCTTCCATTAAAGCGATAAACAGCATCAAGCAGTAAATTGTGGAATAGGCTATGGTAACCAAAATTTTAAACTAAACTGACGTTTCTTTTATAACGGATTCTTTATAGAAGGGTCTTTGTACACTTTTTTTATATTGTCAATAATATAACATGCTTCTTTTATGCATTTATTTTTCTTATGATGGAATTTCTATAGTAGTGTTTTTATGTGTGAATGCAGTGTGACGCATGGTTTGGACTACGTAGCAGCCAGAGTCTGTACCCAAGACAAATTTCGTTTAGGACAGGGGTGACAAATCCATTTCTATATGGGGCCACTTTGGCGTCATGAAGTCATTAAAAGGGCCGGTTGCACGTGTATAGACGATACTTTTCATTTCATAATTTCATTTCAGTTCACATAGAAGTATAAAAAATGCACAGTAACATAAAAGTAGCAACCTTAGGCCCAGTTTATACAATTTATCTGCAAAAAAAGTTGATATTGGGGTGAGTTACACTTACAGGAGGCTCAGTTTTAGCCACTTTATACACTTTAAAAGGATATATGTCTCTACTTTATGACATGATATGCCTTTTTTTTGGCTCTTGAGGGCCGGATAACTTGCCTTGACGGGCCGGATTCGGCCCGCAAGCCTTGAGTTTGACACCTGTAGTTTAGGACAATAAAGTTCATCATCATCATCATCATCATCATCACAGTCGCCTGACAGTGATGCCAACACATGCAAAGACACATGGAGCTCATCGGTGTTCCACCTCCGTTAGGCGCAGCTTTGGATAGACTGAAGACCCGCCGCTGCTTGCTCATTGCTCATTGAACGTGTCCCATCTGGGCTGGGAAAATATTTATAGAAGAGACGTGGAGTGAAAAAAAAAAAGTCTACAAAACCAGAAAAACCCTGTTTGAATGGGAATACTGGATGTTTGTGGTAGAATAAAACAAAGATCTCCTCCAAGCAGACAACACACGCCGGGCGTACGAGATGTTTGATTCATTATTAAACACACAGCAGGACGTCTGTTGTCTCACAGGAGCAAATTATTCATTATTGATCGCTGTGGATTCAGCTCGGAAAACTCAGAATCACTCAAGTCCGGATCTTATGTTTGTATTCAAACCCCAGAATAACGTTTGCGTCAGCGCATCGATTTTATTCTCCAGCTAGATGATCCGCTCCATCCATTCACAAGCAAAATGATCAGACCAGACATGCAGGTTCATTTCTAGGCAGCACTGATAGGGCTGGCAGGAAAACAGCCCCACAGCATGATGCTGCCACCACCGTGTCTGACAGCTGCTCACTCTGCTTTCATCTAACCTGAACGTTTTATGGAACAACATTTATGGAGCTAAACTAGGGTCATAATGTTTGTTCGAAAACATAAAAAATTTGAAACTGAAACACAAAGATATTGAAACTGCAAAAAAGTATTTTTGATTGTTGTTTTGTCAGTTTCAATTCTTTTTTCTTCCCCCCCCCAGTTACATATTTTTTTAACATTATGACCCCAGTTTAGCTCCATAGGCATTTGGCTCGTCCATGTGGGCCGCTGCAGTCCAGATTGATGGTGCTGATGCTGGAACTTTCTTCTTGATCAGGACCTTCTAAGTCCACGGTGGCCGTGACCTTGGTTGTTCCTGAACGTCCACACAATTCTCTTTCATCAGAGGGAAACCGTTTGGATCTCCTTCCCGACTCCACATCTCAATAACTTGTACTTCTGGACCACAGGTGTCAAACTCAAGGCCCGCGGGCCAAATCTGGCCCTTCAAGGTAAATTATCCGGCCCTCGAGAGCCAAAAAAAAAAGCCTATATCCTTTTAAAGTGTATAAAGTGGCTAAAACTGAGCCTCCTGTAAGTGTAACTCACCCCAATATCAACTTTTTTTGCAGATAAACTGTATAAACTGGGCCTAAGAGTGCTACTTTTATGTTACTGTGCATTTTTTATACTACTGTGTGAACTGGAATGAAATTATGAAATTAAAAGTATCGTCTCTACACATGCAAGCGGCCCTTTTAATAACTTCATGATGCCAAAGTGGCCCCATATAGAAATTAGTTTGACACCTCTGTTCTGGACTATAGTTTGAACTGGTTCAGACCTGGAGTTGTTTCTTGGACCTTCTGATTGCATTGATTAATCCGATGACAGATGTCAAACGAATCCTTCTCATGCTGCAAAAAGAAACTAAAGAACTGAACTGGATCATGACAGGTGAACGGCTTTCCAGAACCACCAGCACCACTTATACAGAGATTATGGTGAACTTGTCTATGAACCAGAGTCTGTTTGCACAATTCGGGTCATTTGCATCATCACGCTGTGGCGCTGTTTCACTGCCAGCAGAATCTGTGCACCGAAATAATTTGGACAGAATCATGGAGGCGTAGAGCAGGCATGGTCCAAAGTGCAGTGCAGATAGAAACTTTCCTATTTCTAATTAGGGCAAAATCATTACAGTAAAATTAAGTTAAATTTATCAAGTTAAAATCTTAAATTTTAGTGTTGAATTGAATGTTAGGTATAGCACACACAAAATCCCTTTCATTGATGTTATTTATTTTTATTCACTTTTTGACCCTCGAGTGGTTTTGACTTGACAATTTTGGCCCACGAGCTAAAAAATTTGGACACCCCTGGCATAGAGGAACAATACCTTCAAATTATCTTTTTAACTCTATTCAACGTTTATTTCTAGATCACTTTAAAAACAAGAATAGTTGACCAAACTGCTGCACAGGTATAAATCATTAGAAGTCTAAACAGTAAGAAAAGAAGATTAACGCAGAGTAAAACGATAAAACAAGGTGAAACAATTACTACAATTAGCACAAAAAAGGCTAAAATCACCTGAAGGCCAAAGAGCAAAAGTGGATTTTTATAGTTCTGGATGGAGTATAAAGGCGCAGCAGTTCAGACAGGTGAGACGCTGCCAAAGGATTAAGAAATAAGAATTAAAACCTTAAACTGACCCCGGAAATTAACAGGAGAGTGGGCGGCGCCGATGTGATGAGGTCGCTGCGTTTAGATCTGGTCAGAAGACGAGCAGCTTGCAGCTTAGACGATCTATTCAGGCCGGCATAAAGAGCGTTTCAGAGATCCAGTAGAAGCAGTAATTACTCGAGTCGCTGAATGGAGCGACTTTACTCACTTCAATTCAATTTATATAGCACCAATTCATGAAACATGTCATCTCAAGGCACTTTACAAAGTCAAATTCAATCAGATTATACAGATTGGTGACCACTCTGTATAATCTGACCAATGATTGGTCAGATTATACAGGTTGGTGAGAAAGTTTCCTCTCTAAGGAAACCCAGCAGGTTGCATCAAGTCTCTCCAAGCAGCATTCACTCCTCCTGAAAGAGCGTAGAGCCACAGTGGACAGTCGTCTGCATTGTTGATGGCTTTGCAGCAATCCCTCATACTGAGCATGCATGAAGCGACAGTGGAGAGGAAAACTCCCCTTTAACAGGGAGGAGAACCTCCAGCAGAACCAGAACCAGGCTCAGTGTGAACGCTCATCTGCCTCCACCCACTGGGGCTTAGAGAAGACAGAGCAGAGACACAGAAAGCTCAGAAGCTCACATTGACCCAGGAGTACTTTCTATGTTAGAGAAGACAGAGCAGAGACACAGAAAGCTCAGAAGCTCACATTGACCCAGGAGTACTTTCTATGTTAGAGAAGACAGAGCAGAGACACAGAAAGCTCAGAAGCTCACATTGACCCAGGAGTACTTTCTATGTTAGAGAAGACAGAGCAGAGACACAGAAAGCTCAGAAGCTCACATTGACCCAGGAGTACTTTCTATGGTAGATGGTAATAGAGGATGATCTGCCTCCCCTGATGATGTCACAGCTATGAAGATAAAAATGACAGAAAACAAAAAGTTAAAAGTTTAATAACAATGCAGATAGGAGAACAGTAGGAGAACTCAGCAGAGTGAGAGAAATAGGCCCTGAGACGATCTTCAGTGGGGTGTATGTATAAATCTGAGCCTGTGTGCCTCAAAGAAAACTTCTGCACCAAACTAATGTCAGCTGTGTCTCCGTCTTTCCACCCTGGAACCAGAGGGAAACCTCTGACCTCCTCTGTTCACAGTCGATGTGACAGCCTGAGCCGACTTCATCATTTCCTCCAGCCGCTCTGAGACGAGGCTTCGGCTTTAAGAGGCCGACGCTCAGCGTTGAGCAGAGGTGGCGGGGCGCGTTCGCCTGAACAAGAGCTTTCTAATCTCCTCTGATCTGGGCTCATCAGCAGATCAATGCGGATTAGACTTTTTACATGCAGGCAGATTAGCTCTCGCGGTCGTAGTTTACAGTTGGACACGAGCCCCCCGGATGGCGGGGAGAGCCGCTGGTAGGCGGTGATAAATCCTGCCCTGGAACATATGGGGGATTGCAAAGCGTGGAGAATCGACCTAAAAGCAAATGAACAGATTCGGCGCGTCTCCGCAGTCATTACGGCGATGGCAGAATGATGTCTCGCTTATATGAGGATCTAATGGATGGCCTGAGGCGCTGGTTGGAGAGAGTGCGGAGACGAATGACAGAAAGAGAGGAAGGCTGGGAAGAAGCTAAATGAAAAAGCCAGAAATAACTTAAAGGAGACATAACAGATTCCTTCATCGATGAAATCAATCAGGCTGGTCACAGTTTTTTACTCTATTTATGGTTGGTGCTCCTTCAGCAGGAGGCAGGCAGTCAGTTGGTGTAATTATGTCTTTACAGAATCATTTTCTTTGGCTCTGATTGGGTCCAAATGAGCAGTTCACTGGATTCTCGCGGCAATAAGGCAGTCGATAGATCTGACAGAACGTGGTGATGAAGATGCTCGGAGAAGAAGGTGCGTGGAGGGCATCTGCAGCAGCCCCTGGTGGTGGGTAATAAGGTGGAGAGGAAGTCTAATCGTCCTGGATTAGTTTTTATAAACTGTTCTGCTTCAATCCTGCAAAAATCCCAGAGCGTCGCTACAGACAGGCAGAGAAAACCCAATCTGAGGTTTTAACTCGTAAATGTCTTATCTCTTAAATGTACAGTATTCAGAGCCTTTTGTCTCACTTAAATACTTCAGATCAAACTATTTTTGATATCAGACAGAGAAAATCTGAGAAAACAGATTTGCCAATGGGATACGATTTTTGCACTTAAAATAAGAACAACTCCTCTCCATCATCTTATTTAGAGGGCAGAATATCTAATTATCTTATTTTAAGAGTCAAAATACTCATTCCACTGGCAGATCATGTTGTTTACCTGCTCAAATCAAGGAAAAACACACTCATTTCAAGAACATTTTACTTATTTTTAGTTCTGTTTTTGCAGTCTCCTCCAGGATCTTCTGCTAGAGACCAGAATTCATGGCTCCATCGGGTCATGAAGCAGCAAAGCAGCCCAGACCATCACACTGCCGCCGCCGTGTCTGACTGCAGGAATCAGGGTTCTGCTTCTGAAATGCTGTTAGTTTCAAACCAGATGAAATGGGACAGAAACTTTTGTCTTGTCAGTCCACGGCTGGTAAGCGTCCAACAGAAGTAGACAAACCCCACACTGCAAAAAGGGAACTCAAAGTGAGTAAAATTTTCTTGAAATTTGTGTATTTTTCCTTGATTTGAGCAGGTAAATAAGACTATTTGCCAATGGAATGAGATGTTTGCACTTAAAATAGAAACAATTCATCTCTATCATCTTATTTAGAGTGCAGGATGTCTAATTATCTTATTTTAGGGGTAAAAATACTCATCCCATTGGCAAATAGTCTTATTTAGCTGTTCAAATCAAGGAAAAATATACTCATTTCAAGAAAATTTTACTTACTTTTAGTTCCCTTTTTGCAGTGCAAACGTCAGGCAAAGCTCATGGGCTGAGAAACAGAAACCAGGTCTTGGTCCAGATTTCAGAAGCTTGGTGAAATGTCCGATAAGGACAAGGCAAGAAAATCCAGCAGTGGAACGTGGAAATCAATCATGGAACAAACATCTGGACATCTATAGGCAAAAGCTTTCAATAATCTGGCACTGAGGTGGCTGGGCAGGAAACGGGTGCGAGCCTTGAGGCTGACTGCAGCGGAGCTGGAGGGCGTGGCAGGAGGCCACAAATCCTGACAGGAGGTTCCCTTTCCTGCAGGAGAACAGCCATAAACATGCTGCCAGAACAACAATAGGATGGTTTAGATCAGGGGTGTCCAAACTTTTTGTCATGCTGGACAAAATGGCCAACTTAAAAGCACCTATGGGCAAAACAACAACAACGGAGATGCACATTATCGGCATGCTATCGGTCATTATTAGCTTTGAAACTAAATACTGGACATCAGTCAGTCCACCTTTGTAACGGACGCTGTTGTTGTGAAAATCCAGTGAAGACGACTCCTGCACTGCAAAAACGCAACTAAAAGTACGTAAAATTGTCTTGAAATTAGTGTATTTGTCCTTGATTTGAGCAGGTAAATAAGATTATCTGCCAATGGAATAAGTTTTTTGACCCTTAAAAAGAGATAATTAGATATATCGCACTTGACGTAAGATGATGGAGACGAGTTGTTCCTGTTTTAAGTGCAAATAATCTTATTCTACTGGCAGATCATCTTATTTACCTGCTCAAATCAAAGGCAAATACACTTATTTCAAGAAAATGTTACTTTTTTTTTGTTCCGTTTTTGCAGTGTGCAGCTCTGCGTTGTGACATCACCTGTGCCTACCTGATGCATGTCTGCCACAGGAGAGAGGTAGAAGTCAAAATGTCAGTGGTTTGGAGGTTTTTCTTTAAAGTGTTGGAAACAAAGAGCAGAACTGCTAATTGCTCTGATGGTTCAGCTTCAGTGACGCCAGGAGAAGCCAAAAAAAAACGGTCACTTCAGACTTTAGCCATCTCTAGAACCGCCATCCTGAGTGTTATATTGACTTCATAGTGGCCAGGAAGGAAAACGGTTAGTGGCGGATTCCGGCCAATCATCACCTTAACTCTCACCCTCATTCGGGTGATTAAAACATTGTTCCTTTAAGCCAGGCCAATAACGACCCTAACGACTCCTCGTTACAGAGGAGTGGACCAGTTTCTGTCCAATCTGCTGGCTTAATGGCTTTAACGACCGCCCATTTCTAAGGGGTGGACCTGTTTCTGTTGAATTTGCATGTTATCTAAGCCATTACAGGCCTTTGTTAGGGCACACTGCAAAAACAGAACTAAAAGTAAGTGAAATTTTCTTGAAATCACTGTAATTTTCCTTGATTAGAGCAGGTAAATAAGACTATTTGCCAATGGAATAAGATTTTTGCACTTAAAATAGGAACAATTCATCTCCATCGTCTTATTTCAAGTGCAGGATGTCTAATTATGTTATTTTAGAGATGAATTGCTCCTGTTTTAAGTGCAAAAATCTCATTCTATTGGCAAATAGTCTTATTTACCTGCTCAAATCAAGGAAAAATACACTCATTTCAAGACATTTTTACTTATTTTTGTTCCCTTTTTGCAGTGCAGTAGTATAAAGCTTGTTACTCCACATTACTCCAGACTTATTGAATTGAGAAAGCTTCCTGGAGAGGAAGCGAAACGTTTTCAACTACGGAAAACAAGTCCAGTTGCTTTGTTTTTTACTTTTTTTTGGTTAGTTGTGGTGCAATAAAACCTCATCAGGACATTCTTCTCTAAGACTTGCACTAAGCCATAAAACAGAAACGCGCCCACCCGCTGGCAATAAGGCATCACACCCAGAACCCTGAGCACAATCCTCTGGACAACCAGACCTTTTCCTTCATTGAAGATATTGGAGTCCATCAATTTTTGAACAGCGTTGCGCCTGAGACGGTCCTCAGCTGGAGATATTTGTCCGACGTAGCCTCACTCAAAGTGGAAGCGGTCATTTCGGACAGCCTTGAGCAGCTCATGGCTGAGAGCACTGGGGCAGTTTTACCAGACATCTGGACGCCAAGCGCTAGCCCTGTTAGCATTGCTACACCTTACGGCACAATGGATGGACTAAAACGATCTTAAAAACCAGGGTTTCCACTACATGTAACTGATTGTGACGTACTGCCACGGCTAAATAAAAGTTGCCACACCTACCTGATAGGACCCCTGAGCTGTCTAGCAGACTGCCTGACTGTAATGTCTAAACTAGAAGTGCATTCATGTAAGGCAGCCTGGAGTACGCGCTAGCAACAATAAACCTAGTAAGTTAATTAAAATGTAAAAGTTACGTTTATTTTGGCCTTGTGTTAGAAACAGCGCAGTGCAGTCCAGCTGCTCTGTCCTCCCACACTGCAAAAACGGAACTAAAAATAAGTAAAATGTTCTTAAAATTAGTGTATTTTTCCTCGATTTGAGCAGGTAAATAAGATGATCTGCCAATAAAATAAGATTTTGCACTTAAAATAGGAACAATTCCTCTCCATCGCCTTATTTCAAGTGCAGTATGTCTAATTATCTTATTTTAGGGGTCAAAATACTCATTCCATTGGCAGATAATCTTATTTACCTGCTCAAATCTAGGACAAAAACACACATTTTAAGAACATTTTATTTATTTTTAGATCCGTTTTTGCAGTGCACAGAGACAGATAGAGAGCTGCAAAAAAGGATCTAAAAGTAAAAAATTTTCTGAGTATATTTATCCTTGATTTAAGCAGGTAAACAAGACTATTTGCCAGTGGAATAAGATTGTTGCACTTAAAATAAGAACAATTCATCTCCATCATATTTGAAGTGCAGGATATCTAATTATCTTATTTTAGGGGTAAAAATACTCATTTCATTGGCAAATTATTTAGCTGCTCAACTCAAGAAAAGTTTACTTTTAGTTCCCTTTTTGCAGTGCGGAGTGATATTGAGAAGAAAATTTAATACGCCTTATAATCCGGTGCGCCTTATGGTCCAAAAAAATAGGATATATGGAAATACACAACACACTTTCCAGATTTCACTTGTGAAGATGTTGCAATAGGAAACATATCTATTAAAACGGACCAGTTGCAGTAATTTTGTATCTATTGTAAGAACTGATCCCAGGCTGGTTTCTGTCGGAATTTTTTAAATTATATCCAGGGGATAATTTAACAGATCAACAAGAAGCGTCTCTGAAACTTTCCTTTAAACGTGTTAAATGAACGTATGGAGGCACCGGGGTCCTTTCCCTTCAGAGGAGCTTCAGTAATGACCTGAATGCAGCTGTAGGGCCACATTAGGAGGCCTAGGTGCAATAAGCCTCTGCAGAATTAACACCCACATTGTGACAAACAGCATTATGTATTAAAGCAGGCAGGGAGTGGGAGTTTGCTCTTCATGGAGCCATTTTTAGAACACATGAATGTTAATATAACACGCTGCTATGAAATGTTAAGAGCTCCAACCAGGTGTCAGAGTGGATTAGGTTACTGCTGGCCTCCAACACGATGCTGTTATTGTCTCTGCGTTATTGTGCTGCCGTCGCAGCGTTCCGCAGCTCCAAACGGTTAAAGATAAAGAAATGAATTTTATGAAAACAAAAAGTTGTTTCCAGTCAGATAAGAATTAATGGAAAACAGCGGCAGCGGCGTCACACTGTGTCCCCACCGGGCTCACAGTCAGATAACTAATGTAGCCATTGAATTTCAATGAGTCGCCTCTGAGGAGAAACACCCTGAATAAGTCACCGGCAGCTCCGATCCATTTAACGGCACGCAGTCGCCACACACCAATCACATGCCATCTGTCCTTTCACTTCCACCACCTTGTTACACACAAACATTTATCTGCAAGGAAGTAAAAATACTCCCATGTCCTCCGAGGCCTTCAGGAGGAACCATGGACAGTGGGGGTTCTAGACCAAATTTAGCAGGGGGGCCAGTGTTTTTTCACAGGGGCACAGAACGAAAGATTGGGAAGGGGGAGGGGGGGGGGGACTTAACAGGTCAACATTTCATTGTTTAATATATTAAGTCAAAGAGCCAATTGTGGCTCTGGAACTGCAGGTTGCAGACCCCTGATCTTTTCTCAATACAGCGGGAGCCTAACGTGAAACAGCTTAATTTTTAATTATTGCTATTTTTTTTACATTTATTTTTTATTATTTTGTTATTTTATTATTGGGTAAAAAAACAAACAAAAAAATACAACTGATCCAAATGACCAGTCAGTCACGGTATCTTTGTCAGCATTTATCATCCTAAGAAATTTAATATCATGTTTTTAGTACAGGGGCCATAACAGGGGCCAGGAACAGTTCTACAGGGGCACAGGCCCCTGTTGGCCCCTGTCTAGAACCGCCCCTGACCATGGAAGAGCAACAGCTGAGGAGAGTCACAGAGAACGTCTCCTTTTTGGTTATGGAAGTGTTTGGTGTTGGACTGAGCACTGAGAGGAGAACAACAACTGAACTACACACAAAGAACATATTAGACTGGTTAAAAAAACTCTAAATCCCAGAATGCACAGCATTAAACCCATTTAATAACAGCTTCCAGGAGGCAGGAGTCACAGCTGGATGTCCCAGCGATGTCAGAGATTCAGTGTCCCTGGTAGGTCTGGACAAAATAGAAAAAAAACAGACAAAATGGACATATCGATCGATAGATAATTATCAAAAAAATTCAAACTGATTTTAAGTGCAGCCCTGGGTATAAAATGCCGTTGCTTGATTATCTATTTTTAGATACACACTGAATTCAAACTCAACTATTTATTGAGCCAACTTTTAACCAAAACTGCAAGTTTAAAAAAATAAAATAAATAAGAAGTGAAGTCTCTGAACTCTTTGAAGGGGGTGGAGCTTGGTGACGGAGCGTTCCTGGATCTGCATTGTGATTGGTTGGGAGGATGTAGCGACTGTAATATTAACCTATATGACTAGAATGTAAAATGATAATTAAATAATTATCGAATTATCGCTTGTCCAGCCTAACCACACCTCACCAGGCAGGTATTTTTAGAACAATAACTGACAGAGACTGAGAGCTGATTGGTTGTTAATTCCTGATAATCAGGTGGAGCCCCGACTTGGTAATTCTGATTAAAATGACTAACTTTGTTAAGAACTGTCTTTGCAACTTAATACATGCTGAAAACAATTAACTGCTTTTTAATCAAAGTTTAATATCAAGCCAATTAAACTCCAGGAACACTGATCGGGTCAGGTCAGCTGGTAATCAGTGTCGGCTGTTCTGGTCTTAATCAAACCAACAATGAGACGACCCCAGAAACAGGAATGGTTCTGCAGGCGGAGGCCAGACCTGTTTTTTTTTTTTTTTTTACTGGTTTCAGTAGATCATCTAACCAGGGTCAGAGTCACTACTGGTTGCATGAGGCGATATCTGGACCCTTCAGAGGTTGCACAGGAAGTCCGACCCATTGTTAGACCCTTCGCTGGTGCGGTAGGTCCTGGTGCATGTTGATGCTCAGCCTCGTGTTTCAAGAGTCTGCAGGCAGTTCCTGGAGGACGAAGGAGTCGATAACACAGACTGGACTCCAGGTTCCCCTGGCTAAACCCAACAGAACATCTGAGACGTCACCTTTGGGTCCATCCGACGCCACCAGGTTGAACCTCAGACTCTCCGGGAGCTCAGTGGTCAGGATCTGGGAGGAGATACCCCAGGACACCATCTATCATCTTATAAGGAGCCCCAACGTTATCAGCCATGAATAAAGGCTCCTGGGGGCCAAAGAAACCAACCTGCTGCAGCCATTTATCACTTTCATCAAATATCGCGGCATTGTTTAGTTCCCAACATCTACATCAGGGTTGGAGATCCAGCAAGATTTATTTTCCAATTTAGATCCGACGAGTTTTGTGTGTGCGCGTTCATTCATTCATTGCCACATGCACAACACTGGTTAAAGCGAGGCAGCAATAACGGCAGCTCCATTAATCTGATTAAGTTCATTTAAACTGCAGCAGAAACAGCAGAGTCAGACGGTCTGAGGCTGGAAACTAAGCAACAAAATAACCGAGCTGATTGGGCCGACGGCTGGCTGAAGGAGATTAAACAGGACGTCAATCCAAAGACAAAAATACTTAATCTCTTGATCCGTCTGTCTGTCCAGCCCACTGTCACCGAGTCCTTCCAGCTGACGTTAGAGTCATCCATTTATTAATCCATCCAGGCATGTGGAAACCCCAGGTCTCCCTCCAACACCTGACAGGTTCCTGAGGTGTTCCCAGGACAGAAGTCCTCCTGGACCTCCCTTTGCAGTATAAAGACATCCAGAGGTCACCCAGACTGGATCTACAGACCGTCTCCACGGAGCAGCAGCTCTTCTCTCAGCCATTTGTGTCCAGGATCCGGTTCTTTTACCTATGATCCACATCTCACAAACTAAGGTGAGTATTGGAAAGCAGAGCTCATAAATCCGGAGTTTCACTTCTAAACTCAGCTTCTCCACAACAGATCGGAGCAACATTCCCGTTATTGCAGATGAAGCCGCTTCGTGAATGAGACCCCAGAATACTTGATCTGAAGCATTCGAGCTTTTCCTGGTGGAGAACCACGATTTCAGACTGAGAGGAGCTGACCGACACCCTAACTGCTCTCTAGAGTCACTGAAGATGCCAATAGAACCACACTGTCATTAAAAAGCGAAGAGGAACCCTGAGGTTCCCAAACCAGACACCCTCCCCTCCATGACCACGCCATGAGAACCTGCCCAAACTTCAGGAGGAGGAGACAGGAGACGGCCCTGGAGGAGTCCAAGCTGCACACTGATGAACTCAACCGACCCAGGCATCCCACAGTGCTGCAGCGCCCCCTCCTGATTATCTGTGATAGGTCAGCCTTTTAAAAACGTTTCATACAATGAGAACGGAGGAAAAACAACCGTCCAAACGGTTATTTAAGGCCCCATCTGTATTTGATAAAACGTAAGACTCTTAGCTAACAGATCTGGTCCAGATTTATACCCAACAGGTACCCAAAGTCCGGCTCGCTTAGCCCAACCCCGATTGGCCCACATTCGGGACTCAATTCAATTAAATTTTATTTATATAGCACCGATTCATGAAACATGTCATCTCAAGGCACTTTCTAAAAGTCAGCTTCCATCAGATCCTCCAGGTTGGTGAGAAAGTTTCCTCTCTAAGGAAACCCAGCAGGTTGCATCAAGTCTCTCCAAGCAGCATTCACTCCTCCTGAAAGAGCGTAGAGCCACAGTGGACAGTCGTCTGCATTGTTGATGGCTTTGCAGCAATCCCTCATGCTGAGCATGCATGAAGCGACAGTGGAGAGGAAAACTCCCCTTTAACAGGGAGGAGAACCTCCAGCAGAACCAGAACCAGGCTCAGTGTGAACGCTCATCTGCCTCCACCCACTGGGGCTTAGAGAAGACAGAGCAGAGACACATAAAGCTCAGAAGCTCACATTGATCCAGGAGTACTTTCTATGTTAGATGGTAATAGTGGATGATCTGCCTCCCCTGATGATGTCACAGCTAACAGAACGCCAGACCAGGTGTACCTTCTATGAAAAGAAAAATGACAGAGAAGAAAAAGTTAAAAGCTGAAATAACAACAAACAATGCAGATTGGAGAGCAGTAGGAGAACTCAGCAGAGTGAAATAGACCCTGATGTCCTCCAGCAGCCTAAGCCTATAGCAGCATAACTATAGAGGTAGCTCAGCAGACGTCGTTTAAGGTTTCACCCATATCCCCCTGCGATGAAAGCCGTATCTTCATTTCTGTGTTCGTTTCAGGAACATTTGCTCCAGATGAAGCCACAGAGCGTCGCCTTGCCAACCAGCCCTGAGTCCAGATCCCAAATGTTGCTCTGCCACTGGAGTTTAGCTCAGAGAGGTCCTAAATGACAAAGAGCTGCATTGATCCACTTCCATCTATTGCAGAGACATTTCATCTAACCCTCTAGTAGTGCCCCCCCCACCCCACCAACAAGGACAATGTACCGAAGCATGCATCAATGCTCGGCAATAAATCACAGTTCGCTCGGTGATGTTGTGCAGGTTGTGTTTCTTTACGTCTTCTTCCATCGTAACGAACCGTTGCTAATAAAGTGATTGGGAGTCTGATTTACTGCATTGATTTATACACAAACCTGCCTCCAAGGAGCCTCTTCAATTGTTGCAGCAGCTCCTCCACGCACCACAGCTCCTCCCTCCCTCTGCAGACGAAGGTGTGTAGGTGAGAGTCAGATGTGCCTCGTTGCTGTCGCTCTCTTTCACGTCGTCCCGTCCCCCCCACACACACGGAGAACCCAGCGGTGAACTCTGTTCTGCTTATCTGTTCTCCACCGACACATCGGGGCGGTTCTGTTCACCTCCACCACCAACAGGAGGATCAAAGGCGAAGTGAAGCCAGGCGTCCATCAGGTGAGATTAGAGGATCAAAGAACACAAAATGGAGGTAAAATGGAGAGAATGTGATGCTTCACAGGCCACGCAGTTGATTCTGTTAAAAAACGATGAGGGAAGAGGCGGCGGGACCCGATTTCAACCCAGAGTCCAGTCAGTGGCCTCGTTTACTGCCAAACATCTGACTAAATTCAGAAATTCAGAACACGTCTTGTCGAAGCATCTCTGTTAGATCCGACGTCATTTTCAATAAGACAAACGAGGCTCTGCAAACCAAGCAAACATATCTGAGAGCACCAGCTGGGCTCTGAGTCCGAGAACATCTAAAGAGTTTTGTCAGTTCATTTTTCCCCGACATCGCTATGATGTTCATAAAAGTGTAAAGTGGGGAAAAAATCATGTTTTCTCCATCAGAAGAGATGGAGAACCAGAAAGAGATGTGTGGAAGCTACACGTCGTATGATGTTGACAAGAATCAGAGAAAACCTGAAACATCTTTCCTGATGACTCTGACAGGATTATAGTGACAGGAGTGAGCTAATCCCAGCATGCTTTGCTGCAGAACCATCATTCAGAGTTCAAATGGATCACAGAGAGTTGGATGAATTATCATTAATAACTTTTTTAAGTTTTTGCATCATTTAAATGTTTGTATTTTGGGGTAAATGCGAAATATTCAGAACCTTTTAGATTCAACCGCCTTTCAGGTCCAGTTTCTCCATCCAACCGAAGGCATTTCTGTCTCCGTCCAGCCAGGCTGTGTCCCACTTCCTGTTTTCTGGCCAATCAGAGCCCAGACAGACATGTTTCAAATATAAACCGTTGTGTCCGAACTGGACCGGAAGGTTCTGTTTGGACTGCCGGATCGTATCCACCAGCAGCTGATTTTATATCATTCACCTTGAATTATGGTCTGTGTTTCTATTGGCCGCTCCAGACGATACTTTACAGGTTCTTCCGTCTCCCATTTAACCATCACAAAAACGTAGGTTTGGTTCACAACAAGTAGGCACCATAGGTGGGTAGTAACTAGTTACATTTACTTAAACCTTTTCAGAAAAAATACTTTTAGGAGTAGCTTTACTGCGCTGTACTTTTTACTTTTACTTGAGTATTAAGACTCAAGTATCGCGGCTCTTACTTGAGTAACATTTCTGCCTTCTCCCCCCACTGAGAATAAAGAAATAAACTTGTTTTAACTAAAAATGCACCAGAGACAAAAACCTAAACTTAATGTTAAAGTGAGACTTCTTATTTGTCCACAATCTTTGTTATTTTAAAGTTATTTTCTATCTGCTGAGCTCTTTGAACCCTTTGGAGGTCAGATGAACGTACAGTAAACAGTAGATACTGTCATTGGAAGTACTTTGCACTGTTCTAATGTACTGTATATACATTAACTGCTGGAAGTATTGCCTTCATGTTTAATGCTGAAAAAAATAATACTTAGAAATGTGTATCTTTTGTCTTTAAAACGCCAGAATTTGCACATAACCTTATATTTGTCTGTCTGATCACATCACTTTAAAATATTAAATCATCCGCTGCAGGGTGTGAAATTAACACTCACCAGACGCCAAATGCGAGTAAATTTTCTGTTTGGTGGGTAAATTTCAGATCATAAATGGTGTTTTTCATCTGGGTGGATACTTCTTTATGTTCCTATGCTTTCAGCTCGTATGACAACAAACGTACATAAACACACATGTGACACGAGAACTACAGCAGCTACGTCTCGTCTGTTTGCTAACAGCTAGCGTTTAGCTCACGCTAATTACGTAGCGCCATTATGTGGAGATGTTTAGAAGGAGTCAGAGATAATATTTTAGCCAGGAAAAAATAAGCTTGGCCGGCCAAGGAAGTTCATTTCAGACACTGATCAGCTGTTATGATTAGCTGTTAGTTACTCAGTACCCTGAGTACTTATTCTTACTGAATACTTTTTACTCTTGAGTAAAAATATGTTGAAGTAGTGCTACTCTTACTTAAGTACAATTTTTGGCTCCTCTACCCACCTCTGGTAGGCAGTGAGCAGGTTTAGAGGAACATCTTATTCTGTGAGGATAAACTGGGTGCTTCAAAATGTCACGGAAAGAAAGAAAAAAAAACATTTGAAGACTTTTTGTTTAATTTTTTACACCCAGGGCCCGACCAATCAGATGCTGAGAAAGCACTGTCAGGTTCTGTTGCCTTTCCACGGATTCACCCATCTTATAACTTCACATCGGGACTGCAGAGATCAGTCAGAGTAACCAAAGCTCTAAGTGGAGATTTTAATATCTACCTAAAACCTCTCAGCACATTCTGACACGCCTCTTCCTCAGAGCCAATCAGAATAAGAGCAGCTCAGCGCCGTATAGGTTCCTGTTTAGAGTCAACATTTATTACCGTCAGCCTGGTAAATCGATCCAAACGCCGACCTCAGAGGTTTGTTAGTGTTCTCATATTTCTACCTTAGTAAACAACAACCCTCAGGAACACTGGAGCCAAGAGAAAATAGTCATTAAGGCTTTGTCCAAATGATGAGAAATAAGACGGCAGGGCTGACCGACCATCAAACCTGTTAGGAAGCTGATCTTTTCAAACCTCATCAGCTTATTACCTCCTCGGCTCGATACGGAGGAGATCTTTGACATTTACTGCATGGACTCGCCTCCGCGGCCACTAATCAGACAGCGAGTCTAACGAGCAATTCATCTTCCGACAGAAACACAAACAGGCTCCTCCTTTGTTTTATAGCTGCGGTGGCAGCAGTTAATCTGACAGTCGCACCTTTTTCACTTTCCTTCCCTTTAATTAAAGTCAAAGAGCTCGTTGTTTGTTTCTTAAAGAATGCATGAAGACGGGAATAAAATCTGTAGCACAATTAATAGAACTTTGGTTTCAGCCATATAGGATCTGTTGGTTGTTCCTCAGACAAGAAACGTCAAACTTCTCGACTCTCCATCCATCAGCTTCCACCTCCGTGAAATTCAGTCCCAGGGTTGTAACCCATCCAGAAGGGAAACTCACATTCCTCTCCTCAGTCACTCTCCAGCTCCTGCTGGAAGATCTCGAGGTCTTCCCTGGTTTGGAGATCAAATTCAACATCCGGATCTACCATAAAGTGAGTTTATCTCCAGTTTCATGAGTTCCTTGCTTCCTCCTGCTGCTCTTCTGCATCAGAAGAAGTCATCCTCGGATGAATCTCTATTCCAGATGATGGTGCTCCTCTCCCCATCTGTAAGGCAGAGTCTCAGCCAACCTACAGATTTCAGCTCGTAATCAGGATCTCTTTCTTTCCCCTTCCTCATGTCCAGCAGAATTGTGCTCCGTAGAGATGCCAAACATGTTTGCTTTACCGTAGGAGGCTTTATACATATTAATCCTCTCTTGATGCCTATATTTTGATCATTTATTTCATTGCTGTTAAGGTATTCTGTTGGACTGGACAAAGAATGGATGGGGGGAGATAACAAGGACAGAATGGGAGAAAAATAGAAAGAGACAAAGAATGGACAAAAAAACTCTACATATTCAAACAGAAAGAAATGACAAAACCCAACAACCAGCTGCTAAAAGAAAAATCCTCCCACACCCCCCATGGGGAAACCAGAGAAAGACGACCATGAACACCTGCAGAGGGACAAAACTAACAGAAAAACAACCGAGACACAGCAACACCAGCTATAAAGATATGAAATAAACTGATGGAAAGAACTGCAGAGCCACACAGATACTGTATTATGAGGACATAAATGTGTGTATGGACATGCTAAATATGTTTTGTAGGCCTAAATGAATGACAGTGCAGCCTTGGGGCCCAAACAAACCTGGATCGTCGGTTCCTGAGACTCTGAATAAGGCAACAACCAATTTCCTCCAGCCGTGGAGCTCATCACTGGTCATGAAGCAGATCACAAGCAACTGTCTTTCTGATGGGAATTTTTTTTTTAAGCGTCTATAACTAATACTGACACCTTGTGGTTTAAATCGGTACAACAGCCTGTCAATCACAACAATCTAACATGCCGTTTTTTAAATGATGTGTTGCTGTTGTGAATTTTTACTTCCACAGGACGCGTCTATGATGTTGTATTCTGTTCTGGTTCTGGTCCACTTCTCTTACTGGCTTCCATGTCTGCAGGCTGCGGCTCTTTAGCCAAAATAAAACACCAAATGCTGCGCTCTGTTTTGAGAACTCTCATATGATTGGCTGAGGAACCAGGAAGTAAACAGTTCTGGACCATTCCTCTAGGTTTGAAAGGAGAAAAACGTGACTAAGAGATTGTTGATGGAGAGGACCGATTATTTATATGGAATGTTACTTCCACCCTGCGTGACCAATGAGAATGATTCGGGTTGATTTTACAGTAAATATCTTATGTATAGCTCCTTTAAACCAGCAACAACTTTTAACGAGCCGTTTCCACATGGTGGCAGTAATGCACGAAGCTGTGGAGCAGCTAGAGGAGACCGAAGTTCTGCCAGGCTGCAGTGAAACCATCCAGGAGGAGTTCTGTGTGGAACGTCTTCAGGAACACGAAGAAAACTGGAGGTTCAGTCCAAACAGCAACCGCAGTAAGCCCAGCTGAAGGTGGAACTCCAGAACCGGAGCGCACCGTCAGACCAGGTGGGAATTTCACTGAGGACACGTCTGAATGACCTGAGGAGAACCTGAGGAGAACCTGGGAGGGACGGAGGAGCAGTTCAATGTGCTTCTACTGCTTCTGCCGCCACGAGTTACTCAGTTGTGGATGAAACATCTCAGAAATCTGAACTGAAACTTGTTTTTCTTCCTGAATCAGAGGCATGATAAAATAGATCTGATCCGAGTCGCTGACCTGCTTTTGGCCTCATAATGGGCAGAGAAGTCTAAAAACACCCATCAATACGCCTGATACCTGCATCAGGCTGAGCTTAGATGAATAATTTAACTTTGTGCACCACTAGTTGATGCTTTGGTACTAAATAAGTATCATTTTAGGCTGCATTTAGAGAGCTCACACAGACACGCACACAGGTGAGCAGGAATTTGGCTGCGAGACCTTCCAGAACTGGTCAGAGAGCAGCCAGACAGGAAACCTGGCGCTGCTGCAGGTGAATCCTGCTAAAGGCGACGGTTTCACTGCCAACAAGGTGGGAGCAGATTCTCCAATCTGGCAGAGTGATTATAGCAGTTATTAATGAAACGAGGCACAGCTGGTGAGGCTCTGCTCCTGCTGTCACATTCAGAGGATTCAGCTCTACAAGATTTCCTTGCTCAAAGATTCCTGCTAGAAATAACCCAGAACGTTAATTAGAGCTGGTCAAATGTTTTCAAATACCATGAAGAAGAAGCGTTGATGTTTTACAGAGGAAGCTGATAGAGTAGAGCAGACTCTAAACAAAGGACTAGAGCACATTTACATTTTCCTCTGAACTACTAAATGATCCTCTAACTTTAATTGTACATGTTGAGCGAACTGTGGCTCTACGCTTCTCCAGGAGTGAATGCTGCTTGTCGGGACTTTGAAGCAATCAACTGGTTCCCTTATATAGGACATTTTTGACCAATCTGTATAATATGATTGATTTTGACTTTGTAAAGTGCCTCGAGATGACAAATATAAATAACATTGAATTGAACTTTGGTATTTAATCAATGTTTCACAAAGATTGCTAAAATTAAAGCAAACTGCAGGAATAAAAAAAAAAAAAAGATTGTGATGCCTTCATCTGTTTTTTCACACGGCTGAAGTAAAACAGACATAAGGACACATCATTACCGTATTTTTAATGATACCAACAATGGCAAAAATTACAAAAGAATCCAGACATTACTTGCAGTTTTGCAGTTTTCAGACATCATTGCCGTCTTTTTCAGACTATAAGTCATTTTTTTTCATAGTTGGGCAGGTCCCGCAACTTATATATCAATTTCTAATGGTAAATCATACTAACCAACATGAACTAATTAGTAAAATTACCACCTATAGCCACAAGAGGGCGCTCTAGGTTTGTGAAAACTATCCTGCTCCTGGACCACGACAGAACCCTGTGCTGTCCGTGAAGCTAATAGCAGCTAGCGCTAACTTACAGCTCTGTTGTTACAACTTCACTGCTGGACGTGAGTTTTTTGTTGCTTTTAAACATTCGTGTCGTACTGTTAGCTTAGCATGTAGCACCGCTACCCTCACGGTCTAATTTATGTGTAATTTTGACAACTTTCAGCGTCATGGGCCGCTACGCTAAAATGCGGATCGTGTGAAATAAATTTCTACATAAATGCAACTTATAGTCCGGTGTGAAATGTATGTTTTTTTCCTTGTTATGATGCATTTTTGACTCATGCGACTTATATTCCGGAGCGGCTTACGGTGCGAAAAATACGGTAATTGGAAATAATCGTTAAAAAGATATATCCAAATTCTTAGTTATAATTTAAAAATATTTGACTTTAATAAATACCCATCCCTACATGACAGTAAAATTATCAAAGCATAAGCATATCTGAAGAATTATTCTTAAAAGAATGAGTAAAAAATGCTCAACATGATGTATTAAATCATACAATTCATTTTCCAGACATACTTCTGTGGAAATGGAAATAGTTTTATACGTATATAGTTTTCTAAAGCCTTTTTTCTGCAGAACAGATCTGAACAACCGTTTGGGTGTCAGTTTTTCTCTAAATAATCCTTTTTAAATGCCACATTCTGACAGTTCTTACCTGCAGAGCTCATTTCAAGGCTCCTTGTCACCAGAAAACAGAGTCAAACAGGTGGAGACGTTTCTCTGAAGTGAAATGCATCGATGATTGTGTTGACAGAGGCTCTAAAGATAGCTGTATGTCTCACTGCTGCTTTAGTTTCACTCCGCAGGAAGGGGTGTCTGGATTGTCAGAGGAATACAGAACGAGAAAGATGTGAACAATCAACTGAAAAGTTACAAAAACATGAAAGCAAGAAGAGCAGAACTTTCTGTCCGACCCGGCAGCATGTTTAAAGTGTTTTATTGCTGTTTTAATCTTACTCAAAAGTCAAACATCCCACATTCAACTTTAAAACACCAAAACTACTTTGACTCTTATTTGTCCAGCATTTATTGTAAGTTTCCACTCCTGATGGTTTATACTCACAGATATACGAGTATAAACACGGTTTTTATTATGTTGTTCTACGGATGAATGGTGCTTTCACCAACTGAGCAATGAGCAGATATTATTGAGGCTGGTAAAGCATGTTTAGACATGTCTTTACATTACTCCTTAACACAGCCCTAAATCACACCTCGATCTTTTCATAGTCCAACAAGTTTAGCTCTTACTCTTTAATTTACAGAGGAAACTTGATAGGTGTCCAAACAGTAATTACCTGAGATGCCAGCCTGTTCCTCCGGACAGAACCGGTGTCCCTGGGTGATGATAAATGTTGCTAAATGGGACAACAGCGCCATCTTCTGTTTGGTCTGCAGTTCTCAGGACAGGCAGCAAGGGATTCTGGGTGATCCTCAGACCATGGCTTCATTAAACAGAGAGAGGGAGAATGATAAAAGTTAAAACATTTTTTTACCAATTTTGTTTAGATAAGAGGGCTGAAAATGTTGTCAAACTTGTTAAATTTTGTCAAATTTGAGAACCACTGGATTAATACAAGAAACAGAAAGTTGCTAAGAACAAACAAGGAACTTAGAAAGTACTGTTACTGGTTGCTATGGTGATTCCCACCTTTACTGGAGCATACAGGCAGCGGTTTTAAACTTGAACCAAACACTGTAGTAGTAGTTGTTGTTGTTGTTAATAATAATAATAATAATAATAATAATAATAATAATAATAATAATAATAATAATAATATTATTATAACAAGAACAACGAGTGATGTAGAGAAACCCCCTGGTGGTTACACCTTTAAAGTTTTGTGTAGGTGTGCTATTCACAGATCATTTCAATAACGACTAACAAGGCAGCTGCAATTCTTCTGCATTTCCTCTCAAATTATAAATCTTTACACGCTGCTGTTATTAGTCAAAAAAATAAATACGAAAAACACAATTAATTTAAATATCAATTGATATAGAAGAATGAGTAAAAAAGCCTGGTAGAGACAAAGCCTGCAACAGCATTGAGATCAGAGGACATTACTCACTCTTCAGGAGGTCCGCCATCTTGGCCGTTTCTTCTTGATGAAACCCAGCTGCTCCTTTTCCGGCTCCATGTGGAAAACCTGACGTCTCCATGTTTGTCAGCCTTTTTTTTTTTTTTTTACTCTTTTTAGTGAGATTAACAGCTAAAGTGCAGAAAAACTGCCCGTCTCTGTCCGCCATGATGACTCAGACACTAAAGTCCCGGATGTTTAAACTCTTACAGTCATCACAATGGCCCAGAACTTTTATTTCTGTTTTATTTCTTCTTTCTATAGCCATATTCATCTGTTAATGCAACATTTATGACTCTGGGCACCTGGCCATTGTTTAAATTGTTCTTCCGCCGCCATGATGCTGATTTTTCACCTGGCTGCGGCGTCCGCGCAGTTTGATGCCTTCAGGAGCACTCGGAAAACACAAACTTCCAGCCAATTGGTTCTAAACGGGTAAATACTGCTATCTAAATGTACGCCGGTCTTTTCGGCGTTGCCATTGTTTAGATCTCACGTGTAAATCTATATTTGTCACCTATTTTTCGATGTATCACTTCTATCTGATGCAGTGTTAGTGAGTCAGACAAACTTACTAACACAAGGTAACATTTTTACGCTCCCATTCATGAAACTGCGCAGTTTCCACGACAACAGCGTCACCAGCATCCAGATGAACAACGATATACCACACCCAGAATATTATTGTTCATCCTTTTTTCATCATTATTCCTGTCATAAAGATGCTGTTGAAGTGTCCATGAAAACTGTGTTTGATTTACCTGAAATATTTCTAAATCAGTTAATTAGACAGCTGTTGTTTTCAGACACCTAATTAGCAAAAAATAAATAAACCGATTTCATACTTAAGTGCTGTGCAAAACCAGAAATATTTTTTTTCATCTTTATTAGGCCTACAAAGGTTAGGTATAATTTCTACTTCAAAAATAACACCAGCAGAATGTGTTTGGTCCCATTTAGTGTTTTGCTGTTTTTAGAAGGATAAAAAAAACTGTTTCCCATGATGATTGTTACCTTTTCACAGAACTGTCCAATAACTGACTAAAAATGTACATCCTTCATTAAAGATCATGTGTTAAACATTTATGACAGTATTCAAAAATGTTTTTGAAAATAGCCGTTTTGGGCTTTTTTTGGGGGGGGGGGGTCACAATAAAATATTGTTGCATCAGATAAATAGCAGAAAATCAAGAAAGTCAATAATTTATTGCCAATATGATGAACACCAGCTGGTAGAAAATACAGTAGACGGTAGTGTTTTCTTTTAAAGATCTAACAGGTCAAACAGAACCTTCAGGTCCAGTTTGTACCTTTCAAGTAAAGAACTTAAAACTTTCCTTTTCAGGAAAGCTTATGCTAACTAAAGCTTCTTTTTCTATGTATATATTTTTTATTCTTTTATGTTATGTTCTTTAAGTTTTGTTGATATTTGTTGTGTTAATCTGTCTGCCTCTGTAGAGTTTGGTATCAAATGTATTATTATTATTATTATTATTATTATTATTATTATTATTATTATTATTATTATTATTATTATTATTATTATTGTGGGAAAATTGCAAAAATCACAAAACTTGCACTCTGATTGTGTAGAATCTGTAAAAGGGATCAAAATGCCAAATCAATCAGCTAAAGTCTATAATTCAGTTTATTTAAATAATATTTAAATTTTGAATGTTTTTTTCTGCTGCAGATCGTCTCTCCCCTATGGAGCTCCAAACTTGACTGGGTTTGCTTACTTCTTTTGCAAAAAAAAAAACCTTTAAAGTATAACAGACATTTTTTTTTCTTTTGCAGAATTTGCAAACCCATTAAAAGTCATTCCACATAATTCCTAGCCATGGTGTGCATTTTAATGCAGTCCATGATTGGGTTTTTTCCAGCTGCACGTTGTGACATGGAAGAACAAAGAGAAAAGCACATTAGCAGCTGGGAAAGAAAAATCACTGGACTTTTAGAAGCTGAGTGATTTGTGTTGTGTCGGTGCAATTCCGCAGCATCCCAAGAACAAATGCACAGAATATTGAGCGTACCTCAATGCATTTGCATTTACTCCCTTTAATTAGGTGCCAAACAGTTTCCCCTGCTTTAAATGACAAAACCAGCCGCTGGTTTCTGTTTTTTTTTTTGTTTTTGTTTTTTTGTTTTTCGTAATCACTTTCCTTTCTCAGGTTCAACACCTGACCCAAAAAAAAAAAAAAAATCCCTTTTCAAGCTTAGAGCAGATCAGTTCTGGTCTGATGCTGCATGCCGGGCTTTGTTAGCACAGAGCGGTCTTTTTATGTAAATGTAGGCCATCCTTTATAGCCCCTTCATGTTTATGCAGGAACGTATAAATTATGTATAAATTAAAAACGCGATGTGTTAAGTTTAATAAAAAATTATTGGCAAGTGGTGCCGGTATAAGTGGGATAATACCCTCCAAGTTTGCTCTTATCCTGATTAAAATGGATTCCATGGAGGCAAGAAGCACTCAGTGTGAAACCATCCATTACACTCGTGGGTTATTATCCTGCGTGTACACACAGGTTCTCAGTGTGTTTTCCATTAACCTCACAATTTATTGGAGCGCTTGTGACCCAGCTAACAGCAGACATAACAGCTACCGCCTTAAGATGTGTATGTTTGGGGGGGGGGTAAACAAAAATTAGATGAATTCTTCGGAGGCCTGGCTGCTTGGCGGCGGCACAGGAACGCTCACATCAGTGTTTCAGTCGCAGAACACGACAGAAACGCCGCACGGTTCTGTCCATGGCCATTGGACTGACCCTGGTGTTCATTCTTCAGCTCTAATTAAAGATAATTAAAGTGTCTCCATGGCAACAGTGGGAAACAAATATAGCATCTGTGGAGGAATGCTGCGTGGCAGAAAGAAGACGAGAAAGCAGCAAAGCTTTGAGGGATGAAATGTCATTGTTTCACACAATGAAGACCAGTGTAGTAGTTCTCGTTCACACGTGTATATGCGAAAGAATAATCCACTAAATTATACACAAAACAATCAGGACATTTTCTGCATTCTGTCCATTACATGTCTTCCTGTGATCAGGGTGACTGACTGGAGTCCGTTGGTTCTGGTTTTTAAAGCTCGTTTATAAAGCTTTGAATAGAATTCGTACTAAAAGTGCCTGTACAGCAAGAAAAGAAGGATGCTGTACGCCAAAAAATATTCAGATTTATAAAACCATGCACACACCAGCACCCAGTTTCCCTTTATAGATCCCAGCTGTACCTAAACGTCTGGAACCTGGATCTGCCCTCATCATGCCCAGATTCAACCATTAATGGCCGACATTCCAAAAAAAGTAAAAAAAACAAAGCAACTGGACTTGTTTTTCGTAGTTGAAGACGTTTCGCTTCCTCTCCCGGAAGCTTTCTCAATCCAAAAAGTCTGGAGTAATGTGGAGTAACAAGCTTTATACTACTGCCAAACAAAGGCCTTGTAATCGCCAGGTCCACCCCTTAGTAATGGGCGGTCGTTAAAGCCATTAAGACAGCAGATTGAACCGAAACTGGTCCACTCCTCTGTAACGAGGAGTCGTTAGGGTCGTTATTGGCTTGTCTTGGCTTGAGGGGTGGACCTGTTTCGGTTGAATTTGCATGTTATCTAAGCCATTACAAGGCCTTTGTTAGGCAGCAGTATAAAGCTTGTTACTTCACATTACTCCAGACTTTTTGAATTGAGAAAGCTTCCTGGAGAGGAAGCGAAACGTCTTCAACTACGAAAAACAAGTCCAGTTGCTTTGTTTTTTACTTTTCTTGGAATGACCATGACCTGGATGACTGAGAATCTTCACCAGCATTAATGGTCGATACAAAGCACCACGTGAATGTTAACGTGTGTTAAAAATGGGCAAGCTCGTCGCTCCTTTCATCACGGTCACATGGCACCACAGAAGAAACTTTATAAAAACTTCACAGAGAGGCGATTATTAAATGTGTAAATCAGAGGTTAAACCGTTCTCATTAAAAGAAACCGTTAAAAAATTAAACCTGATAGCAGTTTTAAACAATGACCCTTAGTGGCGCTAAGAAGCCTTTAGGGATCCCACAATGTCGCGTGACATGATGTATCAGCAAAGCCCCCCTCAGAGAAATTTTGTGAAAAAGGTAAGAGTCCCTTACCAATAAAATTCTGTTAGAAACATGTGTGTCTATATATCTAGAAGCTAAATCCTCTCCAGGAGCTTTAATATATAGCAACGTTTGTTTAAATAACGAATATCTAAAGTCACACTGAGCATGCTCAGTACGCTCTCAGTAGACAGCTGTGGGGCACAAATCCTATGGCCCCAAAGCTCAGATCGTCCAAGCAGAATGCTGGAAATGCAGTTATGTTTAGGTTCTGCTGGATAGTGTGGGACAATCTAGTGTTGTTTGGCCTTGATGGCTCGTTGAAGGAATGACTTAATCTTTTCTGTTCAATAAGTTAACATTATTAGTGAGCCTTTAATTGTAATTTTATGTTTAAAATTAAATCACATTTAGCTTGTATAAAATGTAATTTCCAGTGTGTTGTTGGTTTATGCTAATTTATCTCTTTTGTTTAAAATGGATCAAAGCCAGGTTGTATGCACCATGAAAAACTGCTAATAGGTGCTGAGTTTTTGTGCCTCACTTAATTTATGATGCCAGAGACGCCACTGCCTCAAGTTGAGACGGACAAGTCCAAAATCAAGTCCAAGTCCTGTGGTTTAAATTTTAAGTCGACAAGTCATCCCTGAACCACCACACACACACACACACACACACACACACACACACACACACACACACACACACACACACACACACACACACACACACACACACACACACACAGTGTCTAATTATCACAGAGCGTCTAAAAACTGCTTTCTGTAAATGTCTAACTTGACTTTTAAAGGCTTTCAGCCCAGAGATTGACTGGCTATTTGTTCAGAATTTGACCTAAAGTCGAGTCACAAGTCTTTTCTTATATAACCAAGTCATTTCTCAAGTCATCCAATCTATGCCTGGAGTTTGGTTCAACTCAAGTCAGGTGTCAAAGTCTTCTCCTCTGTAGATATTATGTAGTAATTGGCAGCTCTGCCATTTCTGGAGGTCCATTAATTCTCCAATTAATGACACATCAGTGCAGCAGGAGTGAAACAGTTATTTCTGTGCCTGTTCAAGGATTTTAAAAGGGAAAATATTTTATGGTTCTGTAATGGAAAAAGATCTTTTTGAGGGGTTCATCCAAGTTGTTGCCTGTTGACTGCTGGTATAACCTAAACAGACAGACACCTATTAATCAGTTTACACACCTGGGATCTAGAATGCTGCACTGCTGATGGTTCTGGTTCCTAAAGTTCTGTGATTCTTTACAGAACAATCTGTTCCTGTTTAAAGAAATGCTAATGAGCTACACATTTGCAGGGAAGAGTTTCCCATTGATTTGTTTCTCCAGCCGTGTGTAATTTGACCCTTTTAAAATGAGTTTTATTTTCTCAGATCTGTAGCTTTAATTTTTATGCAGCAGCTGCTCTGACCTCGCAGAGCTTAAGCCTCAGTCTCACCGAGTCTGTAATTACATTTCTAACTTCTTCCAGATTAACACACACACACAAAGTGTCGGCCCTGGGGAGCGGCACCGGCCCGACCCCCCCGACACCCTCTACATTTGTCAAAGACAGCAATTATGATGGAGGGAAGATTAATGTTTCAGAAGCAGTTAGCACTGCTTCACATCCTACTGGGAAGGAAGGAGGGAACACTCACAGGGATGGAGGGGGGCTCTGATTGGATGCTTGGAGGTCCGCTATGAATCAGGAAATAACCTGATAGGTAAACCTGTACACTCACTTGTGAACCTGTGTCTATTATGTCTGAAACAAGGCTTTAATCTTACTGCAGATGTATGAAAAAGGATATCTATCTATTATTGCACTATACATTGTTTATTTATATATATATATAGTAAGATGTGTGTAATATATATATATATATAATATATATTATTATATATATAATATGTATATAGATGTATCTACTCTATATATATCTCTTATATATATATATAGCTATCTCAATATATCCTTCGCTCTCTCTCCTCTCTATATATCTATATACTATATATCTCTAATCTATATCTTCTCTCTTATACTATAATCTCTCTATCTCTGTCTATCTCCTCTCTCTCTCTATCATCATCCCCTCTATCTATCTCTTCTCTCTATTCTTCTATATCTCTATCTCTCTCGCTGTCTCTATCTCTCTCTCTCTTCGCTGTCTCTCCTCTCTCTCTCTCTCTCTCTCTTCTCTCTCTTCTCTCTTCTCTCTATCTCTATATCTAGCTCTTCTAGCTGTCTCTCTCTCTATCTCTCTATCATATATATGATATATAGATCTATATAGATATAGTAGCGTCTCTGGCATGAAGAGTTACGTGGGGTACAAAATCTCAACACCAATTAGCAGCAAATAAAGTTTTTGTTGTGATTCATACAACCTGACTTTGATCAATGTTAAATTCAACAAATAAATTAGCGTAAAGCAACACACTAGAAAATCCATTTTATATAAGCTAAATGTAATTTCATTTTTATACACAAAATAACAAATGAACGCTCACTCATGTTGTTCATTTATTGAACAGAAAAGATTCACATCACTCCTTCAATGAGCCAGCAAAGACAACCAACACTAGATTAATATTTGCTTTTAGTTTACATTTTCCTGTGTTTTATTTTGTTTAAATGTTCCTACATTTTATTCCAACTGTTTTTTACTTGCTGTTTTTATTTTCCAATGTTTTAATCATGTGAATCACTTTCCATTGACTTATACTGACATGTGCTATACAAATAAATCTGCCTTGCCTAGATGGTCCCACACTATCCAGCAGAACCTAAACGTCACGTCTGCATTTCCAGCATTCTGATTGGACGAGCCGAGCTTGGGCCGTAGGATTTGTGCCCCACAGCTGTCTACTGAGAGCGTACTGAGCATGCTCACTGAGATTTCAGATGTTCGTTATTTAAACGTTGGTGGGCCGGCTCCAATATAAAGGCATCTAAAGAGGATTTAGCTACTGAGCTCTTCAGTTTTCTGGCAGACTTAGATATATAGACACAAATGTTTATAACAGGAAGGGTGGATTGGGTTTTGCTTTATTTGGTTTAGTTAGGTTTTTGTATATTTTAAGGGAGGTCAGTTTGTTTGAGTTAGTTTTGTTCCTTTGGCCCCTTTTCTGGATCCATTTTTGTACTTGTTACATTTTATCTTTTTTGTGTTAAATAAAAGAACCCCATTTTTTTGGACATACAAAAAAATATATATAATAGTAAAATAATAATGATAATAATCCTGTGCCTTCAACTGCTTGGTCCCACTCCTGACACCATTTGTGATTGACCGGCAGTAAAATGTACCTATAGTACAGGAGTTTCCCTAATGGGAGACTGCAGTCCAATGCTTTAAAATCACCCGCCATACGTTACAATCACCTTAATGTTGCTGCCTACTGCACACTATTATCTCAGAATATCTAAATGCACATTTCTGGAAACGAAGCCTCAACTCATCATTGTACAATAAGCAACTTATAACCTCATCATCTTTTATCTGTGACTTTCCTGAACGCTAAAACAAAATGTAACCCTTGTTTGCTTGTCTATTTGCCTTCGTTATGTCTACTCTGAACCGCAGTGGCCAAGAGGAAATTTTACCTCGGTAAGGTGGTGACAATAAAGACTCATGAATCTCTGCATCTTTGAATCTTTGAATCTTTGCATCTTTGAATCTTTGCATCTTTGAATCTTTGAATCTTTGAATCTTTGCATCTTTGAATCTCTGAATCTTTGTATTTGCAGACTGACTGGAAACTGAAGGATTCAGCCAATCGATTCAGACAGTTGGAGAAGGGATCGTAGCTCTATAGAACTGGATCTGAGCGCCTCTGTTCCACAGAGAGACGGTTCAAAAACGAGTTGTACAAAACATTAGATTAGATTCAACTTTATTGTCATTACACAGGTACAGGTACAAGGCTACGAAATGCAGTTTAGGTCTAACCAGAAGTGCAATAGCAGCAAGTGGAGGATAAACAACGGTTCCATAAGTACAGGACATGGAAAACATCACTGTCACCGTGGATTGTGGTTAGAATAAAGGTTTCACGTAAAAAGTGTGTTCAGCAGTTAAAAAAAATGATGTTTGACTTGTTTGGGTGAGGATTCTTCATGCCGCTGAACGTTTTGCTCCATGGATGAAATATTGTTCCTCTTATTGGACCAGAACCAAAGTGTCAGCACTTTACTGGTAAATACCTTTAGTATAAATTACCGCTGTGTCTGTTTGTGGCGACGCATTAAGATTACCACCAGCTGCAGTTCCTAACTAAATCCAGGATTTTACCTCTTGTTTTACACCCCAGGCTCAGTGTGTGGGAGCCTGAGGCTGGCGGCGGGCGGCCCTTCGGCGGGGGCCACAACACACACCAGCAGCCCGAGCTGCCGCCTGGCTGTCTGTCAGTGTCAGTCTCACTAATAGGCTGCTGTCAGGCCGGCCGGCGCTCAGCAGACCGAGACAGGAGGAAGTGGATGGTTCTGCTGCCACGCTGGGCTCCCCCCCCCCCGACTCACGTCTAACACAGGCGGGTCTGAACTCATGATCTCAGCGTCGTCACACGTTGAGCCTCGGTGTGAGTAAGAAAACGAGGACGAGCTGGATGACTGAGAAGCTGTAGACCGGTGGCTTCCTCTGCTCTTCCTGTTTGACGAACGGCACGATTACCTGCAGCTTCTCACCTGCAGCTTCTCACCTGCAGCTTCTCACCTGCAGCTTCTCACCTGCAGCCGCTGTTCATGTGCAAACAAGATGAACTTCTACCAAACTATGAAGGATGAACGGCATTGTATTTGGAGGTTTCTGCTTCGTATGCACTCAGCTGCATGTGAGGAGACATCATTATTACATACTCTGTGTTTCTTCAGGATGCAGGAAGGATTGCTGTTGGCTTAATGTGAAAGGACTTTCTGTTTTTGCTGTGTATGCACTCAGCTGCAGTCCGTATCGTTTGTGAAGGTTAGTTTAAACCAGATACTGATATCTGGGTATAAATAGGCGAGGCTGACACCCAGAAATGGAAACATCCTGACAGGACGGCGTGTAAGAAGAGATGGAAACTGTTGTTTCCTGCCTGAGGTTCCCTAAAGACAGCCAGCGGTGGTCCAGCACTGCGGGGGAATCTGATTCTCTGTATTATTCACATTGTGTTATTGCTTTGTTGCTTTCATTTGGCCAATTAAGGAATAAATATTGTTAATCTTAACCCTCTTTCTCTTTATTGCATTATTCAGAGAACTGTCCGCTCTCGAATAAAAGAAAGCGGCAAATGAAGTCATCTTTCATCGCAGCAACGCAAAACTATCTGTAATCTGAGAAAAAGCTGTTAGAAACGCCTGTTTTTGATTAAATATAATGATAGACTATACTAAATAAAATTCAGCACATTTTAAGTACATGTATACACAAAAAATGGTGTTAGAGCCATAAATACAAAATATTGAAGTTATTTGTATTGTGGTTTGCCTTTTATTTTGTCGTGTTTCAGTGAGGGAACTGATATTTGTTCAGACCATTTTATTGAGAGGTATGGTTTTATTTTGAAAGGCGCACTTCCTGTCAAGCCGTATTGTGGAAAAAACTGTGAACTGACTGTTTAGACACGGAGCAATACAGTTTTTGACCATGAAGCTGTGTAGGAATAATAATAAGAATAAACAGAGAATTGTAAAAATATCAACATTTTTGTGTTTACTTTTTTTCTACATTTTTCCTACATAAAGAATTTTTTGTTAATAAAACACGGTTTCACGCGTCCTCTACTTTCCTTTAGTGTCTAAGGAATGACACGGATATTGGATCTGATGCCATAACATAAGGTATCATTTTATAAGGTAATTGGACAGGGCGCCACCTGTTTCCACCCAGTGTTTTTAATTTGAACATTATTAACACATTAACAAGCAAGGAGTTTTACTTTGGTTCCACTTTGTTTTCAACCTACAAATATTTAAAAAAATAAATATACGAAAAGGGAAGTGTAAATAAACGTTTAACAAAAGAGGAAGACATGGTTGGATTGGTGCAGCTGAGCCTGCTATCATATCGGGTCTTCTGAATGTTCAGCGTCCATCAGAGAGACGTTTTAGTAAACGGCGCTCTGTAGCGCCACCTGGAGGTAAAAGTCTGAACAGTTTGTGTCCAGGATGTGAGGGCTCTGCAGAGACGTTAGCCGCCCTTCTCCACACCGTAGACCTGCACAACCCTCTGTGTCTAAAACACAGCAGTGAGTCTACACACACGCCTCAGGGTAATTTAGAGAGACCAATTAACCTGCCTGTCGTGTTTTAGATTGTAGGAGGGAGCTGGAGAACCCAGAGAGAACCCAACCGTGCACAGGAAGAACATGCAGACTCCATGCAGAAAGACCCAGAGTCAGAATTTGACATTCTGGCTGCAACAGTGCTCCGGTCTTCTTTTAAAAACCTAAATGTAGGAATAAAATGCTGCTTCTTGGAACATAAGTGTGTTTTCTATAGTAGATATTTATTTAAAAAAATTAGAAGCTGTCTTTTTTGTCATTTTGAGCTCATAACGAGGTTTATTTAGCTGGATGAGGGCTGAAATGGCCCTTTTGGATTGTAAAAGCTGCAGAGCCCTGATTTAAACTAATTTTTCGCTTTTTATTCTGTTCAAAGACCCAAAAACGACCCGTTTTCTGACAGAAACCACAAGATGTTTTATTAACACTGTCTGTGTATTTCAGAGTTCCACAGCAGCATGTGGTCTGGGGAGGTTGTGATAGAAACATCCTTCAGAAATGGGCCGGTTCAGGTTTTTCTAACCATTTCCTGATTCATGAAGATTAACTCACATCTGCATGACTTTAATGCCATATGTTTGAATGTTTTTCCCCTTTGGGGGGATTAAACGAAACAAAATGGCTTCCGTGTCGCGTCATATTAATAATAATAATTAATAAATTAATTTTGTTTCTTTAGAACTTGACTATGGATTATCTAGTTATTCTTCACTGATTTAGCGTATAACTCTGTCTTTTTACCACTTGAAGTTCCCCATTGTGGGACAATAAAGGTATTTCTTATCTCATCTACTCAAATTAAAGGTTGTATATTTGTGAAATCCTTCTAGATTTTTCAGCGTGACGTGGCGCTGCTGGCAGGAAATGCTGCTCTCCTACCAGATGAATCAAAGCAAGCGTGGTTCTGTTGTTTGACTGGACCCACAAACAAACCCGCTGCTGTTTTATGTTTTTATTTCACGTATTCTCAGGAGGTTACACAGACCCACTTTCTGACTGAAGTACATCAGGTTTTTCAGCTTTTTTCTCTCCAATCCTGCCGCAGTCTAGAGGTCCTCAAAGCTTTGATTTCTGCTTTACCCAGAGAAACACGGCGCTTCTTTCGTCTGAATAATGTTCACACAGACTCATCGGGTCCTGCTGCCTTCCAGTCGCTGTGAGCTGCGTTCAGCTCCGGGGTGAAGAGCAGAAAATGAAGGTCAGACGTCTAATTGATGTTTTAATTAACTTATTAACCGAGAGGCTCTTTGTCATTCTGAAACAACGACTTTGAGTTTGACGAGAGAACGAAGCCGCGGCACAAAGAACACTTAGTTCACAATGTTTAGAGACGTTTAAGCGTGTTGACCGACAAAGTGGACATCCTGTAAGTTTGGACATGTGAACGGTTTAAAGGTTCATGGATCCCATTGGCAGATTTCCATGTCTGAAGCCAAAATCTTAAAAAGTGCACGAATCATTGCTATTCCAATGCAATGAGATTTTTTCCATGTACAGCACTTTGAATGGTCTGGTTACTGAAAAGTGCCTCATAAATAAACTTCCAACAGTGACGTTATTTCTGCCAGAGTCCTTCTGTCTCCAGCGGACATCCCAGGACAGAGCTGGCCTTCCAGCCTGATAAAACAGACACATTTAAACGTTTTCCCTGTTTCAATGACACAAAAACACTGATACGTGTTTTTTTTCTGTTACATTCTGTTATATTCTGTTTGGTTTTTATTGGTTTTCCTCCAGGTTGGACAAATTAAATCTGTTTCCCACAGAAGGAATCAGTGAGAACTGTCAGGTTTAACCATTTAATTCAAGTAGAGGTTTATCACTGATGCTCTGAGTTTGTCTCTGCTGTAAAATTAAAAGTCTCATCCTCGGTGCACCTTCAGTTCAGCCTCACTGAGGCACAGAGTGTGTTTTTTTATCTGAAGACGGTTCAGTTAGCGCGGGTTTCCCTTCCTGCTGCCTGACGGACAGACAGACAGACTCCTGACCCACATCCTGACTCTGACACGCAGGTTCTTCCCCACGCTGCCGGCTGAACCCGGCCCGCATCCTGTCCCGTCCCCATGACAACAGATGCAGAACCCTGGAGACGGGCGCAGCGTCTGCAGCATCTCACACACACACCCACAGACGGGTCTCCCTTCGTGCTGTTGCTGTTTGCAGAACCAGAACCCGGGAGACGGCTGCAGAACCTGAGGTCCAGACAGCTCAGAGCGTTTGGTCCAACCCGAGGTTTTCATCCGCAGAACAGAACCGTCTGAGCCACAGCTGCACCTTAACGGCAATGTTTCCAATTTCTGTTTTGAAAAAGGAAAAAAAAAAAATTGTAAAGGCCATTTGTGAGCTGCAGTGAGGCTGAGAAATGAGTTTCTTTTCTGCCGTTTCTGTGTGTGAGCAGCAGGAGAAAGTTTCCCCGCTCTGAGTTGGACGGTGCGTCTGCTCATTGATTGCTGTGAAATCACCATTGACTCCGGAGTTTGGAGGAGCAGGCCATGCTGCAGGAGGTGCAGCTCAGATGGAGGCAGTGGAAAAGGAGGGGGGGGGGTCGATCTACAGAAACAACACCTCCTCAGCGGCTCCTTTCCTTTCATCCAGATAATGAAAGGTCATTTCCATGTTCCCGCTGCTCCCTGCAGAGCGTGATTCTGGTCTTCTGACCGCATGCTTTTTGTATCAATTAGGGCTGAACAATTAATCGCATTTTCAATATAATCGCGATTTTAAAAAAAAACAATTTCCAAATCGCAGAGGTTTGCAATTTTTGGCTATGTAACAATTAGGGAATTAGACACGTCCATTAGGTGTCAGTAAAATGTTTAAAGTGGGTTTGCCTCCACATGGAAGGGAAGACAGTTGCAGCAGTGAGATAATCTAATTTTATTACTTGTTTTAGAGTTTATATAATCATACATAGCATTAAGTACAGGTCAATCAGTTTAATACATAGACTTGTTTGTTGGTTGGACTTTATGTTCAACAAGGATTGATGTCCAAATCAACTAAAAGCTGTTCTCTTGAACAATATTCTGATTAATAGAAACATTAAAAGTTCTTGTTTTAAATAGTCCTTGTTTACAAACATCTTTATTTAGAGGCCATTTTTGCTGCTTGTGGTTAACGCAGAGAAAAGTCAAAATTGCAATTTTGGTTGAAATATATTGTAGGCAGAACGTAATAATTTCTGCACCGAGTTTAGATGCTGCGGGTCTTTTAGCAACTAATCTGCACAGTGAGGAAACAAATTGATTTGTTCTTTGTATATGTTTAAAAAGACATGATAAATTAAACTGGGGGGAAAGAAATCACATTAAATCACAATATTAAGAAAAAAAAAATCGCAATTAGATTATTTTCTAAAATCGTTCAGCCCTAGTATCAATTAAAGAGCTTCTGGCAGGAGCCTGGCTGGATATCTGACGTCTGTTCTCCGCAGAACTTCCAGCAGGTTCACCTGAACTGGCTTCATCCTGTCCTACACCAGGTTGGACGTCTCAGGTTGCTCCTTCCTCTCTCATCCACATCCCAACGGTCCGTCTGGCAACAGAGCAATCCCACAGCATGATGCCGCCGCTGCCGTGGCTTCTGGTAGGCGGTCCAAACAGTTAAAACTAGAAGAGACCGTTTCTGTGTCTTGTCTGATCATCAAAACTTCCTCCAGAAGAGGAGCTCATTCCATCCAGGAGGAAGAACTGTTCACGTTAATCATCAAAATGACCCTAAATTAACGAGTGGATGGAAACTTTTCCCGTTTGTCTGAGACAAAATGCCGCGTCAGCGAATCGTATCCATACCATCGGGTTAATGTTCTGGGACGGGTCCCCGGTTCGACTCCCACAGGCTGCCACTGTGGGTGCCTGAGTGAGACCCTTAGTCCAGCATGCTCCTCTGGCGCCCCCCGGTGGCGGCCCACGGCCTCCTGAGGGCCGGGGTTGAATCCGGAGCACATTTCCATAATTCTGCAGCGATAAAACAACAACACATGATAAAATGAAGATGAATATTTAGTTTATGGGGCGCACAGCTTAGCGGATGGTGGCACGGTTGCCTTGAAGCAAGACGGTCTCGGGTTCAAATCCCAGCCTGGGCTTTTTCTCCATGTGTTCTCCCTGTGCAATGATGGGTTCTCTCTGGGTACTCTGGCTTCCTCCCACAGGTGTGTGTGCATGTTGTCTGTTCTACATGGTATCCTGTGATGGACCCCCCCCCCCCCCCCCTCCCGTCCACAGCCAAGCAGGTGGTGGATGGATATTAGGTTTTGGGTATAAGTTAGTTAGCATTCAGAGATGTTTTTGGTTTCTTTCTTAGTAACTTCCTGTTTCCTTTCTGTTTACTTCCTGTTTTCTTCTTCTTGTCATTCCTTCTCTTTGGTTCCCTCTGTTCCCTGACTGGCTTCTCAGCCGTCCTCCCTCTGCTCTGTAGTCTCATCTGTTTCTTATTCCACTCCTCCTCCTCTTTGGTAAATATTGGTTCTTTAGTCTCCGCTGCTTCATCTGCTCCGTCCTCCTCAGTCCGTCTCTCGTCTGCCGCCGTAATTCTTCCCTTCACCATCCTGGAGGTTTTCTTGGATTTATGTTGTTTCAGGATTTTTTTTTGTTTTTAGCTCATGTTTTGGGATTTGCAGACCTTGTTTTTTTTTTTTTTTAAGTCTCTTGTTTGTATAATTACTCCATGGCCCACCAGAACCAGCGACTCCAACGAGGAACAAACTTCATGAATTGTTCGTTTTTTTTTCCTCCAAGGTTTCATACATTTTAATGCATTCTGCAGCATTTCACGGTCACCGTTTCATTGTGTTTTGACTTTTCACTGAATGTAAATAAATCTGGTAAACATTTCCTGCCAGGGATTTAATTGGAGCAGCTAACCCCCCCCCCCCCCCCCCCTGCTGCCTGTTTTATATGAAAGTCCAGCACAAGGCCCGCTGACCCTGGAGGTTCTGCTGCCTCAGAGATACCAACCCTGAAATTAACAACCTGCTCTCCTCCACCCCCCCCCCACCTCCCTTTGCACTCTGCTCCTGTTTTATCTCCCCTCCTTTCATTTCTCCCCTCCACCCATCATTCGCTCTTCTTCATGTCTTTTCTCTCTTGTTTTTTATTCTAATTTCTCCGTCGTAACCTTTCCCCTCATTCTTATTCATTTATTTTTTTTCAGCTTTGTCTTATTTTGTCACGTTCCCAACATTTTTCCGATTCCATTCAGGGTAAAAAATGTTTTGTTACGAATGTTTCTGCTTCCAAAGAGCAACGCAAGCACGACCCGGAGAGACTAATAGTGATGAAAGTTGACTTAATATTGTTCAGTGAGGAGAACCAAAACACAGAGATCTGTTTTTATACACTTACAAATACAGATTTCCCCCCACTGTGGCGTTATAATTCAGAAGAACGTCTTAACGTTTAGCATCCATCTTGTATTTTTTTGCATCAAAACAGGAAGCTGTAACAAACCCCAATAATCGAGGAAGAATATATAATTATTAAGCATCAAAACAATCACTAGTGACTAGATTTTTAAAACTAGAATCAAACAGTTAAAGGGACATTTCAAATAATACTGTTAGTTTCATGTGTTGATCAGAGACCTTCAGTTAAAAATGGCAGAGGATGGGTTTTAATCCCTGATTGTCATCGTTTTCCCTCACATCGGTCGTGCTGCGGTTTGGTTCAGACAAACTGAACTTTTACAGAGAGGACAGGACATGGAGAATGGGCAGAATAAACGAGAAAACACAGAGAACAGAATATAAGAAACTGACGAGGTAAGACCTTACTGACCTTAATAAACAGAAATCAATTAACCGAGTACGGCAAGACCACTTAGAACATAATAAGCAACAACAATGGAAACCCAAACACCTGCGGAATTTGACATCTGTTTAAAAACTCCTGATTTCATCGTTTGATCTTTTATTTTTTTAGTGTTTGGAGTTTACTTTCAGGCTGGAATCAAACTCACAACCTACCATAAAACAATATGAACCTGATTGGTTGTTGAATGTCGGATTCAGAACGCTGAATCAGATGTTAAAATATGATTTTCAGCTCTCCACCCTGAACAGTCTGTTTTTTGGTCACATTATCTTTAGATAAAGAGATTTCAGCCTTGTTTATTTTTGCTATAGCAATGGTTTAATTTTCTCGTTATGAGATATCAAAGCTATAATTTTTAAGAAAACAGGTTTATGTATTTATTTGAATCCAGAAACAATACCAGTGTTCAAGCTGAGAATCTTCACTGTAGACCAATGCAGGAAGCTGGGTGTTTTCTTTCATACTCACTCTGTTATTTAATAAGATATATTATAAAAAATATGTACCAGCAGATCAAACTGTTTGCTGTTTCCACGCAGAAATTAAAGACGCTGAAAAGTCTTTTTTTTAGTGAAAATAGAAACAGAAACAGTCTGGAAATACAGTTTTTTTATTTAATATGATTTTTTTCCATACATTTCTTCCTGTTTCTGATTTCCTACCCAATCATCACTTCTAGCCGGGTCATTTGTTGACTTACCAGACCCAAATGGAGCCACTTATTTAACCTGGTTCAGCCTCTGGGCAGGGGGAAGGTGGATGGAGCTTCAGGGACTTCACTGATGGGACCAAAGAGCCTCTTCAATCAGCCTGACTTCAGTCAGACGCTGTCTGCTCATCCTCACAGTGTGGAGAGCTCTGATTAGCCAGGAAACACCTGGGAAAACAGGTTTGCACCGCCTCAATCCGTCTCCCAACACAGCAGCTTTGATGCTTCGGGGAAAAAAAGGTTCGGTCGTACATTTAAGCTAGTTTGTACTTCTGATGTGTTGTGAAACCAGAAAGATCAGAAACAAAGTGCCTGTTTCCATTAAAATCAAGTGTTTGATTTACCGACCAATCACGGTCCGGTCTGACGGGTGGCAAAACATTTTCTGACTCAGAAACCGATGAAGACAAACGGCCCTCATTATCCTCCGTTAATGAACATCTTATCATGATCTATCTCCACTGTTCCCAAACAAGAGAAGAAGAAGAAAATCCAGGCTATGATCAGAGTCTGCCTAGTTTCACTTTAGATAAAACCTTCTGAACCAAAACTGGGCCTACAGGACCGCAGGGCCTAGACCACGTCCCATTTTAAAAGAAGGCGAGAACCTGGAGAGCTGCATCTGGACTTCAGGAACGGTGTCGCACGGAGAAAAGAGATCAAAGTTGAGACGTTTGATCGTAACGAGCAGCGTCCTGTCAGAGGAAAGCCACAAACACCTCCAGCAGACAAGCACGGCGGTGGAGGTGTGATGATCTGGGTGCAGCGGTAGATTTGGGCCTTCTTGTCTAATTTCAAACCCTGTTGGGCTTCACTTGTGCATTGGCCCTGCAGGTCTGGCCCTCAAACAGCCACACAGCATGATGCTGCCACCACCGTGCCTGGAAGCTGCCGCTGCGCTCCTGTGTTTGAACACCAAACTGCTTCACCGTTTTCTTTTAACCTTTATTTAACCAGGAAGTCCCTTTGAGATTTACGAGAGAGACCTGACCAAGGTAGCAGCCAAGTCACAACAAACGCTTACATGATAAACACCAAGATACATTTTCATGATAAGAGAAATACAAAATGTTAAAAACCCAACGAGACTCTCGAGAAAAACAACAACATGTCTCCATCACAGCATCCTTTACAAAAGTTTTAAATTCATTAATGGACTTGAGGGTTTCTAATTTTAACTGTTTCTGTTGCTGAATAAGAAAATGCAGTTTTTAAATGCAGTTCTGTTGCAGCTGGTGACACATTTAAAAGTAACCGATTCTGTTTAAAGTGGCGGATCGGTACCAGAGCAAACAGAGAGGCGGTCACAGAGCTACAGTCTACCGAGTTTAGCTTTGTGGATAAATATAAACCAGCATAGGGCTGGACGATATAGAAAAAAAACATATCGATAAAATAGAAATCATATTGATAGATATTGATAATCATCAACACATTCAAAACATTTATTTTAAAGAAGCCACAAACACTGAATTCAAACTCAAACCTTTAGTCAACCAACCTTTTACCAAAACAAGTTTTTAAAAAAGAAAAAAGAACATGTGCTCTCTGAACTCTTTGAAGGGGCGGAGCTTCCTTTGTCTGCGCTGTGATTGGTTGGGAGGATGTAACGATGTAATATTAACCTACATGGCTAGAATGCAAAAGGAAGGATTCTATTGGACTTTTTGACCTTTTTTTCTCTATCATTGATATATATTATTATATTTTGTTGCCAGTATAACAAATTTAAGCAGTGTCCAACCAGCTAGGTCATAAAGGAAGCAGTGATGGGCGAGGGACTTTGTATCTGGCTTTTAGCTTTTGATGTTGTGTGTGTATGTTTTTAACTTGTGTTTTATTTATTTATTGCCTTTTCTTGCTTTAACGTACAGCACTTTGGTCCCCCATGGGGTTTTTAAAGTGTGCTTTAGAAATAAAGCTGACTGATCGTTATGAATCGTAGCGATGTTTGGTAAAGTGAATCAACATGACGTCAGGTGGAAGATGCAGCAGGCATGTCCAGTAGGTCTCCATGATCAATTACAGACAGAAAAGTAGCTTCCACTAAGTTTCTTCTTAGCACTAAATGCAAAACAAAATTTGTTTCTCAAATAAAAGCCACGTTTGGCTTTAAGTTTCTGAGCAGCAACAGGTTCTAAATTCTCAGGACCTTTTTTCAAATAAAAACAAAATGATTAAATTTCATTAAAGTTAGATTAGATTCTGATACTTGGAGTGGCTTTTATGGCTGCACTGCAAAAAGGGAACTAAAAGTAAGTACAATTTTCTTGAAATGAGTGAATTTTTCTACGGAGCCAGGGAGAGCTCACTTTAAGTAACATTTTTTTTTCAGGTCGTGATAATTTGTGAGCATGTTTTCTTTTAATTGAGTCCTCGAATTAATAAAAATTATTCGAGCACACGTTTTAATTATTCGTGGGTGCGTTTTGGTAGATCGAGATCTCGAATATACTATAACGTGCTCATGTTTACATGTGTCAAGACAATATTGAGTGCACGTTTTACATATTGTGGGCACGTTTAAGTAGATCGTGCACACAATGTTCTATAACCATGTTCACTAAATCGTACGCTCGTTTGAGTAAATAGTGCACTCGTTTAATAAATTGTGCCCTCGTTTTACTATGCTTAAAATGAGAGCTCAATTTAGTAAAACAAGCGCACATTCTCTCAACATGCAAAACATTTTGCGATGACCCCTCTAGGGCTCCGTATTTTTCCTTAATTTGAGCATGTAAATAAGACTATAATCTTTCAATTGAATAAGATTTTTACACTTCAAATAAGAACAGTTCATCTCCATCATCTTATTTCCAGTCTAATTATCTTATTTTAGGGGTAAAAAAATACTCATTCCACTGGCAGATAGTCTTATTTAGCTGCTCAAATCTAAAAAAAATATAGATATATACCAATTTCAAGAACAATGTGCTTAATTTTAGTTGCTGTTCTGCAGTGTGAGTAAAATTTTCTTGAAATTACTGAATTTGTCCTTGATTTGAGCATGTAAATAAGACTATAATCTCCCAATGAAATAAGATTTTTACACTTCAAATAAGAACAATTCATCTCCATCTTCTTATTTCCAGTCTGATTATCTTATTTTAGGGGTAAAAATACTTATTCCACTGGCAGATAGTCTTATTTAGCTGCTCAAATCTAAAATAAATATATATATACCAATTTCAAGACAAATGTACTTAATTTTAGTTGCTGTTTTGCAGTGTGGAGGCGTCTCCAGCCGGTCCGGTCCAACCAGCGACCCGCTGCTCTCTCACATGTTCCTCATGGTTCTTGCATAGATGCAGCCACGCTCGGTGTCTGTGCAAACAATAAAATGAGATGTTGTTTGATCAATTAAACGTAAAGTATTGTGATCCATCAGCAGCAGCTCTGCAGAAGTCATTTCTTCCGACGCAGAGCCGCATCGAACACCCACACACCTCCTCAATCATTGTTTACAGTGTTTCCAGCACCTCCTCCGGCTCCGGCCCAGATGGATCCATTCTCTCCTCTCTGCCTGCAGATTAATTGATCCAGCTGCCTCCACTCGGCCCGTTTGATTAATTGCATTCTCTGGCTGGGTTTCAGGTTGTTTTCAGGTTGGAAGATGAGAGGGGAGAGCCGGGGCCGCCGTGATGAAGAGCAGACGGAGGCACAAAGTGCAGGAAGAGAATGGAGAAAGTTGGTTGCAGTAAATGGAGTTCAGGAACTCCATTATGAGCGTGATTACAGCCCTGTATGATGAAACGTGGCTGAATGGAGCCAGCAGAGACGGGCAGCTGTTGGTGTCATCGCAGGAAAAAAAAAAAAAGGGACTCAGAGGAGGAACCGTGAATGAAACGCGACAGAAAACTTATGATGTTGTAATTGTTGTGGCAAATTTGCTCCTTAATCTTTCTGACTGAATAAAGGAGGCAATAAATCAGCAGGTTTCTCTGTCTGAGTGCAGCGTCGCTTCCTAACGCCGCCGTAACACATAAATCACTTTCAAACTGGGCGACTTTGAGGCATGACGTCTATCAGCGTGACTCTATAATCATTGCTGATGCACAGAGGAAGCAGCTCCCTGTGACCCTGCAGGGATGAGCAGCTGTAGACAGAGGACGGATGCATCAACTTACAGAAGCTATAAGTGCATTACTACCTGTTAGAAACATTATAATATGGAAAAAAAAGCATATCGATAAAATAGAAATCAAATTGATTAATAACGATAATTATCAACCAATTCAAAACCTACATTTTAAGTGCAGCGCTGATGATTTTATGCTGTTGCTTATCAACCTATTTTTAGGCAAAGACACAAACACTGGATTCAAACTTAAACCTTTATTCAACCAACTTTTTACCAAAACTGCAAGTTTAAAAAAAACAAAAAAACAACAACAAACATGTGCTCTCTGAACTCTTTGAAAGGGGCGGAGCTTCCTGGGTCTGCGTTGTGATTGGTTGGGAGGATGTAATGACTGTAAAATTTTGTATCTAAAATTTATTGACCTTTTTTTTTCTATCATCAATATATGTCTATCGATTGATGTATATCATTATTGAATTATCGTCCAACTACAATTACTTTATAGCCGATCATCAAAACTCATCACTGACATTAGTGAGATCTTTCAAATAGATAAATGACTATTATGGCGTGGATATTTAAAAAGTCTAAATATTCATGTCTGCCCCACTTCCTGTCCAGTTACTGGTGACTAAAGGCCACTAGTGCATTTCAGCAGCAAACTTTAAAATGAATTTAACTTTTCCATAACAAGTTGAATTCCCAGAAGCTTTTTCATCTCCCACTAATGAGTCTGAGAGGAGCTTTTCTGTTCCATTAAGGACAAATTAACGGATAAGTCTGGATTATATTAGATTTCACACATTAAAAAAATCCCCTGAAGACCCTGAGGTTAAAAAATGTGTCTGACAGGCAGTGGTGTTTGGCGGCTTGTTGACACAGAAAGTCTCTTGTTTCCAGGGAGGAGAGCGGGAATGGGGCAGAGGGTGGACGATGATCAACACGCTGGAATAGCTAACAGACATCTCTGCCTCGGTTTGCTGCTTCTTCAGGTTCCTCTCAGTTTGTCCTCATGAGGCAAGGCCAGATTATTTCTGGAGAACATTTCAGTGACAAGACGATTCAAAGCGCTGAAAGACGATGAAACACGTACAGCAAAGAAAACGACCTTGCTGTGGCATAATGAAGGCAGGTAAAGAAAAGTCGGCTTAGAGAGTGAAATTAATGAGGTTTCAGTTCACAGTTTAAATAAATAGAGTTCTAACCTTGAAGGAAATAGTTGCAGCATGTTAAGACAACATTAACAGTTAAAGGCAACTTTAGATTTTCTTAATCTTGATTTAAAGGAACTCAGCATGGAAGTGCTTTTCCAGTTTTCTGGGAGTTTGTTCCAGATTAGTGGAGCATAGGAACTAAATGCTGCTTCTCCATGTCTGGTTCTGGTTCTGGTTCTGGTTCTGCAGAGCAGGCTGGAGCCAGAAGACCTGAGTGGTCTGGAGGGTTGATGCCCTGATAACAAGTCTGTGATGGATTTAGGTGCTAATTCAGGGATTTATAGACTAACAGAAGGATTTTAAAGTCTATTCTCTGAGATCCAGGGAGCCATGGAAGGACTTTAGAACCGGGTCCATGTTCTCTACGTTCTTAGTCTTAGTGGAAGGACTTCAGAACCGGGTCCACGTTCTCTACGTTCTTAGTCTTAGTGAGGACTTCAGAACCGGGTCCATGTTCTCTACGTTCTTAGTCTTAGTGGAAGGACTTCAGAACCGGGTCCATGTTCTCTACGTTCTTAGTCTTAGTGAGGACTTCAGAACCGGGTCCATGTTCTCTACGTTCTTAGTCTTAGTGGAAGGACTTCAGAACCGGGTCCATGTTCTCTACGTTCTTAGTCTTAGTGGAAGGACTTCAGAACCGGGTCCATGTTCTCTACGTTCTTAGTCTTAGTGGAAGGACTTCAGAACCGGGTTCATGTTTTCTACGTTCTTAGTCTTAGTGAGGACTTCAGAACCGGGTCCATGTTCTCTACGTTCTTAGTCTCAGTGGAAGGAGTTCAGAATCGGGTCCATGTTTTCTACGTTCTTAGTCTTAGTGAGGACTTCAGAACCGGGTCCATGTTCTCTACGTTCTTAGTCTTAGTGAGGACTTCAGAACCGGGTCCATGTTCTCTACGTTCTTAGTCTCAGTGGAAGGACTTCAGAACCGGGTCCATGTTTTCTACGTTCTTAGTCTTAGTGAGGACTTCAGAACCGGGTCCATGTTCTCTACGTTCTTAGTCTTAGTGAGGACTTCAGAACCGGGTCCATGTTCTCTACATTCTTAGTCTTAGTGGAAGGACTTCAGAACCGGGTCCATGTTCTCTACGTTCTTAGTCTTAGTGAGGACTTCAGAACCGGGTCCATGTTCTCTACGTTCTTAGTCTTAGTGGAAGGACTTCAGAACCGGGTCCATGTTTTCTACGTTCTTAGTCTTAGTGAGGACTTCAGAACCGGGTCCATGTTCTCTACGTTCTTAGTCTTAGTGGAAGAACTTCAGAACCGGGTCCATGTTTTCTACGTTCTTAGTCTTAGTGAGGACTTCAGAACCGGGTCCATGTTCTCTACGTTCTTAGTCTTAGTGAGGACTTTAGAACCGGGTCCATGTTCTCTACGTTCTTAGTCTTAGTGAGGAATTCAGAACCGGGTCCATGTTTTCTACGTTCTTAGTCTTAGTGGAAGGACTTCAGAACCGGGTCCATGTTCTCTACGTTCTTAGTCTTAGTGAGGACTTCAGAACCGGGTCCATGTTCTCTACGTTCTTAGTCTTAGTGGAAGGACTTCAGAACCGGGTCCATGTTTTCTACGTTCTTAGTCTTAGTGAGGACTTCAGAACCGGGTCCATGTTCTCTACGTTCTTAGTCTTAGTGGAAGGACTTCAGAACCGGGTCCATGTTCTCTACGTTCTTAGTCTTAGTGAGGACTTCAGAACCGGGTCCATGTTCTCTACGTTCTTAGTCTTAGTGAGGACTTCAGAACCGGGTCCATGTTCTCTATGTTCTTAGTCTTAGTGAGGACTTCAGAACCGGGTCCATGTTCTCTACGTTCTTAGTCTTAGTGAGGACTTCAGAACCGGGTCCATGTTCTCTACGTTCTTAGTCTTAGTGAGGACTTCAGAACCGGGTCCATGTTCTCTACGTTCTTAGTCTTAGTGAGGACTTCAGAACCGGGTCCATGTTCTCTACGTTCTTAGTCTTAGTGGAAGGACTTCAGAACCGGGTCTATGTTCTCTACGTTCTTAGTCTTAGTGAGGACTTCAGAACCGGGTCCATGTTCTCTACGTTCTTAGTCTTAGTGAGGACTTTAGAACCGGGTCCATGTTCTCTACGTTCTTAGTCTTAGTGAGGACTTCAGAACCGGGTCCATGTTCTCTACGTTCTTAGTCTTAGTGGAAGGACTTCAGAACCGGGTCCATGTTCTCTACGTTCTTAGTCTTAGTGAGGACTTCAGAACCGGGTCCATGTTCTCTACGTTCTTAGTCTTAGTGGAAGGACTTCAGAATCGCGTCCATGTTCTCTACGTTCTTAGTCTTAGTGGAAGGACTTCAGAACCGGGTCCATGTTCTCTACGTTCTTAGTCTTAGTGAGGACTTCAGAACCGGGTCCATGTTCTCTACGTTCTTAGTCTTAGTGGAAGGACTTCAGAACCGGGTCCATGTTTTCTACGTTCTTAGTCTTAGTGAGGACTTCAGAACCGGGTCCATGTTCTCTACGTTCTTAGTCTTAGTGGAAGAACTTCAGAACCGGGTCCATGTTTTCTACGTTCTTAGTCTTAGTGAGGACTTCAGAACCGGGTCCATGTTCTCTACGTTCTTAGTCTTAGTGAGGACTTTAGAACCGGGTCCATGTTCTCTACGTTCTTAGTCTTAGTGAGGAATTCAGAACCGGGTCCATGTTTTCTACGTTCTTAGTCTTAGTGGAAGGACTTCAGAACCGGGTCCATGTTCTCTACGTTCTTAGTCTTAGTGAGGACTTCAGAACCGGGTCCATGTTCTCTACGTTCTTAGTCTTAGTGGAAGGACTTCAGAACCGGGTCCATGTTTTCTACGTTCTTAGTCTTAGTGAGGACTTCAGAACCGGGTCCATGTTCTCTACGTTCTTAGTCTTAGTGGAAGGACTTCAGAACCGGGTCCATGTTCTCTACGTTCTTAGTCTTAGTGAGGACTTCAGAACCGGGTCCATGTTCTCTACGTTCTTAGTCTTAGTGAGGACTTCAGAACCGGGTCCATGTTCTCTATGTTCTTAGTCTTAGTGAGGACTTCAGAACCGGGTCCATGTTCTCTACGTTCTTAGTCTTAGTGAGGACTTCAGAACCGGGTCCATGTTCTCTACGTTCTTAGTCTTAGTGAGGACTTCAGAACCGGGTCCATGTTCTCTACGTTCTTAGTCTTAGTGAGGACTTCAGAACCGGGTCCATGTTCTCTACGTTCTTAGTCTTAGTGGAAGGACTTCAGAACCGGGTCTATGTTCTCTACGTTCTTAGTCTTAGTGAGGACTTCAGAACCGGGTCCATGTTCTCTACGTTCTTAGTCTTAGTGAGGACTTTAGAACCGGGTCCATGTTCTCTACGTTCTTAGTCTTAGTGAGGACTTCAGAACCGGGTCCATGTTCTCTACGTTCTTAGTCTTAGTGGAAGGACTTCAGAACCGGGTCCATGTTCTCTACGTTCTTAGTCTTAGTGAGGACTTCAGAACCGGGTCCATGTTCTCTACGTTCTTAGTCTTAGTGAGGACGCGGGCAGCAGGTTCTGGATCAGCTGCAGCGTTCTGATCCACTTTTTAGGCAGACCTGTGAAAACACCGTTGCAGTGATCAGTTCTACTAAAGATAAACATGGATTAGTTTCTCCAGATCCTGCTGAGACATCAGTCCTTTAATCCTGGAAATGTTCCTCAGGTGATAGAAAGCCGATCTTGTAATTGTCTTTAGATGCTTTTGGAGGTTCAGGTCTGAGTCCATCACTACTCCCAGGTTTCAGGCCTGATCAGTGGTTCCTAGCTGAAGCAGCTGAAGCTGTGTGCTAACTTCTGATCTCTCTTCTATTGGTCCAAATATTATTCCTTCGGTTTTGTTTTTATTCAATTGAAGAACATTTTGTCTCATCCACGTATTGATTTCTTCTATTTCCTCAGAGCCTGAACTGGTTCATAGTCACCTGGTGACATGGTGATGTAGAGCTGTGTGTCGTCTGCATAGTGATGGTAGCTGATGTTGTTGTTTTTTATTATCTGAGCTAGAGGAGCATGTAGATCTAGAACAGGAGGAACCCAGGATGGACCCTTGGGGAACCCCACATGTGATTTTTGTCATCTCTGATGTAAAGTTACCTACTGATACAAAAAGTTCTTTAAGTAGGATTTAAACCAGTGGAGAGCTGTACCAGAAAGACCGACCCAGTTCTCCAGACGTTCTAACAGAATGGAGTGATCAACAGTATCAATGCTGCACTGAGGTCCAATAGAACCAGCACGGTGGTTCTTCCACAGTCTGTATTTATATGGATGTCATTAAACACCAGCCAGACTGGAAAACGTCAAAGCGGCTGGTCGTTGTTAAGAAGGTGTTTAATTGTTGAAATACAGCTTTTTCAATAATCTTACTGATAACTGAGACGGCACCAAAACTTTCACTTTCACTTTATTTTTTTAGTAAATTATCCAACATTAAACACAGGAAACAGTAAAAAAAACAACGATAAACAAACAAACCCACAATTTACCAAAAAAAAGGGAATAGGCTGAAGCAAAGCTTATTATTGCCTACCCTGTTTTATACTTACAAACCTTTACGACCTACCAGGTTCTTTACAGTACATATATAAATATTCAAAACTACATAACATAGGATTTTATCCTTTTACATTTTAAAGCCCTTTTAAAATTCATCAAGAAAGGACATAACTTTAAATCGTCATTCAGTTCATTCCACAGTTTCACACCAATAACTGAAACACATCTAGACTTTATCTGGCTCTTCTCTTTTGCACATTCAAATATAACTTAATTTAAATAATTTCTGAATACCAGAAGGAAGACTTTTGTTCACTGCTTTATACATTATTTCCAGTATTTTTATATAAACAATGTCTTTGAATTTTAATGTGTTGCTTTGAATGAAGAGTTTATCAGTTGGTTCAGTTGGTTTCAGTTGCACCTCAGAACAGGGGGTAAATTAACGAGAAATTCAGACATTCACTTTATATAGACCACAACTGAATGATTTGAATGTGAAAAGGCATTAAAAAGCATGATAGGTCCCCTTTAAATACGTTACATCAAAAGACCTAATGTTTAATAAAGCCAGCTAAAAGGCCTGTGTGCTGATTTTTAATGTAATTATTTACTTCTGTCTCTTTATCTGTTTAGTGTCTGTGTCATGTGTTTGCAGAGAGAGTTTGTAGCCACTTCCTATCAGGGGGCCGAGTTTTTACTGGAAACCATCAGTTCTGATAAATGTAAAACGGGCCGCCGTGAACTGGTCTGAGGTTGAGAGTCCACCGGGGCTTAGTGGGGAGAGTGGGGAGAGTGGGGAGAGTGGGCAGGTGGGTGGGGCCCAGGGGTGAAGGAGATTTTGGGTTCTCTGCTGGGGGAACGGACGGGTCCACTTTTTGTTCTGTTAGAGTCTGGGGGGATTTGAACGTCGGCAGTCTTTAAGAAAAATCTCCTCTCCCCAACAAACGAAAGCTCCGCTGAGAAACACCTGGACATTAAGACCTTTAACTTTATTTAGCAGATGAATGAGAACTTCCTTCAGTATTTCAGATTCACCTCTGCACAGCATCATCCATTGTTCCTGTGTGTATTATGCATGCAAACCTGTTCTGTAATGAGATTCCAGCTAGTTCACTCCTACCATTTCTTTGACAGCGGCCCGCTGTGTTCGTCTCCTTTTTCCTGGGGTGCCAGAGACGTTTCTCTGTATTATCAGCGAGGCTTTGTCGTCTGGATGCAGGATGCAATTCTCAGTTTGTTCCCTGATCTTTTGAAATCGCACCGAAAGATCTAATCCAGTTTTTTTTTTATCAACATCCTATTTCTTGGTGGCGTTAGCCAGCTCCCTGTCAGTGTTTGGTATCACCAGCAGAGTTATCTCACTTCCATACCCAGCGTTTACCTCCACATCATAGAAACAAGAGTCTTTATTGTCATTATGAAGCCATAATGAAATTATAGAATGATGCAAATAACTTTGGGATTCTGTAGAAGCATCAAACAAACACTCCCTGAGAAACTAAAAGGGTGCAAATTGAGTGACTGTTAATATTTCTTTATCAGATGAGGAATCAGTAGAAGCGGCAGTATCTTGGTAAACATGTGACAGATCCTGACCTGGGCTGCTGGTTCATTGATTCTCAGCAGTGGGCCATAACCCTCACAGCTTTAGCAAGGAAGCTGTTTTTTAAGTTACTTTTTTTTTTTGTTTAGAGCCTGTAGTGGAAAACAAGAATTGTCTCAAAAGAAACATTTGAGTGCATAACGGTTGCACAGAACCAGCTCTCATCTTACGAAGAGCTGTTAAAATAAGAGTTATTTTTCACATGCCGCATTTATTTGATTCAAATCCCTAAAAGATGAAGAAGGTCTGACTTCTGCAGAGGGGAACTGACCCAGATGATTTTGACGTCGTTCGGTTTTCACCAAGACCAAAAATCCTCAGTCTGTAGAACTTGTCCACATTATTTTAGTTTATCAGACTTTTACCCAGCAGTTCAGAGTAAATCCTGCTTGGTATTGCTTATATCTAATAAGATGCTCTACAGGTTTATTTCAAATGTCGTTATTACTATAATTATGGAGAACTTTCACGAGCCTGACCTCTGATTTGTGGAAACATTTGGACCTACAGGTCTGCAGACAGAGGCTGGTTCTGATCTTGGTATGTTTGATCAAAACATGTCGCATTTTATCAGAATCTCACTAGATTCTGGATGGTGCAATCATTTTTGGCAGACCTGTGCAGTTTTTTTTTTTTTTTTTTTTTGGCTCAGCTTGATCTGTTTCTACATGGAAAACACACATCAAGGGTTAAACTTAAGTCATGTTGATACCGGGTCCAAAATCCAAGCTTCATGTTTTTCTGTTCCTTTTACTGTTTATTTTATCAACGTTCAGTCAGATTAGAAACCGAATAAATCAGCGACGGGACTCCAAGGGGAGCACATTGACTAGAAATTGACCAGAAGAGAAAACCTTGCGTCCAGCAGAGACCGTCGTGATGAAGCACCTCCTGTTGCTGCTCCTGGTGGCTGTGGCCTACGCCAAAGTCTACTATCGCTGTGAATGGGCGAGAACGCTGAAAACCTACGGCATGGATGGTTATCGTGGCGTCAGCCTGGCCGACTGTAAGTACTAAACCATCTCCAGCATAAGAAATAAGACATGTTTCTTTTTCATTTCCACTGTCGCAGTGTCTGTCCCGCTCTCCGTGAGCTTTAGCATCTCGGTCATCGAGGTCTTTGTCCAGTTTGGGCTTCAAGGGCAGTACAGGTCCATTCAGCTGGCCAAATATATCAATATTATAATATATAACGAATAAAAACTGAAATACTTCGTATGCTTGGCTTCTCATCTTCAGTGATAGGTGTTCTTTTCAGAGACCGACGTTAACAAATGTCACTGACTGCTGCTTACTTTTGGTCAGATTGTGCAGATGGTTTACTCTGGGACAGATTTTAAGTTTAAGAACGGCTTGAGTTTTAGGCCGGCAAAACAAATCCTTTGGCCTCTCAAATCAAACCTGCTGAAAGGCAGAAGCTTTGCCCTCTGCTCCATGCGCCTTTAGGCAGGGCCCGGGGTTGCCAGATCTGACTGAACATAAAACCCGCCCACCTTGATAAAAAAAAAAAAAAAACAGCTCAAATCTTGGCGCCAGCAGCAACCGTCAGCCACACACATTGCTAAGAAAGTTGAGACGTGTGTGCTTTTTCTTTTCTGCCACAGAACGACTATTTTGATTTCGTTTGCTGGTGAATTCTTTCTAAAACTCCACCGGGGTTTTTAGAAAAGAAGCCCAGCTGGGCAGAAACCAGCCCTCTCATTTTATAATTCAATTCAATTCAATTCAATTTTATTTATATAGCGCCAAATCATGAAACATGTCATCTCAAGGCACTTTACAAAGTCAAGTTCAATCATATTATACAGATTGGGTCAGATTATACATATTGGTCAAAAATGTCCTATATAAGGAAACCAGTTGATTGCATCAAAGTCCCGACAAGCAGCATTCATTCCTGGGGAACCATAGAGCCACAGGAAGAGTCATCTGCATTGTACATGGCTTTGCTGCAATCCCTCATACTGAGCAAGCATGAAGCGACAGTGGGAAGAAAAACCACCCATTAGCGGGAAGGAAAAAAAAAAAGGCAGAACCGGGCTCAGTATGAACGGTCATCTGCCTCGACCGACTGGGGTTACAGAAGACAGAGCAGAGACACAACAAGAGAGACGAAAAAGCACAGAAGCACACATTGATCTAGTAATCTGTTCTACATTAGATGGTAGTAGCGGGTGAGCCGTCTTCTCTGGATGATGTCACAGTTAACAGAACGCCAGACCAGGTGTACCTACTATGAAGAGAAAAGAGAGAGAACAGAAAGTTAAAGCAGAAATGACAACACATAATGCATAATTGAAGAACAGTAGAACTCAATAGAGTGAGAAAATTAGATCCTGATATACTCCAGTAGCCTAAGCCTATAGCAGTAAAACTATAAGGTAGCTGAGAGTAACATGAGCCACTAGTTATAATTTTTGTCAAAAAGAAAAGTTTTAAGCCTAGTCTTAAAAGTAGACGGGGTGTCTGCCTCACGGACCAAAACTGGGAGTTGGTTCCACAGGAGAGGAGCCTGATAGCTAAAGGATCTGCCTCCCATTCTACTTTTAGAGACTCTAGGAACCACCAGCAGACCTGCAGTCTGAGAGCGAAGTGCTCTGTTAGGAACATACGGGGTAATCAGAGCTCTGATATATGATGGAGTTTGATTATTAAGGGCTTTATACGTTAGAAGAAGAATTTTAAATTCTATTCTTGATTTAACAGGAAGCCAATGAAGGGAAGCTAAAATTGGAGAAATATGATCCCTCTTGTTGATTTTCATCAGAACTCTTGCCGCAGCATTTTGGAATCAGCTGAAGACTTTTGAACTACATTTTGTGGACTTCCTGATAGTAAAGAATTACAATAGTCCAGCCTTGAAGTAACAAATGCATGGACCAGTTTTTCAGCATCACTCCTGGACAGAATGTTTCTAATTTTGGCGATATTCCGGAGGTGAAAAAAGGAAACTCTGGAAACCTGTTTAATATGGGATTTAAATGACATGTCTTGGTCAAAAATAACACCAAGATTTTTTACTTTATTACCAGAGGCCAGGTTAATGCCACCCAGATTAAGTGATTGGTTAAGAAGTTTATTTTTTGAGGACTCTGGCCCAAAGATTACAACTTCGGTCTTGTCAGAATTTAGATGCAGGAAATTTAAAGTCATCCAGCTTTTGATGTCATCAAGACATGACTGCAGTCGAAGTAATTGATTGGATTCATCAGGATTTATGGATAAATATAGCTGAGTATCATCAGCATAACAGTGGAAATTAATCCCATGCTGTCTGATAATTTTGCCTATCGGAAGCCTATATATAGTAAGGAGAATTGGTCCAAGGACTGAACCCTGTGGTACTCCACAGGTGACCCTAGAGTTTGAGGAAGATTTATTATTAACATGAACAAATTGGAATCTGTCTGACAGATAAGATTTAAACCAGCCTAATGCTTTCCCCTTAATCCCTACAGTATGTTCAAGTCTTTGTAGGAGAATATTGTGATCAACTGTATCAAACGCAGCACTGAGATCTAACAGGACAAGTATAGACACAAGTCCATTATCTGAGGCCATGAGAATATCATTAGTGACCTTCACCAGAGCTGTTTCAGTGCTATGATGAGCTCTGAAGCCTGACTGAAACTCCTCAAGTAGGTCATTACTTTGTAAATGTTCACAAAGTTGATTAGCAACTACTTTCTCAAGAATTTTAGATAAGAAAAGAAGATTAGATATAGGTCTGTAATTTACTAACTCATCTTGATCAAGAGAAGGTTTCTTAAGTAAAGGTTTAATAACAGCTACTTTCAAAACCTGTGGTACATATCCATTTACTAAGGATAGATTAATCATGTCTAAAATAGTGCCACTGATCAAAGGGAATATGTCCTTAAACAACTTGGTTGGGATTGGGTCTAACATACAGGTAGAAGGTTTAGATGAAGCTAAAATTTTAGATAGCTCAGAAAGCTCTACTGCTTTCTAAACAGTTCAGACACTGCGCAGGTTCTAAGGATTCCTCCAATGCTGCCTCACTTACTGAGGACGAGGTAATCATGTTTGCGAGGATGCCAATTATTTTATTTTTAATGGCATCAATTTTATTTATGAAGAATCCCATAAAATCATTACTACTAAGAGCTAAGGGAATGGATGGATCAACAGAGCTATGACTCTGGGTAAGTTTGGCAACTGTACTAAAGAGAAATCTAGGATTATTTTTATTCTCTTCAATTAATGATGAAAAATATGCTGCTCTAACTCTGCGGAGGGTCTTGTTATACAACAATAGTCTGTCCCTCCAGATTAAGTAGGATTCCTCTTGGTGTGTAGAGCGCCATTTTCTCTCCAATTTCCTAACATTGTGCTTCAAGGAACGCAGCTCTGAATTAAACCAAGGAGCCAGCTTCCTGTGAATAATCACCTTCTTTTTCAAGGGAGCTACATTGTCTAATGCAGAACGCAATGAGGAAGTCACATTGTTAGCAAAGGTATCGATTTGTGAATGGGAAGAAACAGCAATGCTGCCATCTACAGGGCATTTCTGCAATACTAAGGATATTAAAAAGGGGACAGACTCTTTAAGTTTTGATACAGCATTATCCGATAAAAATCTACTATAATGGAACCCTCTTTTGGGGGTGGAGAACTTCAGTTAGATTAAACTCAAATGTTATTAAAAAATGATCAGACAGGACAGGGTTGTGAGAGAATACTGTTAATTCTTCACAATCAATGCCATATGTCAGAACAAGCTCTAAAGTATGGAGCCGAGAGTGCGTCGGTTCATGCACATATTGAGCAAAACCAATTGAATCTAGGATAGTTTTAAAGGCTACACTAAGGTTATCACATTCAGTGTCAACATGGATGTTAAATCACCCACTATAATAACCTTATCAGTATTTAACACCAAATCAGATAAGAAATCTGACAACTCATCCAAAAACTGAGTGTAAGGGCCTGGTGGACGATACAAAACAACAAACAGAAGAGGTTTTATTGCTTTGCAGTTTGGATGAGGGAAACTGAGGGTTAAATGTTCAAAAGAACTGTAATTATTAGTTGGCCTGGGACTAATTAATAAATCAGACTGAAAGATAGTTGCCACTCCTCCTCCTCTTCCCACAGATCTGGGAATGTGGAAATTTGAATAATTGGAGGGAGTTGACTCATTTATACTAACGTAGTCCTCTTGTAGCCAGGTTTCTGTGAGACAAAACAAATCAATCTGTTTATCAGAAATCAATTCATTAACTAACAAAGTCTTCGGAGGGAGAGACCTTATATTTAATAGACCACATTTAATTCTTTTGTTTTTTGGCTCAAAGTGATCCGTATGGATTTGTATTAGATTTTTATGATTTGTTCCTTTTAGATCAGTTTTTGATCTGTTAAGTTTTGGCCGAGGGAAAGACACCGTCTCAATAGGATAATGGGTGGGTAACAGTACAGAAGCTGCAGAGAGGTGTGTTAAACTACGGCTCTGCTTCATGGTCTGGACCCTGGGTTGTCAGCATTTAGGAGGACTAATAAATCCGGCCAGATTTCTAGAAAGAAGAGCTGCACCATCCAAAGTAGGATGGATGCCGTCTCTCCGGATCAGACCAGGTTTTCCCCAGAAAGTTCTCCAGTTATCAATGTAGCCCACGTCGTTTTCAGGACATCACCTAGACAACCAGCGGTTGAATGATGACATGCGGCTAAACATGTCATCACTGGTCAGATCAGGCAGGGGACCAGAGAAAATTACAGAGTCCGACATAGTTTTAGCAAACTCACAAACCGAAGCAACACCAACTTTGGTGACCTCTGATCGGCGTGACCGGGTGTCATTACCACCAGCGTGAATAACAATTTTGCGGTATTTACGCTTATCCTTAGCCAGTAGTTGTAGGTAGGATTCTATGTCGCCTGTTCTGGCCCCTGGTAGGCATGTAACTATGGTCCCTGGTTTCTTTAGTGCCACATTTCTCATTATGGAGCTGCCAATAATTAAGGTCGGCTCCTCGGCGAGACTGTCGCTCAGAGGGGAAAATTTATTAGAAACGCAGATGGGTTGGTGGTGATCTGGGGTCTGTAATCTAGAGCTATGCTTCCTACGAACTGTCACCCAGCCAGCCTGGTTACCAGGCTGCTCGGGTGCTACTGCTTTAGGTTCGCTACGTGAAGTTACTCTATGCGGCTCCGCGCTAGCAAAAGAGCGGCTATCAGCTGGTTTTTCAACAGCACGGAGCCGGGACTCCAATTCTGACACCCTCGCCTCCAAAGCTACAAAAACACCACATTTATTACATGTACCATTGTCACTAAAGGAGGCAGAGGAATAACTGAACATCTGACACAGAGAGCAGCAGATAGGAGACTTAGTCAGGGACGGAGAAGCCATTATGAGGCTAAGGCTTGGCTAGCGCTAGGCTAAAGCTAGGCTAGCGCCCTATTATCACGCCAAAGAACAAACCGTGTGAAACACGAGGAGTTCCCAAACGTGATGAGCAGCCACAGACAATGTTTTAAAAGTGCTTATGTTTGGAAACAGATGTTACAGCAAAGAGGTTTAAAGATAGAAAGCGAGAGAGCCTGGAGCAAAGCGCCGTCGTTAACACAGCAACAACAGGAAGTGACACAATACGCCTTACCGCAAACAGGAAGTACGCAAACACATATAAAGCTTGCGTACGCACCAGATGAGGCCTGAAACCTGCGTACGCAGAAGTTGGGATAAAAAAACTAATTAACGTTAGAATGTGCGATCCTCACAGCAACAGACGCTCATTTTGGAGACGGGGGATGATAAAGTGGTAAACTGCAGCTAAACTGCTTGATGATTCCTCTCAGACGTTTAATTCCTCTACATATCAGAATTTAATCACAGATCATCTTCATCATAAGCTTTCAACCCCTCATTGTTCTTCATGCTTGGCTGCTATGGTGACACATAACTTTCTACGTATATAAGGACTGTTCAAATAAATCAAAAATGCCCGTAAGCCAACTTAAATCTCAAGTCCACATAACATGTCAGAGTTTTCTAGCCTCACATTTCTCTCCCTGATGATTGTCGAACAGCTACTCGAACCACAACCGGAGCAAATCTGAAACTTGACCTCCAGGTCCTGGCGCTCCGGGTAACGTTGTCCTTCCTGATTATCTGCAGGGGTCTGTCTGACCGAGCACTCATCCGGCTTCAATACCAACGCGACCACCCCTGCCAAACGTAGCTCGACTGACTACGGCATCTTCCAGATCAACAGCGCCGCCTGGTGCGACGACGGTCAGACCCAAACCATCAACGGCTGTGGGATTAGCTGCAGCGGTAAGAAACAGCTGAATCCTTTGAGAAAGAGTTTACTTCAACACGACATCATGGACGGTGTTTGAACCTTTGCTTAAAAGAGAGAGAGGAGGAGGATGTTTTGGAGTAGTTACGACTTGACTGTAAAGAAGAAGTTCTCTGTTTTTTTTATCTTCTCACAGACCTCATGGCAGACGTGGGCGATTCGATCTGCTGTGCCAAACGCATCGTCAGAGGTCCTCAAGGCCTCGAAGCATGGTGCGGTCATGTGACGCGTGCCGTATCAGTGATGTTGGGATAACTTTGACACTTACATTTAGACCTTTGTTGGTAAAATGCTTTTTTCTGGTTTCAGGTACAAATGGATTTCTAACTGCAAGGGCAGAGACTTAAACGGCACGTTGACCGGTTGCGACGTCTGACCTGGAAGAGACAGAACATCTGAATAAAGGTTAATCCGGCGGGTTGAAATAATTGTCTGTTCAGTCTGTAACTTTTAGAAGATACATCAAACGTAAAAGAACAAACAACAACACGAACACACGCTTGATCCAGGGGTTAGCAGAAACCTTCAACATCCTCTTCTGGGTTTCTGGTCCCGCTCTCACCTTGGGCTCAACCTGCTGGGATGTCCACTCCTGGGAAGGCTGGCGGCTGAGACGTTCTCCTCTCGGGGACAATCTTTCTCTCTGCAGGATGATGGACTTGGAGATGACTTTTGAACCCTTCCCAGACCATTGCTGATGTCTTTCCATCTTAGCGTTGTGTTAATGCCCACCAGTAGAGCACAAACTCTCACATCTACCGCTTTCATTGATGATTTGAACCATCAGAATCAGAAATACTTTAATAATCCCAGAGGGAAATTGTTGTTTCAGTACAATCGCCATAACAACCATCAGGGTGTACTTAGTTTTGTACGTGACTAAGTTGTAAAAACAAATAAATAAAAAATAAAGAAATCAATGGTTATTGCTTCTGTATTCATCCACATATGCTTGATTTTCTTTTTGGTCTCTATTCAGTTTTAAAATTAACCTTTTCTCTGATAAATACTCTGTGTGTTCCTTTTTGTGGCGTTGTTGTCAGATCCTCTCCTTCATGGTTGTTGTTTCCTTCATGTTCTAGTGTTTACCCTGTTGTTGTGCCATTATACACTGTTTTTTACGTTATTTAATGTTTAATAGATAACTCTCGTCTGTTTGGTATTATGTGGTGAATATCAGCCCAGACAGCTGATATCACAACAGTAGTTGAAAGGGAAAATTTGAACACTTTAAACAGCAAACTCTGCACACATATAGAATAAGGAGTGACAACTTCTCCTCAAGTTCAAGAATTTATTAATACAAATAAAATTAATATCACTATGGAATGCTGTTTATCTATACTAACACTATATTTCAACCAACAAATCCTCTCTACTAGGCTTAACTAAAACTACTAAGCAAAATAAAGATAAGCTAAGGAACTATGTACACACAAAAGAAACAAAAAGGACAAATAAAATGGCTGAAAACCGTCATTAGAATGATTCAGTGAATCCTGGTTCACTGCAGATCCAAGTTAAAGAACTACTGTTCATCTTAAAGAATGTGGAATTAGGTTAAATTAGCTTAACTAATTTAGAACAATATTTAATATGTCTTTTCAACCCGTTTACCCAAATCGAAGTTAGATAAAACATTATTTGAGGAAATAACATTTTAAAGAAAGAAACAATAACCCTTGGGACACTTGATTTATTAAAGGGGGCGTCCGGCCAACAAGGAAAAATCAGGGGATCATTAGCTATAATTAAAACTAATACGTCTGTGGTTATTTAATGAATTTAGTGTTAATCAATAAGAAAATAAAACCAAAAATTGTCATCTGGATCAATAATGGGGGCGGCCATTATTGCCCCATATTTGGGCAATAATGGCCGCCTGACATCACATCCTGTGACATAGAATCGCAGAGGGCCGACGGCAGTTCGCCGCGCTTTGTCATGTAATGGCCCCAGTTAACCAAATGTTTTCTCAGGTACTTGGAACTTTGTGTTTACCTGTTGTGCTGGAGATATAACAACACACCGGGCTGAAGTGTTTCAGCAGGCAGCAAAAGGCTTTCTAACTTGATTCTAGCCATATGGATTTCGCTCCGCCTAGCTTCACTCACATCCATCTGGGACCTCTCCATAGGAATTGCCTTTATTGAAGGCTGGGCCTTATCAAAAATCCTTGCATATGATTGGATAAGCCACTTGTCTGTCATCTTTATCGACGTGCTATTTCAACCACTCACAGCGAAGCTAACCCGTGACGCTGTGAGAGCAACGCAGGAAAAAACAAAACAATTTTTTTTTTTTTTTATGTGTTTGCAGCTCTAGTGGCACGCGTTTTATTGACAGTGAGCTGACAGTAAGAGGGGGAAAGACAGGCGGCAAAGCGCCTGTCGATCCTGGGCCGACCGCGTCGAGGACTAAAGGCTTCCTAATATGGTTCACGCTAACCGCTAACAGCTCCGCCACGGGCGCGCCCCGGAAAACAAAACTTGCCAAATCCGGTCGGGAGAAGGGCGAAAACATGGTTTCCACCAACAAAAGCCTTCAGAGGCGTTCTCTGATGTTCTTTTAATGAAACAATATTAGGTAGATTGGACAACATGGAAGAAATAGCAGCATCAATGTTAACGCTTGCTTCCTCGATGCGAGTCGCCATTGTTGTCTGAATCAAAACAGTCTCATGGTCGCTTCTCCACTACGTCACATCTATGAAACTCCAGCCCTGCGTCCTGATTGGCTAGACAATAAAATTGGTTGGAGAAATCACTCTCTATGGGAGAGGTCCCAGATGGATGTGAGTGAAGCTAGGCGGAGCAACATACATCTGGCTAGAGTCAGGTTAGGCTTTCTGGTCCGAGCAGTTGAGAGTATGTCTTGGCAAAATTTGCTTCAGCATGCCGTGTTTGTGGACCCCAAGCAGAGGTCTGATTGTGATGTTGATGATGCATTGTACTTTGTGAACAGGTACACACTGGATGCACAAATCCTGTTGTTTTTCTTTTCGTTCTTCCTCCCAAAATCTTAGGGGTTTTTTTTGTACTTTTTGTTCTTCATAGATTTCCAAATCTGCTTCCATTCCATGGGCCTCAGGAGCAAGACCGATTGAGTGAGGAGTTTCTTGTCTATCAGTTAATGGACATCCCAATACCAGATCCTGTAGCATTTGACATTGAAGGTTTTTGGGAGACCATGTCATCACTTCAGAATAGGGTAAGTAATGTGGGTACATATGTACCTAAATTAGATCTTACTAATTAGGAATTGTTGGTTTACCTTTTTTTCTTCAAAGGTGACTGGTATGGACAGATTTAAACGGCTGTCCACCATTTCCCGACTTGTTCTTGTACTTCCCCACTCCAATGCTGATGCAGAGAGAGGTTTTTTTCTATGGTTGGCATGAACAAGATAAAGAGCAGCAACAGCTTGGCACTGGATGGCACCTTATCATCAATAATGACTGTGAAAATGGCCGGACTGGAGCCTGCATGTTCTAAATAGGAGCCCCAAAACGCTGTGATTTAAAAAAGCAAAAACTGCTACGAGCACATACAACATGATTCATAAAGATGTATAAAAGATAAAAACACATACAGAGTAACTTATGCTGTGTGTGAATAAGAGTTAAGGGACTGTGTGTGTTCATTTTGTTGTAAAAGAATGTTATTAAAGAAGTTATAGTCTGTTTATTCACCAGAATCTCACTCTCAACTATCGTCAAAAGTTGAGAGGTATGGTTATACCTGTAAATGGTATGTCTTTTCAACCAATTTACCCAAATCCAAGTTAGATAAAACACTATTTGAGGAAATAATATTTTAAAGAAAAAAAACAATAACCCTTGGGACACTTGATTTTATTATTAAAATTATTTCCCCAGGAAGTAATTAGACTCAAACGCTAGAGGGCCCAGAAATGACGTCACTTCCTGTAGCCACCATTTACATTAGCTTGAGTTTACCTTAGATTTACACAAAACACCTCTTAATCTACATTAATGCTCCCTATTAATGCTATAATAACGCTCATAACACCATCAAATGATGGCAGAGTGAGACAAAAACCAGCATTATGTTTAAACGACGTAGTTACGTTTACTAGGGTTTTAGCAGTAAGTGATTTGGGAGGCTAATAGCGCTGTGCTAGCAGACATTGAGTGGTAATTTAAAAGGAATTTTAAGCTCTATTTGGTCATAATTGAGCAGATCGACATCACAAGCATTAAAATCCCATTGTTGTATAAAATCCCTCTAGAAATAAAGTTTGTTATACCTGTAAAAATAGACTCAAACCACATCAGCAGAGCTTTGTTTCTAGGATGCTAGCGAGCGGCTTAGCCTGCTAGCTTCCAATCTTAAAACAAAGATAAAAGAAACATTAAAAATAAGCTATTTTAAACTTTCCTTGTTAATTTCTCTGCCAAACCTCTGCTTTCGTTTGGTTGTGGCGGCAGGTTATATAGGGTTATTCACTTTAAACGATTAGACTGTATGGCTGCAACCTGGAGACCTCCTTACTTTCCTAGACCAATTTATGGAAGTCACATTGCAAGCAGGCAAAGAAGATGCAAGGTCACATAAAGGAACAGGACCTGAAACGTTCTGGATCATTGATCTTTTGGGAGACACAAAGACAGAAACAATGGTTAAAACTAAACCAGGAGGCATTTTTATTAGATTTCTCACCACGGAGCTCTACGACTCGGCTCTGCTTCATCACAAATTTTTTACTTTTGGTTTTTATGTGATTTCCTCATACTGGGAAAAAAAAATCTATTAAAAGCCACCAAATTGGGGAAGATTTCCCAATCATTACTTTCAGAATCATGTGTTTACTTCAGCACCAAAACTCCGACATTAGCTAACGAGTTTAACAAACGGCTGTTTGCGTGGTTTTTGCACTGGTGATCTGAGCCAACATGCTCATAAAGATAATGTTGGACCATCCAGGATCATCCAGTCACAAAAGGATTTTTATGGAAGACATGAAAAACATGAAAGAAATGCTAGGAGTGAACATTACATGAATGAATAATAAAGAACTAAACAAATAAATAAATAAATGTTAGAACTAGTTAAAGCTGAGCTTAAAGGCAGTGACCTGTGTTCAAAGGCCTCTGTCCTCAACGTGGCCGTCCCAGGTTCGAGTGCCGACTCGCAGCACTTTGCAGCGTGTCTTTCCAAGTAAAATCAAGGCCACTTTATTTAGGTCTCTTTTTATGTTAAATGGACAATGAAAGAAGAAGATAGGAGAGGGGAAAAAAGGAGAGAAACAGATGGGACAAAATGCCTAAAAGGGAAAAAAGAAAGAAGAGGAGAGGGAGAGAGCAACATAACATCCTCAGAGTCTGCTTCTACACCTGCAAAGAGAGATATAAAAAGAACAGCAGAACCAAATGATAAAGTATTACAGGTACAATCAACCAACAACTTGATACCATCACTGAAGAATATACAGTATTAATTAATATGAAATGTATAAAGTGACAGCTGAAGATAATAACGGGGTTTTTCCGTATAGAAGTGAGTCTGTAAGCACCTGGATCCACCTGTAGGTGTTTGTGAGCGTGAACTTGTGTCTGTGAGGTTTATCCATGAGAAAAATGCTCAACAGTGGCTGTGAGGATTCAAAGACCCAACCCCCAGATTTATTTATTTAGATCTCTTAATTTTAAATACATTTTTAATGAATTTTAAAAATAAGAACGTGATCCACATGCAAGTGCTGCCATCATCCCCCTCCCAACTGACGCCTCCAGACCCGGGACAGTAAACCGTGCATTCGCTCCTGAAGCCGACTTACAGCATGAAGACAATCCGTGAAAACAAGGATTATCTTTAGATCCACCTGCAAACGTTTTCAACCCCCTCCCCCACCTTCTTCTGCACACACCTGCCCGTTTCACTTGATCATCAGGAATTTCAAGCCGGGCGGCCGTCACGCTGCGGTTATGAGCTCATCACGCAGGTAGCGCTCTGCTGGAGTGCCGTGACTTTCCAACGCTGATCCGGTGATTAGACGGTCTGAGGTAGGTGGTCTGTTCATGGTGGGACGGTGCTGCAGACATGCAGAAGGTGGAGAGTGTGGAAATTATCAGGGCATGTAATGCAGGAGTCAGGACTTCCTGGAAACTGAACAAGGTTTTCCAAAATGTGCAGCAATCCAGCAGCGTCCTCAGGGGCTGTGCAGCGTGCAGCGGGGCCTTCATCCAGGGTGAAGGGGCCCCTCACCGCCAGCAGCCAACCGCTGACTGGAAAAAAGGGGATTTCTTTTTACAGGAAGTCATCCGTCTATAAAACCCAAACCAGAAGAACCATGAACACACAGATCAGAAGCTCACGGAAGCAGAACAGCAGCAATTTGGGGAAGTAAAAGATATTTTCTGCTCTTCTGTGTTTGCAATATTGAAAGTTGACCGCAGTGAAGATTTAGGAACCGCAGAGTTTCCTGCTGAGCTTCTGCTGAGCTTCTGCTGCAACAATCGGACTCAGAACCGTCTCTGGACCCCGTTCAGGAGAGAGGACACGATGAAGAGCCTGGCGTTTCTGCTGCTGGTGGCGGTCCTGGTCGATGGGATAGTCTTCGAGCGCTGCCAGTGGGCGCGGACTATGAAGAATTATGGGATGGATGGATACCATGGCATCAGCCTGGCCAACTGTGAGTACAATCCTGCTCCTACTGGAGACACTGGTATCAGGCAAGGCAAGGCAAGGCAAATTTATTTCTATAGCACATTTCAGTGCAGAGACAATGCAAAATGCTTTGCATGATTAAAATATAGGAAAAATAAAACAGAAAAAAAGCAAGTTGCAATAAAATGTAGAAACAAAATAAATAACGGGATAGTAGAAACTAAAAGCAAACATTTAAAACAGTTGGACTACAAACTTAAACTAATGATGTTTCAGTAAAATAGTTTAACTTGAACAGTCGAAGGCAATCCTTAACAAATGTGTTTTTAATCTTGATTTAAAAGTGATTGAATAACAATTACGGCTAAATACTACCAATATTAGCAGACACGTATTTCCTTTTATAATTTTTACAACATTATACACAAAAATCACATTCTGGTCAGTTTAAACCAGACCAGAATATCGGATCATTTTCCTTTAAAATAAATCAATGTTTCACTGCAGCAACAGTCTTATACTGAGAAAGGAACATCAAAATATATATTCTTCAGTTTGAGCACATTTATTTAGAGATTTTTAATAAAAAATTAGTGTTTAAAACAAAATGTGTTGGTTCCACAACAATTGGCACACTAATAAGTCTTTAAATGTTTTTTTCAAAGCTGATCAGTGTCCAGAAACTTTTCCCGTGGTTCATATATGACATGATATGGCGGTCCAGTTCCTCTTTGTTGCTCCTCAAAATGGGAAAGAAAGGGGAACATGTAATTAAAGTAAGGTAGATGAATCCAAGCCTTCACAGATCAGGAAATGGCAGCTTTTTACCTGCTCAGATCAAGGACAAATACACTCATATGAAGAATATTTTACTTATTATTCGAACTATAAGGCTCCTTAAAATCTTTTCATTTTCTCAAAAATTGATGGTGGCCTTATCTATAATTACCGTTGTGTTTACTGACTGATTTTATGTGGTACAATGTGCTCAAAAATCTGTTAAAATGTGTTAGTGTGACTTTGGTTAGCAATGAAGCCGCTCCGCTCAGTGAATATTAGGAGCATTACGGTACACTGTGTCACTACCTGATAGGACCTCTGAGCTGTCTACCAGACTGCCTGCCTATAATGTCTAAACTAGAAGTGCATTCATGTAAGGCAGCCTGGAGTACGCGCTAGCAACAATAAACCTAGTAAGTTAATTCAATATAAAAGTTACGTTTATTATGGCCTTATGTTAGAAACAGGGCAGTGTAGTCCAGCTACTCTGTCCTCCTGATAGAGACGGATAGAGAGCTGTTGATGCAGAGAAGTGATTTTACACACTTGGGGGAATATTTAATGTGTCTTATAATCCGGTGCGCCTTATGGTCCAACAAATACAGTATTTGTTGTTCTTTTTTTGCAGCAGAAAAAGCTGGGATTCAAACCAAGAAGCTTCTTGCTGCAGGGCAACATTCCTACTAGTTGTGCCAACGTGACGCCTCGCTCTCCCTGTACGATCTTAATAAATATTCTGGCAGAAGAAAGGCTGCTGACCTGTTGGGAAAGTTTGTTTTTTAGGCACCAACAGGACCGCTGACAGTAACTGCGGTGTCATCTAGTTTTAAGATGGTTGGCAGTAATTTCTTAAAGGCACAGTGGTAAAATAACTCATGGCGTGTTTAAGTGTGCCTCAGGAGTAACAGGTCTTCATCCATGTCTGCTGACCTTCCCTTGTTTTAACTGTTGGATGCTTCGGTTACTGCCTGATAACACAATCACTCCCCGTGCCATTTTTAATTTTTATTTATTTTTTACCGTTTTCATCTTCAGGGGTCTGTCTGACTTACTGGGAGTCGAGCTTCAACACCGCAGCAATCAACCACAACAGAGACAAATCCACCGACTTCGGCATCTTCCAGATCAACAGCCACTGGTGGTGCAACGACACCCAGATCCGCACGGCCAACGGATGCCACATCATGTGCAGCCGTGAGTGATGAAACACCAGCTTTTAAATTATTGCAATAATTCCTCAACGTGCGGTAAAATAAGCTGAGCGGAAAATACCAAACCATGCTGAGTTTCCCACAGACGCCTTGGAAATGCACCTTGTCTCAGCCGTTTATCCTCATTTAGCTTTATTTTAGACTGCCTTAACGAAACGCTTGTCTATTTTGGTTTAGTTCAAGTTGTATTGTTAGATTAATATAGAAGAGAAGGATGCTGTTTTATTAAGAAGAGATTAAATCATGTTCGAATACAGAAGTTCTTCCTCTAAAATCAGTTTAATCAAAAGTAAATACAGTTCACTTTAAGCCCATTCAGTTAGTTGGTTCATCTTAGCTTGGAGTACAAGTCAGAGTTGTCCATTAAGTCAGAACAATTATGATTTAATTTATTTTAGATAAATAGTTTAAATCTGGACATTTTTGTCCTTTTATCAGATTTCTTCCAGTTCCAAACAGTTTGGTTCAATACTGCAAAAAGGGAACTAAAAGTAAGTATAATTTCCTAGAAATTAGTGCATTTGTCTTTAATCTCAGCAGGTAGATAATATTATCTGCCAATGGAATGAGTGTTCTGACCCCTGAAATAAGATAATTAGATATAATGCACTAGAAAAAGGATGATTTAGATAAGTTGTTCCTATTTTAAGTGTAAAAACCTTGTTCCATCGGCAGATAATCTTATTTATTTGCTCAAATCAAGGACAAATTAACTAATTTCAAGATAATTTTACTTACTTTTAGTTCCCTTTTTGCAGCGAATAAAGTTCTAACCTGACTCCGCCAGATAGATTTGCTCCGCATATCCATCTGGAAACCTTCCGTTGAAGTAATTTTGGGAAGGGGCGAAAATACTGGTTAGCTGATTGGCCTATGTTGGTGATAGACGGGCCAAATAAACCAATCAGATCAACGAAGCATATGACGTACTCGTCAACATGCGAAAACACAACCACAAGCCAAGCTACTCTTGCTGCTGCAGGTAAAGGCTCGTTAGCTCAGCAAAGAAATACTCTGTAATTCCGATAAAACTTGCTCGATAGCCACGCTAACGCTAGTTTCATTGGCTGAAGCCGCCATGTTCTTTAGACTGAACTGACGCGCTTCTTGTTGCGTCACACCTCAACCCGCCTCAAAGCCAACGCTGATTGGACGTTCGTTTGGTGAACGGCTCCAAATTTTCTTTAACGGAGAGTAGCCAGACTGATCTGCGAGTGAAACCTTGAAAGCTCGCGAGATCAGGATGGTCTCACGAGGCTAATAAAGTTCATCCCAAGTATCCAAAACCTGGTTTCAACAACAAATAAAAAGCCATTTTTGTCCACATCCCTGCATGTTATGGTGCAACTCAGTTTGAGCCAATTCAGGTTAAATGCTTCTCATTTATTCCACTTAAAACAAGGTAAATGGAACTAGGAGCTCTTTAAATCAGAGCCACGTTCACTATAAATGCTGATAGTCATACATCAATACACAGACATGTAGGCAACTCAGGGGCTAAGTGTGTTGCTCAGGGGCACATCAACCTGTGGCATGTAGGAAGCTGGAATTTAACATGATTACTTATCCCGTTGAACCAGAATCACCACATATGGCCTAGTTTAATACCGTTTATTCCATGATGGCAGTCCATTTGAAATAACTGCAGTCCCATTTGGGTTAATTGAGTCCTCTCGGTTTTAAATAGATCCAGTCCCGTTAAAGCCAATAAAATCCTTTTGCATCCAGTTGAAGGGCAGCTCTGTTTGCACCAGTTGTGATCAAGTTCAATTCAAATTAATCAAAATAAGATCGTATCTCTGACAGTGAAGTTTAAGCTGGAATGTTTCTATTGAACGCATTTCAGTTGTTTAAAAAGTCATTTAAGTTATAACAGACTTTGTACTTTATCTAAACACACACATTAATAAAAGCAACAATGTTTTTTCTGTCAAAGAGCTCCTGAGTGATGACGTGAGCGCGGCCATCAAATGCGCCAAACGAGTCGTCCTGGATCCCCAAGGCATCGCAGCCTGGTGAGATCATGTGACCGACCATGTGACCGACCATGTGACCAGAAATGTATGATGGCTACTGTTCAGCAGTGCGTGCCGATGACGTTGTTATTTGTCTGCTTACAGGGTGGGCTGGCAGGTACACTGTAAGAACCAGGATGTGAGTAAATATGTGGCCGGATGCGGCCTGGATTAATGGTTTCTGTGAACCGGCACGGTTACAGGAAGAAGAAACCGCCTTGACAGCTGATCAAAGTTCATTAAAGCTCCTTAAATCTTTTCTCATACAATCAGAAGAGATGTGGTACGTTTACTGTGCTGGTGAATGCAAATTAAATGTTGATTTTCTTCACAAAGATCTGTGATTTTTGTTACTTAAGGTCTTCATTATTTGTTCTCTAAAATTTTAATTAATCAACTTTATAAACTTTGTTTTTGCTGCTGCATCTGTGTTTGACTATGAATTTTGAAATTTCTGCTTTAAATGGCTTTGTTTAATAAATCCAGTAATATGTTTGCCTGCAGTATTTTCTACTTTTGGTGCCATTTTTTTTTGGACGATGTATAACTGCATCATCAGCGTAGAAATGGAACGTGCCTGAATTATTCTGCTTACTCATTTGTTACCAGGGGAAATATGATGCCTTTCCAAATGTTATTAATGTAAAGTCTGTAAATTAGGTTTGGCTGATGATATTGCAGTAAATCAGAGATTTAATGCAACTGGATGGCAGTTTGAACATCCATCCATCCGTCGTCGTTCTTGGTCTGACTTGCTGTTAGTTTGACACTTCAGTCTGAACTTCACACTAAAACTTAAGTTACTGAGGCCCAAACTCACTAAGCCATAAGTACTCACTAGTGTGCAAACCAGAGTTTTTCCAATTACAAAATGACGTGCAATGAAAGGCCTGACCCTAAATTAGCTTTACTGAGAGAATTTCTTTGAACACGTGCTTTAAAGTCAGAACGAAGTTGGTTCGGTTCCTTAAAGATAAGCGCTGTTGGTGTGATGCTGATGTGTGAAGAAAATACCGTCTGCTGAAAGCGGGTGGTAATTTATGCATTTATGCAGAAATACTTTTCAATGGACTTCTAATTTTCATAACCTCTGCACAGAAGCTAGGTTTAAAAAAAAAAAAAGCAGAAGAAGCGAGATGCTAAGATGTGAGTTACAGTCTAACAAGTAGACTGAAAAAAAAAACAGACACTAGTGTCACCTTCTCTGGACTTAAAAGCTTTGACAACAGCTGCAGGAGGAAGAGCAGCAGGTGGAGCACATCTAGACGGAAAACAAGCAGAACAGAAACCCAAACAGGACGGGAACTAACTCTGCGGCGCTGGAGAAGTGAAACCACATCAGCAGCGGCGTTTCTAAACGGCCAATCAGATAGAATCCGTTTGTTCACGCTTTGCAGAACCTGAAAACGGACCATCGCCACCTTCACTCGTTCACACATTGATTCCATCTACCATAGAAAGTACTTCTGGGTCAATGTGAGCTTCTGTGCTTTCTGTGTCTCTGCTCTGTCTTCTCTAACATAGAAAGTACTCCTGGGTCAATGTGAGCTTCTGTGCTTTCTGTGTCTCTGCTCTGTCTTCTCTACCATAGAAAGTACTCCTGGGTCAATGTGAGCTTCTGTGCTTTCTGTGTCTCTGCTCTGTCTTCTCTAACATAGAAAGTACTCCTGGGTCAATGTGAGCTTCTGTGCTTTCTGTGTCTCTGCTCTGTCTTCTCTAACATAGAAAGTACTCCTGGGTCAATGTGAGCTTCTGTGCTTTCTGTGTCTCTGCTCTGTCTTCTCTAAGCCCCAGTGGGTGGAGGCAGATGAGCGTTCACACTGAGCCTGGTTCTGGTTCTGCTGGAGGTTCTCCGCCCTGTTAAAGGGGAGTTTTCCTCTCCACTGTCGCTTCATGCATGCTCAGTATGAGGGATTGCTGCAAAGCCATCAACAATGCAGACGACTGTCCACTGTGGCTCTACGCTCTTTCAGGAGGAGTGAATGCTGCTTGGAGAGACTTGATGCAACCTGCTGGGTTTCCTTAGAGAGGAAACTTTCTCACCAACCTGGAGGATCTGATGGAGTCTGACTTTGGAAAGAACCTTGAGATGACATATTTCATGAATTGGCACTATATAAATAATTAAATTGAATTAACTTGTTCCCGTCTCGTCGCAGCTGATCCTTCTGTTGTATCATGTGAAGAATTAGAGCCTTCAGAAAGTATTCACACCCCATAAATGACAAACTTCTGTGTTTTGTAGTCATTCTGAGCCCCCCGGGGGCCTCCGGGCCCTGAACAGTATAGATGCATCCCTGCTTTAACTCACCTGAATCACCTGAGTTCTCCTTTCTGCTGTTCCTGTTGCTAACGAGCTGCTGGTCTGATTCTGGCGTGGGGGGGCAAGGCGGCATCCCTCAGACTGATACCGCTGGGACAGAGCAACACAAAGTACAGTTTAGCTGCAAAGTGGGAGGAAAATCTTTTTCCTCCCACTTTGCAGCTTTTTTTGCAGCTTTTTTTTTTTTTTTATCATTTTTGAACATACAAATACAAACTGTCAACACGAACACCTGAGGGCTAGGGCAGGTAACATACATTCACATTGATAGACATTACAGTTTCTCAAACATCTTACTGTATGAATTTGTAATAGGTGAACGGAAATAAAAACATCCCGAGTATCAGTCCAAATGACGAGAAGCCGCATGACAGAGGAAAGGAAAAAAATAAAAAAAACAAAGCAAGGTGATAGGGTTATTAAAGATAACCCCTTTTATCCTAGAATGAAAACCACACAACACAAGTTTTAGACATTTTCTATAGAAAAGGACAGAGGAACCCAAACAGAGAACTACACTCCCTTAAGGTTTAGGAACGTCTGCGCCGGGTCATCTCTGTCCTTCTGTCTTTATTATCACACATCAAAGAGGGGGTCAGGAGGGTTGGGTCAGGAAGTTTCAGGAATTTACAGCATGGGGGTTAAAAACAGTCAGGAGGTTATAAAAGCAAAGAAGGAACCATTTGTTAGTCCTGCCTAGGGGTAAATACAACAAAACCCTTCCTGAAAGCAAATTCTTAAACAAACCAAATGGCTGTAACTTGATAAAAAATAAAATGATTACATTCACATTTTCCTAACATTTCCCCCCTTTAAATCATTTTATTGAAAGCTTAACTTAACCTACTTCAAGTATTCTTTTCTTGCATTCTGCATTTTCAATGAGACTGTCATTTGGTTAAGCATTTAACAAGGGAAAAGTTAGACTACAGGTTGTATATCTTCAAGAGGGATTTGTGAAAGCATTTGATATTGAAACATTACATTTCCCATAGTTTTGGCAATCATAGACTTTAGGCATGGGGTTACACAAGCAGTAAAAACACAACATAAAAAGAACAATAATATTGGGTGTCATTATTTTCAGTAAAAGATGCCACCACAATCCTGAAAAGAACCAGGAGAGAAAGTTCGTACTTAGAGGAACAACATCCTGGGACATTGCTTGTTGCAGATTCTTCAAAGCAGACATAGCTTCAGTAATATGAGTTTCATTTACATCAGAAATGTACGTACAGCAGGAAATTCCAATCTTTACACATACACCATCTTGGCTAGCAGTTTACATGTCCAAAACCATTCTGTTTTGCAGTACCATTAATCGCATTTCACTTAATTGTTTGTTTTGTCCTTTGTTGATGTCCATCGTCATGTTCACTAGAGTCTTCATTCTGTAGTCCAATGTCTCAATCATCAGCATAGATTTACCAACTTCAAACCACGGGAAAGTGAAAGTCCTATTTTACTCCCTGTGCTCCAGTGCTTATGTTCAGAGGGAACGTTGGAACCCCACATGGGATCATGGCGTTGGAACACTGAGCTGGAGCTGAGTTCTCTTTTCATCCTATCAGAAGGATGATTTTCCTTCACAGCTTGAGCTGAGATGATGACAGTGTGGTCAGAAACAAACACAGGTGCAAGGGCAGTCCTCAGGAAACACGTTCCGTCTCCTGCCGGCATGCTCTTAGCATACAGGGTGGGTTGTCTGGTGGATTTGGGCATCACTGAGCATACGTAGCAGTTACTCATGTTCTTCTCTTCAGCCAACATCGTCACATACATCTGCCACAAGTTCTCTGGGTGATGGTCTGGGAGATTTCCCAGCCAAATCTTCATGGCAGCCATTTTTTGTTAGGTTAACAGAGATGTTAATTTTACCCAGGACTCTAAAGATCAGGGATCAGTTGATTTCTTCACCGACGTCGAGACGAGTGGCCCTAAAAAACCAAACCCCTTTGAAGTCGGACTTCCCCAATGTTCCAACCTTTTAGGTGTTTAACACTCTCTGTAACTTACAGTGGCTGAGGTGAATCCAGGAAGGTCTTTCAGCGATCTTTACAGCTGTTGGCGTGGTCAGGAGCTCTTGGAATGGTCCTTCCCAACTTTGACTCGCCCAGTCCTTCCTTCTGATGATTTTGACGAACACCCAGTCTCCTGGTCTCACTGCTTGTGGATCCTGTGGAGACAAAGGTTCTCCTGGCAGTAAATTTGCATTGGACACTTTTTTAGACTGCAACATTTCTCTCATATAGTCTGCTAGAGTTTTTCCTTCCTCCTTAGGTGGTGTCTGTATTGTGAACAGCAGTAATTTATATGGTCTGCCATATATTATTTCAAACTGAGTCAAACCACTGCTCGTTGGAGTTATTCTCATGTACAGTTTTACTAAGTCCAGACACTCTGGCCATGGTCTCTTTGTTTCTTCCATGCACTTTTTAAGCCTGGATTTAAATGTCCTATTTGTCCTCCTCACAAGTTCTGCACTTTGTGAAAAGGCATTAAAAAGCATGATAGGCCCCCTTTAAATACGTTACATCAAAAGATCTAATGTTTAATAAAGCCAGCTAAAAGGCCTGTGTGCTGATTTTAAATGTAATTATTTACTTCTGTCTCTTTATCTGTTTAGTGTCTGTGCCATGTGTTTGCACAGAGAGTTTGTAACCACTTCGTATCAGGGGGCCGAGTTTTTACTGGAAACGATCAGTTCTGATAAATGTAAAACGGGCCGCCGTGAACTGGTCTGAGGTTGAGAGTCCACCGGGGCTTAGTGGGGAGAGTGGGGAGAGTGGGCAGGTGGGTGGGGCCCAGGGGTGAAGGAGGTTTTGGGTTCTCTGCTGGTTCGTCTCCTTTTTCCTGGGGTGGCAGAGACGTTTCTCTGTATTATCAGCGAGGCTTTGTCGTCTGGATGCAGGATGCAATTCTCAGTTAGTTCCCTGATCTTTTGAAATCACACCGAAAGATCTAATCCATTTTTTTAATCAACATCCTATTTCTTGGTGGCGTTAGCCAGCTCCCTGTCAGTGTTTGGTATCACCAGCAGAGTTATCTCACTTCCATACCCAGCGTTTACCTCCACATCATAGAACAGGGGTGTCAAACATACGGCACGCGGGCCGGATCCGGCCCGCCGAACAATTTAGTCCGGCCCTGTGGCTAAATGCATTATCGTTATAAAAAAAAATGTTTTTTTTTTTTGTTTTTTTTCCCCCCAATGTCCTGTCTGGCAATGTGGCAATAAGATGCCACAAAGAGCTCATCAGATTTGACTTTCACAAGTGGACAAGATTAAAGGAAGAGAATGATAAAACAATCATTGAAAAAAACATGTACTTCGTTTAATTGAAAGTACGCAGTTCCTATATTGTCCACGAGGGGCGCTGTGTTTTAATTAGCAGATTAAGCTTCAGGTGTGGAAAAATTCAAATCATTTCTTAATTTTTATCTGTTTGATGTATTTTGTCATGCAGGACAGTGTTTTTAAGTTCCAAAAAATGTGAATAAATGTTTTTCAACATTGTATAATCACTGCAGTAAATGTTTAACTGAGTAAAAGTAGTGTTGAAATTGCACATACTTTTCTTAAAAACGCTGAGGTTATTCATAATATATTGTGTAAAAGGGAAATTAACTTAATATAAAAATCAACAACAAGTCCACATTTATTAGTTCTATTTAATCTTGCAATGAGTTTACTCGTGTGGCCCTCTTGAGATCAGATTAAGCTGAATGCGGCCCCTCAACCAAAATGAGTTTGACACCCCTGTCATAGAAACAAGAGTCTTATTGTCATTATGAAGCCATAATGACATTATATAATGATGCAAATAACTTTGGGATTCTGTAGAAGCATCAAACAAACACTCCCTGAGAAACTAAAAGGGTGCAAATTGAGTGACTGTTAATATTTCTTTATCAGATGAGGAATCAGTAGAAGCGGCAGCGTCTTGGTAAACATGTAACAGATCCTGACCTGGGCTGCTGGTTCATTGATTCTCAGCAGTGGGCCATAACACTCACAGCTTTAGCAAGGAAGCTGTTTTTTAAGTTACTTTTTTTTTTTTTGTTTAGAGTCTGTAGTGGAAAACAAGAATTGTCTCAAAAGAAACATTTGAGTGCACAACGGTTGCACAGAACCAGCTCTCATCTTACGAAGAGCTGTTAAAATAAGAGTTATTTTTCACATGCCGCATTTATTTGATTCAAATCCCTAAAAGATGAAGAAGGTCTGACTTCTGCAGAGGGGAACTGACCCAGATTATTTTGACAACATCGTTCGGTTCTGTAGAACTTGTCCACATTATTTTAGTTTATCAGACTTTTACCCAGCAGTTCAGAGTAAATCCTGCTTGGTATTGCTTATATCTAATAAGATGCTCTACAGGTTTATTTCAAATGTCGTTATTACTATAATTATGGAGAATTTTCACGAGCCTGACCTCTGATTTGTGGAAACATTTGGACCTACAGGTCTGCAGACAGAGGCTGGTTCTGATCTTGGTATGTTTGATTTGGTGCATTTTATCAGAATCTCACTAGATTCTGGATGGTGCAATCATTTTTGGCAGAAATGTGCAGTTTTTTTTTTGTTTTTTTTTTGGCTCAGCTTGATCTGTTTCTACATCAAAAACACAGATCAACGGTTAAACTTAAGTCATGTTGAAACCGGGTCCAAAATCCAAGCTTCATGTTTTTCTGTTCCTTTTACTGTTTATTTTATCAACGTTCAGTCAGATTAGAAACCGAATAAATCAGCGACGGGACTCCAAGGGGAGCACATTGACTAGAAATTGACCAGAAGAGAAAACCTTGCGTCTAGCAGAGACCGTCGTGATGAAGCACCTCCTGTTGCTGCTCCTGGTGGCTGTGGCCTACGCCAAAGTCTACGATCGCTGTGAATGGGCGAGAACGCTGAAAACCTACGGCATGGATGGTTATCGTGGCGTCAGCCTGGCCGACTGTAAGTACTAAACCATCTCCAGCATAAGAAACAAGACATGTTTCTTTTTCATTTCCATTGTTGCAGTGTCTGTGCCGCTCTCCGTGAGCTTTAGCATCTCGGTCATTGAGGTCTTTGTCCAGTTTGGGCTTCAAGGGCAGTACAGGTCCATTCAGCTGGCCAAATATATCAATATTATAAAATATAACAAATAAAAACTGGCATGCTTCGTATGCTTAGCTTCTCATCTTCAGTGATAGGTGTTCTTTTCAGAGACCGACTTAACAAATGTCACTGACTGCTGCTTACTTTTGGTCAGATTGTGCAGATGATGGTTTATTCTGGGACAGATTTTAAGCTTAAGAACGGCTTGAGTTTTAGGCCGGCAAAACAAATCCTCTGGTCTCTCAAATCAAACCTGCTGAAAGGCAGAAGCTTTGCCCTCTGCTCCATGCGCCTTTAGGCAGGGCCCGGGGTTGCCAGATCTGACTGACAGTTTCCAGCCCAACAAACATAAAACCCGCCCACCTTGATAAAAAAAAAAAAAAAAAACGGCCAAATCTTGGCGCCAGCAGCAACCGTCAGCCACACACATCGCTAAGAAAGTTGAGACGTGTGCGCTTTTTCTTTTCTGCCACAGAGCGACTATTTTGATTTCGTTTGCTGGTGAATTTCTTTCTAAAATCCCACCGGGGTTTTTAGAAAAGAAGCCCAGCTGGGCACAAACCAGCCCTCTCAATTTATAAAGCTTGCGTACGCACCGGATGTGGCCTAATACTCTTCCGTAGAAAAGTATTAGGGAAATTGGGATAAAAAAACAAATTAACGTTAGAATGTGCGATCCTCACAGCATCAGCCGCTCATTTTGGAGACGGGGGATGATAAAGTGGTAAACTGCAGCCAAACTGCTTGATGATTCCTCTCAGACGTTTAATTCCTCTACATATCAGAATTTAATCACAGATCATCTTCATCATAAGCATTCAACCCCTCATTGTTCTTCATGCTTGGCTGCTATGGTGACACATAACTTTCTACGTATATAAGGACTGTTCAAATAAATCAAAAATGCCCGTAAGCCAACTTAAATCTCAAGTCCACACAACATGTCAGAGTTTTCTAGCCTCACATTTCTCAGCTACTCGAACCACAACCGGAGCAAATCTGAACTTTGACCTCCAGGTCCTGGCGCTCCGGGTAACGTTGTCCTTCCTGATTATCTGCAGGGGTCTGCCTGACCGAGTACGAATCCGGCTTCAATACCGAGGCGAGCAGCCCTACCCAAAGTACCTACGGCATCTTCCAGATCAACAGCGCCGTCTGGTGCGACGACGGTCAGACCCAAACCACCAACAGTTGTGGGATTAGCTGCAGCGGTAAGAAACAGCTGAATCCTTTGAGAAAGGGTTTACTTCAACACGACATCATAGACGGTGTTTGAACCTTTGCTTAAAAGAGAGAGAGGAGGAGGATGTTTTGGAGTAGTTACGACTTGACTGTAAAGAAGAAGTTCTCTGTTTTTTATTTAATCTTCTCACAGACCTCGTGGCAGACGTGGGCGATTCGATCTGCTGTGCCAAACGCATCGTCAGAGATCCTCAAGGCCTCGAAGCATGGTGCGGTCATGTGACGCGTGCCGTATCAGTGATCCTGGGAAAACTTTGACAATTACATTTAGACCTTTGTTGGTAAAATGCTTTTTTTTTTGGTTTCAGGAACAAATGGACTACTAACTGCAAGGGGAGAGACTTAAATGGCACGTTGGCCGGTTGCGGCGTCTGACCTGGAAGAGACAGAACATCTGAATAAAGGTTAATCCGGCGGGTTAAAATAATTGTCTGTTCAGTCTGTAACTTTTAGAAGATACATCAAACGTAAAAAAACAAACAAACACACGCTTGATCCAGGGGTTAGTAGAAACCTTCAACATCCTCTTCTGGGTTTCTGGTCCCGCTCTCACCTTGGGCTCAACCTGCTGGGATGTCCACTCCTGGGAAGGCTGGCGGCTGAGATGTTCTCCTCTCAGGGACAATCTTTCTCTCTGCAGGATGATGGACTTGGAGATGACTTTTGAACCCTTCCCAGACCATTGCTGATGTCTTTCCATCTTAGCGTTGTGTTAATGCCCACCAAAAGAGCACAAACTCTCAAATCTACCGCTTTCACTGACGATTTGAACCATCAGAATCAGAAATACTTTAATAATCCCAGAGGGAAATTGTTGTTTCAGTACAGTCACCATAACAACCATCAGGGTGTACTTAGTTTTGTGCACGACTAAGTTGTAAAAACAAATAAATAAAAAATAAAGAAATCAATGATGATTGCTTCTGTATTCATCTACATATGCTTGATTTTCTTTTTGGTCTCTATTCAGTTTTAAAATTCTGGTAAATATACTCTGTGTGTTCCTTTTTGTGGCATTGTTGTCAGATCCTCTCCTTCATGGTTGTTGTTTCCTTCGTGTTCTAGTGTTTACCCTGTTGTTGTGCCATTATACACTGTTTTTTACGTTATTTAATGTTTAATAGATAACTCTCGTCTGTTTGGTATTATGTGGTGAATATCAGCCCAGACAGCTGATATCAGGACAGTAGTTGAAAGGGAAAATTCAAACACTTTAAACAGCAAACTCTGCACACATATAGAATAAGGAGTGACAACTTCTCTTCAAGTTCAAGAATTTATTAATAGAAATAAAATGAATATCACTATAGAATGCTGTTTATCTGTGCTGACACTATATTTCAACCAACAAATCCTCTCTACTAACTAAAACGACTAAGCAAAATAAAGATAAGCTAAGGAACTGTGGACACACAAAAGAAACAAAAAGGACAAATAAAATGGCTGAAAACCGTCATTAGAATGATTCAGTGAATCCTGGTTCACTGCAGATCCAAGTTAAAGAACTACTGTTCATCTTAAAGAATGTGGAATGAGGTTAAATTAGCTTAACTAATTTAGAACAATATTTGGTATGTCTTTTCAACCCGTTTACCCAAATCCAAGTTAGATAAAACATTATTTGAGGAAATAACATTTTAAAGAAAGAAACAATAACCCTTGGGACACTTGATTTTATTAAAGGGGACGTCCGGCCAACAAGGGAAAATCAGGGGATCATTAGCTATAACTAAAACTAATATGTTTGTGGTTATTTAATGAATTTAGTGTTAATCAATAAGAAAACTAGAAAAATTTGCATTTCCTGCGAAAATGCACTGTGAATGCAGATAGCTGAATGATTAAGCAAAAGATGCAGAAGATCATTGAAGAAGAGAAAAAATAGCTGAAAAGCATTGAAGAAGTTGAAAAAGTTGAAGAAGTTGAAAAATTTGAAGAATTTGAAAGAGTTGAAGAATTTGAACATGAAAGAACAATAGCTGAATGATTAGAAAAAGAAAAAACTGAGGGAAAGGCACCAAACATTTCCTAACTCATTCTAAACACTGAATCGTTTAACAAAGCAGAAGTAGAATTTCAAACTTTAATATACTGTAGCCATATGTGGGCCTGCATTTCTAGGGAGTATAAGGGGTTTCGCCCCCATTGAAAAGCATTGGATGTTTGACACCTCCTAACTTGGAGATGCTTTACGTGACGAGGCCCAAACTTATTGTGGAGCATTCTGTATAAAGGAGGTACAGACTCTGTAAAGCAGAAGTTTGTCCGAGCTTCCTAGAGCTACTTCCAATTAGCAACATGCTAACCATTAGCCGCTAACATGGTTGTGCTCAGGATCACCGGGTGATTGTACTCTGTCAGTTTGGTCCAAATCCTGTACTGGGAAGTGCCTCAAATAGGGGTGCCAATACTTAATGTCACCAAACATGACCAAAGTTCATGGGTCAGATTGGCCTCCTTTAGCAACTCAGCCTCACCACATCTGGGCCCAGAACTCAATATTTGACCAAAATGGTCAGTAGCGCCATTTCCCACAGGTGGGTGGTGCTGTATTGGCCAATTGGGTCGTGTCTGGGCATCATGCCAGGTCCTGTTGGAAGCAAAGGCCCAATAGGAAAGCATGTGAAATCCAAAATTGGACAGAAAAGTGACACATGGCTGAAAGTCACTTAAAAATTTTAAAATGTTAAGAGGAAGTGACTGTGCGAATTTCAGATTCCTACATTAATCACAGCAACTGCGGTGAGCATCGAAAGTTGCCATTGTATCCTAATGGAGCTTCTCCCTCTGGCCCTCAGAGTTCCGTCGTCATGGAAACTCACTCACACACCTGCAGCGGCCAGTCTACCGAAGTGCAGAGACTTTGCTCACAATATGTCCCATTGGTTATAATGGAGAACTTTGCCTCGCACAACGCTCCATATCTCCTGATCCGTAAATGGTAGAGACGTAATCTTTTCTGCGTTTCTTTCTTAACGGATAGGGGAAGAAGACTTGGTATCGGTGTTTGCTGGAAATATTTTAATAAAGGCGTAAAAAACTATGATCTAAAGGAAATTTTTAAGAAATTTCCAAAATCCTCTAAAAACGGTCCCGAACAAATCGCTCTAGCTGAAAAAGTATAAGAGATATCAAATTAATTCTTTCACTGTGAGTATCAGCAGGCTTTTGAGGACTATGTTGCTCATTTTTATGTTTGTACAAAAATCGGTGCAGGCACAGCGACGATGTAAAAAAGTGGATCATTTGGGGTGATGGAGGTCCAAAGCGTCTTCAGGATTTTGCAAATTCGCTACTCCCGAACAAATTGTTCCTGCGGAAAAACCGTAACAGTTATCCACAAAATTCATTTTTTGTGAGTGCCAGAAGGGTTGGGACATTCATGTGTTAAAGTCTCATGCCTGTACATCAAACGGTTTAGGAGTAGCGACGATGCGAAAACGTGTGATGTTTTGGATTTTCAGACGTCATTTTTCAAAACCGCTCCATAGGAAATGAATGGGGGAGGTTTCGGGTTTGTGTCGCTCTGAGGTGATTTGCGAAAAATCTATAAATGCTACACCAATGAAGGTTACATTTCCTGAATCCAGACAAAAATTCCTACATTTTGATGTATAATTTATGTGGATAGGTTGAAAATTGAGCGAGTGAGAAGAAGTTGTTCGGAGTAGAAGAATTAGTCGAATTTCTAGAGTGCGCACTCTACCAACTGCCACTTGACGACCATAGCAACGCATGTTATTTGCTGAATTTCTTGAAAAGACAAAATTAGTTTAAGGAGGTACTATATGAAAATGGTAAAAGATATGAAAAGGCTGGAATATACCATAATAGCTGAAAGATATCACTACATTTTAAAAGTTGAATGACGTTTCTAGCTGAAAGTAGGCTGAAGCAGTAAGCTGTCAAAAAGCAGCTGAAATGAGCGGAATTTTAGTGAATTACCTTAATTTCCTATGGGAGAAAAAAAGCTGAAAATTTGCAGAAAAAGCTGAATATTTTAAAAAGTTGAAGAGTTAAAAGTACAAAAAGACATAGCCATCCATTCCAGAAGAAGCTGAATAGTTTAAAAGTTGAATGGTTGAAATCGAAGAAAAATTGTAGGAGGAGAAGCGAATCAAACTTTAAACAGTAAAAACGCGAAAGAGGATCTCAATAACTGTGAATGCCTACTGCATTCACAGTAATAAAAGCAAAAATTGTCGTCTGGATCACTGTGTATGGGGGCGGCCATTATTGCCCATATTTGGGCAATAATGGCCGCCTGACATCACATCCTGTGATGTAGAATCGCAGAGGGCCGACGGCAGTGCGGCGCACTTTGTCATGTAATGGCCCCAGTTAACCAAATGTTTTCTCAGGTACTTGGAACTTTGTGTTTACTTGTTGTGCTGGAGATATAACAACACACCGGGTTGAAGTGTTTCAGCAGGCAGCAAATGGCTTTCTAACCTGATTCTAGCCAGATGGATTTCGCTCCGCCTAGCTCCACTCACATCCATCTGGGACCTCTCCATAGGAATTGCCTTTTTTGAAGGCTGGGTCTTATCAAAAATCCTTGCATATGATTGGATAAGCCACTTGTCTGTCATCTTTATCGACGTGCTATTTCAACCACTCACACCGAAGCTAACCCGTGACGCTGTGAGAGCGACGCAGGAAAAAACAAAAACTTTTTTTTTTTTTTTTTTTTTATATGTTTGTGGCTCTAGTGGCACGCGTTTTATTGACAGTGAGCTGACAGGAAGAAGGGGAAAGACAGGCGGCAAAGCGCCGCGGGTCGGAGTCGATCCCGGGCCGACCGCGTCGAGGACTAAAGGCCTCCTAATATGGTTCGCGCTAACCGCTAACAGCTCCGCCACGGGCACGCCCCGGAAAACAAAACTTGCCAAATCCGGTCGGGAGAAGGGCGAAAACATGGTTTCCACCAACAAAAGCCTTCAGAGCCGTTCTCTGATGTTCTTTTAATGAAACAATATTAGGTAGATTGAACAACACGGAAGAAATAGCAGCATCAATGCTAACGCTTGCTTCCTCGATGCGAGTCGCCATTGTTGTCTGAATCAAAACAGTCTCATGGTCGCTTCTCCACTACGTCACATCTATGAAACTCCAGCCCTGCGTCCTGATTGGCTAGACAATAAAATTGGTTGGAGAAATCACTCTCTATGGGAGATGTCCCAGATGGATGTGAGTGAAGCTAGGCGGAGCGACATACAGCTGGCTAGAGTCAGGTTAGGCTTTCTGGTCCGAGCAGTTGAGAGTATGTCTTGGCAAAACTTGCTTCAGCATGCCGTGTTTGTGGACCCCAAGCAGAGGCCTGATTGTGATGTTGATGATGCATTGTACTTTGTGAACAGGTACACACTGTTGTTTTTCTTTTCGTTCTTCCTCCCAAAATCTTAGTTTTTGTTCTTCATAGATTTCCAAATCTGCTTCCATTCCATGGGCCTCAGGAGCAAGACCATTTGAGTGAGGAGTTTCTTGACTATCCCAATACCAGATCCTGTAGCATTTGACATTGAAGGTTTTTGGGAGACCATGTCATCACTTCAGAATAGGGTCAGTAATGTGGGTACATATGTACCTAAATTAGATCTTACTAATTAGGAATTGTTGGTTTACCTTTTTTTCTTCAAAGGTGACTGGTATGGACAGATTTAAACGGCTGTCCACCATTTCCCGGCTTGTTCTTGTACTTCCCCACTCCAATGCTGATGCAGAGAGAGGTTTTTTCTATGGTTGGCATGAACAAGACAAAGAGCAGCAACAGCTTGGCACTAGATGGCACCCTCTTTTTCCTCCCACTTTGCAGCTTTTTTTGCAGCTTTTTTTTTTTTTTTTAATCATTTTTGAACATACAAATACAAACTGTCAACACGAACACCTGAGGGCTGGGGCAGGTAACATACATTCACATGGACAGACATTACAGTTTCTCAAACATCTTTCTGTATGAATTTGTAATAGGTGAATGGGAATAAAAACATCCTAAGTATCAGTCCAAATGATGAGAAGCCGCATGACAGAGGAAAGGAAAATAATTAAAAAACTAAAACAAGGACTCAGCTGATACACACCTTAGGCAATAAAGGGTTCCCATTTTTCCCGAAGTTTTTCTCCTTTCTCCTTCCTGAGGCTTAGTACAAAGGTCAACATTTCCATATTGTAAATCTGATCTATAATATCTACAGGAAGCTTTACAGTGGGGGGGTTTAGACTGGAGCCAACATTTAGTAATTGCTTTCTTACTCGCAATCATAATTATCTTCAACAAGTACGTATCCCTGTTACTAAGCCCCTCCGGGAGTTTCACACGGTACATAGTAGGGAATGACAAGGTTAAAGTTATGCCCAAAATACCACGGATTATCTGATTAACATCCTTCCAGAATGTCTTTAGCTGTTGACAGTCCCAAAAAATGTGGAAATGTCCTGCAGAGACCTCACCACACCCCCTCCAGCATAAAGATTGCCAACCACCCAGCTTCAATCTCTGCTTTGGTGTGATAAAGAAACTGATTAGATTAGATTAGATTAGGGAAAATCACTTTTTGCAAATAAAATCCACTGCTGTGTTTGTGGATTCAGCCCTTTAAACCTGACAGCGCTAAATAAAGTCCAGTTCACCCAAATGCCGTCAGAAGTCACCTAATCATTAAACCTAAGACAGACTTTTAGGGATGTTAGATAATAGAAAAAAACAATAATGTGGCCACAGAGGAGTATGTTTTCACTGAGAAATTCAGAACTTTCTAGAATAATTTCACACGTTTACAAAAAATAACTTGTGTATATATATATATATATATATATATATATATATATATATATATATATATATATATATATATATATATCGTCTGTTGTCGAAATGTCAAACATTTACAGGAAAAACTGATAATTTTCCACAATTAAAGACATAAATTCATGATATTAAAGTCATGGATATTCTCTGACATTGTAGTCGGTCCCAGACGCCCTCTGCTGTTTAAAGGCCTCCAGTAGCATATACAGAGCGGTCCAAAAGTATTCCCTCCCCTCTAGAGCTTTCCTTTATGCTTCAGATCATCAAACAAATAAAGTGAAAATAAATCATTGATTTCACAGAAGGGAACTAAGCTGTCTCCACCAGCCTGGCCCTGATTGAGAAAGTAATCAACCCCTTTACCTGATAACTGAGGAGGAGCGCTGACCCGCTCTGCTCTACGGGATTGTTGTAATTCAGCCTCGTTGGCGGGTTTTCCAGAACCAATGGCCCGTTTCCCCAGAAGTCTTGAGGATCAGCAGAATGTGAAATGGGCCCAGATGACAGAACCGGGTTACTAATGAAGCATCAAGTCTTCTGGTCTTGGGTTTCTCCCATGGAGCCCATTTCTACCTCTCTCTCTCTCTGAGACATCCGGGATGGGTCGCCGATGAGGTTCTGGAGTGATTCTGGTAGGCTGGCCTCTCCTGGGAAGGTTCTCCGCTGTTCTGTGAGTTCTCCATGTGTGGATAGCGGTTCTCTGGAGCCCTAAAGCCTCAAGAATGCATCTGTAAGTCTTTCCAGACATCATCTGTTCTTCATTTCTGCTGTGTGGGATCTCTCAGCCTACTTCATGCTGCCAGACAGGTTCTGCTTAAGTGACTTCATGGTTCTATGGGTCAGGCAGCAGTCAGCAGGACCACAGACATCATATACGAAGACGTGTCATAGGGCGCAGGTTCGCACATCAACGTCACCGCCATATTGTATGTGGCAGAAAAAAGTTGAGTTCTGTTATTGTGAACGTGGATCAGAGAAGATGCCTCATTCCTGTGCTGCATGGAAATGTATCTGCCTTCTATCTATCTATCTATCTATCTATCTATCTATCTATCTATCTATCTATCTATCTATATATATATATATATATATATATATATATATATATATATATATATATATATATATATATATATATATATATATATATATATATATATATATATATATATATATATATATATATATATATATATATAAATCTAAACATTGTAGTCTTCATTATTTCATAAAACCGTGTCACATGTGAACCTTTAGGAACAGACTTTTTGGGGGAGTATTAAAGAGGTAAAATTACTAATATGAGAAAAAAAGTCCTAGGTCAATAAAGTAAAAATAAACAAACAAACACAATAGTAATAATGTCATGATAAAAACGTCATAATATGAGAATTAAGGGGGAACATTTCCAGAATAATCACAGTTTGCAGAATTATTTCACTCCTGGATTAATAAAGCCAGGTTAGTTTATTTTAAATACTTTTATTCTTTAGGAGAATAAATTCAGGAGAATGAAGCTAAAGGGATACGAAAATAAACTTGTAATATTACAAAAAAAAATACTACAAATACAAAGTATATTCAGAGATTAAAGCCCCTCTGATGCTGTTTAAGTGACTGAGTTACTGCAGATTTGCCACATTTAAGATGGCGGATGCTCTGACGCATCGCAGCATAGGCAGAACCCGCCCAATGACGCGTCTACTCTTATATTATGTCTATGGTGATGACCGAGTGTGGCGAGTTAAATTAAACTTAAAATGTCCAAAAACAGATAAGAGGAGCCATATTTTCCACACGAGGCCACGTTGGCTTGGAGCTTCTGAATGAAATCCTCATTTGAAAACTGATTTTTTTTTTATTTGCTCAGGTTTTGTTTGTCTCATGTTGAAATAAGTTTTATTATCTTAAACATTTAGGCTGGGCAAAAAAAAGCAACAAACAGCAGAAATCTGATCTCATCACATCTGGAAGCAGCTCCAGCAGCAGATTGTTATAACACCGCAAAAAGGGAACTAAAAGTAAGTAACATTTTCTAGAAATTAGTCTATTTTTCATTGATTTGAGCAGGTAAATAAAACTATTTGCCAATGGGACAAGTAGCTCTACCCCTAAAATAATATAATTAGATATTCTGCACTTGAAAAAATGATGATAGAGATGAATTGTTCCTACTTTAAATGCAACAATCTTATTCCATTGGCAAATAATCTTATTTACCTGCTCAAATCAAGAAAAAATGCACTCATTACAAAAAAGAAAATTACTTAATTTTAGTTCCCTTTTTGCAGTGAAGCTGCTGTACAGTTAATATCTAAGCTTTAATGTCGTCCGCTCCGTGTTGCTCCTCTCGTTTTGGGATGCGGATCACGAGCGGCGCCGCTGCTGCAGCAGCCGGGAAACAGGAACCGCTGGAAGAGACGGAGATGGAGAGAGACGGGAGCATCTGGCTGCAGAGCAGGACTTTAAACGTGAAGCTGCAGCCATCAGAAACTGGCACCGTAAAGTCATTAGCTGATGCAAATGAGGGCAGCGCTGGCAGTGGGCTTTGTCCCGGTCTGCTTCTGACACGTTTGTCCAACGTCTGGACAGGAAACGGTTTGTCTGACGTTCATTCAGACAAACACGGAGGTTCAGAGCCAACGAGAGAGCAACCAGGACTGAAGCTGCAGCAGCCTGCTTCTGCTTTCTCCCTCTTCAGAGGGAGTTCTTCCTTTCCACTGTCGCCACGTGCTTACTCAGGAGGGATTGCTGCAAAGCTAAAGACTCGACGCGATCAGCTGGATTCTGCAGGTTCCACCTGTGCATGCGTGGGTTCTCTCTGGGCGCTCCAGCTTCCTGCCACAGCCCAGGTGACTGATGGGTAAAACGGTGAAAGCACGAGACGGTTAGAGGTGAGGTCCAATTCACCCGGGCCACGAGTAACAAATCAGCCCCACACTGCAAAAACGGAACTAAAAATAAGTCACATTTTCTGGAAATTAGTGTAATTGTCCTTGATTTGAGCAGATAAATAAGATGATCAGCCAATGGAAAGAGTGTTTTGGTAATTAGATATACTGCACCTGAAATAAGAGGATAGAGATGAGTTGTTCCTATTTTAAGTGCAGAAATCTCATTCCATTGGCAAACCGTCTTAATTGATCAAATCAAGGACAAATACACTCATTTAAAGACTCGACTTAGTTTTAGTTTTGTTTTTGCAGTGCATCATGATGCCGTCACCGTGCATTTAAGTTCAGAAAGCCTCAACTCTTAAAGAAATGTCTCACCAAAAGTTTCTCAGAGAGAGATTTGGCTCGTTGATGCAAACAGCTGCAGAGATCCGGGTCACTGTGGTTCTGTGGTTCTAGCAGCAGCTTCTAGTTCCCTAAACTACGTCCTTTTCTCTGAGGGCGACGGTCTGGGAGCTCCAACCTGCCAACGGCACCAAACACACATCCAGGCTGGGTTTGGGCTGGATAAACGGGCCGACATCAAGCTTCCTCCACAAGTCTCTGATCTTAACCCGTTAAAAATGTGTTGATCGGATTAAAAGTCGGGTCTGTGCCACGAGAGGAACTCATGTAAGTGGATTCACTGCAAAAACAGAACTAAAAATAAGTAAAATTTTCTTCAAATTAATGTATTTACCCTTGATTTGAGCAGGTAAATAAAAATATTTTTCCAATGGAATGAGTATTTTTACATCTAAAATAAGATAATTAGATATACTGCACCTGAAATAAGATGATGGAGATGAATTGTTCCTATTTTAAATGCTAAAATCTTATTCCATTGGCAAATTGTCTTATTTACCTGCTCAAATCAAGGGCAAATACATTCATTTCAAGAACATTTTACTTGTTTTTAGTTCTATTTTTGCAGTGTTGGAGCAGTTCTGCCAGCAAGTGCGGTCCAAAAATCTGCCAGAACGGTGCCAGAAGCAGCAAGAAGCCAGTGGTCCGGTTGTGAGGAGTACTGCTGTGGGTTTTCTGAGGCTGCTGTGTAATTCTCATCATGTCAGGCCTAGAAACGCGGCACGGTGGTGGCAGCGTCATGGTGTGGGACTGTTCCACAGCCAGCGCTGCGTTTTCTGCCACTCGTCTTCCTGATTCCAGCTGCTTGCACCGCGTGGGATAAACAGCACCAACAAACTGTGAATATAATCTTTTTATTCTCTCCAGTAGAAGAAATGTACACTAAAGTTCTCTGAAGGTATAAAATTTCTCTTAAATAAGCAATTATTCTGTTCAACATGTCTGTAAATTCTCATAATTATTAAATCAAACCCTGAGGACTTCGAGCTGATGACATCGGCCTCCAGCGACCGGGAACGCGGCGTGGCGCGGCTAGCAGAGTTAGCGCCGGGCCGGGCCTGACACCGGGTCAGTACTGGACCCACTTCACTTTATTCATCACGGCATCAGTCTGATGAGAAGAAGACATAATCAGGAGGAAAAAAAGGGAAATGCTGGCTGAAGGCTTTGGTTGCTGCTGCAGCTCTCAGTGTTCCTGCAGCTTCACTCGTCGCTGGCGCCGGTCCGTCTGAGCAGCTCCGGGTCGGGCCGGCGTCCGGCGTGGAGACGGTTTCCTGAACGGGAAGGTCGGGGAAGTATCGGGGGGGTGGGGGGGCTGCTGGTTGGGGTCCGGTCTGTGGGGAGTTGCTGGTCTGCAGTCGGGATGTGGATGAAGACGGAGATAACCCTGAGGATGGAGGAGACGAGGACTCTGAGGAGAGAAGGACAGAAGGAAGCGGTTAAGCCGGTCTGGATGTCTCGATCCGGTTCTGCTGGATCTACATCCTGGAAAACACGAAACTCCATTGATTCAACAGAAAAACCGTTTCCTGTTTCAGTTCAGTCACGATCAGCTGTGGATAAATGTCAGAACAAACGAGGCTTCCTTTTGAGCCTCGTTTGAAGGAGGAGACTAAGACTTTATCGTATTATCAGAAAAATCAAAAGTATTGGGCAAATGTTATCCTTTGAAAAAGCTGAGATTCTTATCTGTGCATTTGTGTCCTCAGGCATCGATTACTGCCACGCCCTTTTCTCTGGGATACCATAAAGGTTTAGGGGTTTGCAGACGGGTGTGAATGCAGCTGGCCGTGTTTTCACTAAAACTAGGATTATAGAAGATTATATGGAAATGTTGAAGGAACCAACAGGAAGTTATAGCCCCATTTACACTACCCTTGTTAAATGGATCCATGCCGAGCTTGGTTCTAACGACCGTTTACACATCACGCTAGCACGGTTCCTCGCCTCCTAGTGACGATCTGCGGTACTACAGCTCTCTGGGATTGAAGAAGGGACTCAAGCAAATGAAAATGGCGTCGCCCGTAACATTTAGGAAGTTATGTTTGGTTATAATTGTGATATTTCGTTGTTTGTGGAGAGTCAGGCGAAGAAGGCAACCTTTGGTGAATTTACTTGATGGAGTCGGCTTTTGGGAAGTGGATAAGACAAACGAACGTTGAGGAATCATCACTGGACTGTGGCTCGGTAAGGAAGCTAGTATTTTTATGAATGTCTGACAAGATGACGCTGTCTGCTCATGCGCTCTTTGTTATCTGAGAACCGAGGCACTGAAAAACCGGGCCGAGCCCTACCAACGAACTGGTCTGCATTTAGCGCGGTCCGGTTGTGTCTGGCTCGGTTCAGCGATCCATTTACACTCGATAGTTTAAAAAGGGGTAAACAATAAAGTGTAAATGGGGTAAATGACACAAATGGGTCGACCAAATGGACCCAGAGATCCAGAGATGGTTAGTGAGCGGAGCTGAAAGGTGTCCGAGAACTTAACCCAGTTACACCGGTTCTGGCTGGAATCCACCAAACATCTGGAAACTTTGTTGAAGCTGATGATAAATAGAGATGATTCTGTCCGTGGCGGCTGAGCCGAAACAGGAAGTCTGCTCTGGTTTCCTGTCAGATGGAGCGTATGTAAATATCTGGTTTCAGCTACGCGACTCCGCTGAGGCGTCGCGTAGCTCCAGGAAAACATCTTCCCTCACATTCTGGGTTTTCTGCCGCTACGTTTCAGGATTGCATGTTCTCAGACTCTCCTCTGACCTGAGAGCCTCCTCCTGGAGGCCTGCTCCTTTAAATGTGCACGGCGGGTTTTATCTGATGGAGACAGAGGGTTCCCCACCCCCGCTGACGGGGAACAGACAGACAGGCGTTATTATTAGCTGGAATATCCAGAGGAGCTGATTCAGGCGGTTTTCAGCTGCTGCTAATTAGCGAGCGTCGAGGCACAGAGAGAATTATCTGCTTCAAAGTCCTTCAGAGATAACCGTCCAGCCCGTCTGTGCGTCAGTCAGCCGGACGGCCTCGATTAGGCTGCAGATTATCAGGATTTTCTAATTATTAGGGAGTAATTAAGACGGAGGCGGGGATTATCAGGCTGAAACATAAAAACGCTGAACAGACGCGGCGAGTCGCTGAAACAATGACACCGAGACACAAAGAGTTCACGGCTGAGTGAGGCGGCGAGGAGCTGAGCGGGAATCTCACCGCAGCTACAGCAGAAACTGAAGCACTCTAGTCTTCAGGTTCCTTCCAGATTATTTCCACATTTTGTCTCATTTCTACAAACTTTAGGGGATTTTATGTGACGCACCAACAGAGAGAAGCAGAACTGTAAAGCGGAAGTAAAAGGATTCAGAAGAGAAATCTGAAAACTGTGTTTGTATTTAATCCTTTTTACTCTAAAAACTTAAATAAAATCCACAGCAACCAACTGACTGCAGAAGTCCCTGAACCTGAAAACAAAGTTCAGATGGATGGACGGATGGATGGATGGATGGACGGATGGATGGATGGATGGATGGACGGATGGATGGATGGATGGATGGACGGACGGACGGATGGAGAGATGGATGGATGGATGGACGGACGGACGGACGGGTGAATGGACGGATGAATGGAGAGATGGATGGATGGAAGGATGGAAGGATGGATGGATGGATGGATGGAAGGATGGAGGGATGGATGGACAAATGGATGGATGGATGGATGGATGGATGGATGGATGGATGAATGGACGGATGGAGGGATGGATGGACAAATGGATGGATGGATGGATGGATGGAAGGATGGATGGATGATGGATGGTAAGATTATGGATGGATCGATGGATGGAGAGATGGCTGGATGGAAGGATGGATGGATGAATGGATGGATGAATGGAGAGATGGATGGATGGATGGATGGATGAAAGGATTGATGGATAATGGATGGAACGATTATGGATGGATCGATGGATGGAGAGATGGCTGGATGGAAGGATGGATGGATGGATGGATGAGTGGAGAGATGGACGGATGGATGGAAGGATGGATGGATGAATGGAGAGATGGACGGATGGATGGACGGATGGATGGATGGATGGAGAGATGGATGGATGGAAGGATGGATGGATGGACGAACGGATGGATGGAAGAATGGATGGATGGATGATGAATGGATGGACAGAGATTATAATTTCCATCACGTTTCCCTGCAGTCTAAATTTCCTGGAACCAGCCAACCAGAACCTTTCGGGTCACAAGCAGCGCAGCCAAGGGTTCCCCTCCCCCACCTGTTGCTGAGGGCTGTCAGCTGTGTACGGTGGCTAACTGGGAACGCTCCCAGACGGCTGTGACTTTGCCACCAGGCTAACAGGCTAGCAGGCTAACAGGCTAGCAGGCTAACAGGCTAACAGGCTAGCAGGGAACGCTCTCACAGACGCAGCGGCTGCCGTCAGGCTTCACCGACTTTACCAAGAGCGACGGTCAGATTCTGGGAGACTCTCTGTTTGTTAAGCTTTTCATCACCGTGTAGTAGAATAAAGAAGTTTGCTGTGTATTCTCGCCCAGCGTGACGCTGCCCCCTGCTGGGCTGTTTCTGAACACATCAAACGTGCTGCGGTGAAGATCGGCCAAGCAGCTGAGAACATGGAGGCTGCTTGTTGTCCAGCTATAATGAAACCTCCGTCAGTAATCCCTCCTCCACTGCGTTTTAGGACCACACAGCTTCTGTTCTGCATATATCTGCATTAATTCCTCCACGGAAAAACAAAGAAAAGCGGCTGCTTATCGGTCGCCTATCAGAGGAAACACAGCAGACATTCATCACGACGAACCTTTCCCAAACTAAACTTTGTGTTGTTCTCATGAATCCGCTCCACTCAAAATGGGTCCAGTTCTATTTCTGTGCTGGTTCAAGACGCCAGATTCATTTCCTCAAATGTATAATTAAAAAATGTTTTTCTTCTAAAATTAGTTATAATCTAAACTGTCCTCAGATTCAGGTTCCTGCTTTATTATCCTAAATGCAACGATCCATCAGCCAATATTTAACAGGTCAGATGCTGAAACTTTTATTTCTATTCATTAAATACGTAAAAATCAAAGAACTCCCAACATGTTGTTATCATGTAGTTTGATGCTTTGTATATTAATAAAAATATCTTTGACCTTAACTGAAAAAAATGGAGATCTATATAATTATATATGTATAATTTCTTTCTGTTCCAGGATGTTATCTTGTCCTCTCTTCTATTTTTGTTACCTGTTCTCCCATCTTCCTTCCCACTGAATGTGAAATAGTCTCAGAATAAAAATCTAATAAAGCTTTATGCATATATAAATCCAGCAGAGCGCTATGGCAAAATGAAAAGGTTCCTTTTTTAAGATCCTCATCTTTAAAGGTTCATATTTATAGGTACTTACAGACTCACTTCTATCCAGAAAACCGCCGTTATTATCTTCAGCTGTCACTTTCTACATGTCGTATTAATTAATCCTGTATATTCTTCAGTGATGGTATCAGGGCGTTGATAGTTTGTACCTGTAATACTTTATCAGCTGGTTCTGCTGTTCGTTTATATCTGTCTTTGCAGGTGTAGAAGCAGACTCAGTTATCCTTTCCTCTGCTCTCTTTCACCTTTTGTCCCTTTTATTATTTTGTCTCATCTTTTTCCTCTTCTACCCGTTTCTGTGTCCATTTAACATGAAATAGTCCCAGAATAAATTCTAATAAAGCTTTCTGCATATAGAAATCAAGCAGAGCCCGATGAATAAAGCTGTAAGGCTCCGCTTGTGAAAGTAAAACCTGTTGGGCTCGTTTTAGCATCAAGACAATTCTTAGTGCTAAACTTGCCAGACAGGACACGTTAAAAAAAGAAACGTCTTTCTGTTCTGTTTATTTATCGCCTCTGAACAACGTCCTGCTCAGTGAAAAAATATCTGACTCAGCAGATCAAACCTCAAAGAATCAGCATCTGCTGGTAGAAGCCTGATCTCTGCTCGGACTCTTTTTCTGCTGAAGCCACAAACCAAGAAACTTTATTTTTATTTTGTTTTTGTGGTGCAGCTTAAACTGCTAATTTTCTCCTCAACAGCTAATTTAGACTCCAGAGTCAGCGTCTCATTTGACCCAGAGAGGCGTTGATCACGTGTGATGCCTGCAGCGTGAGTCGCCCCATCAGCCGGATCACCTTTTTCAATTAATGCGTCTTCATCCACGTCCCTGTGACATGTATGGGACAGGTGTGGACACCTGGCCATGTGTTTACACCTGTAAGGCTGATTATTGGGCAAAAGCATAAACTAAGAACATAAACCGAATTACGTGGCTGTTATATCCAACCTCACCACTAGATGTCAGTAATTATAATCTGTTTTATGGCATGTAGTGTCAGTCCTTCTTTATTATAATATAAAACTCTATAATATGACATTTATCACAGCAGAACAACAGTTTTTATACTTATTTGTTAATCCAGAGCTTCAGGTTTAACATTTACTTCATCTGCAAATAATTAATTACCCCCACATGACCAGTCAAACTAAAATGAAAGGCCGGCGCTCCAGACTTCTTCTTCTACTGTTGCTTAACGTCACACTCAGATGTTTCAGGTGAAACTAGACGAAGATAACCTGAGTAAAAACAAATAAACACTTTCTATGCAATGATTCAGTTATTAATGAGAACAGCTTCCCGACCAGCCTGGCTCTAAGTGGAAAAGTGATTCTCCTCCTGGTTAAATCCTGCTTTAACTGTGATTAACAACACCGGCTGCTTGTTTCCTGATCCAAACCCACGGCCAGATTACTGGTCTGACTGCAGAATCAAGAAATCACTTAAATAGAACCCGTCTGACAAAACGAAGCAGGCTAGAGGCTCTAAAGGAACTCCAGACCAGGTGAGAAACGGATGGAGGACACATGGAATGGTGGAGGACCTCCCCAGGAGTGGTCGGCCCACCAGACCCAATTAAAGGTTCCTGTTTAAACCCATTCAGTTTGGACTCGTTCTGTCCCGCAGAACCAAAACATTAATGAGGAACTCTTGTTGCTCCATTTGAGAGTTTGGTTCCTCATCATGTCTGCAGAACCAGCACCATCCTCGGTCCACTTCCACACGCCTTAATTCTGCCCGATTCTGATGCTGGGAATTACACCAGCAACCGCAGCGAAGCCCACACGGGTTCTGCTGAGAGGAACACGCTGGCAGCCACAGCAGGATGCAGGAAGCTGGAAAGACGTGAGACCCGACCCAAAGAACGATTCTGCCTCTGAGCAGAACGTCATGAACGCCGCCGGCCCGGTTCTCCTCCTGACTCACCTGTCCGTTTTCAGGCCGTCTTTCCCCGCAGCAGCTCCCGGGCGTTTTCAGCTGCCTTGGCCAAACTGTCGGCCGTCAGCGCCTCCTCCAGACTCCTCCGGGCCTGGTACACCTTCAGCTCCTGCTCCCTGCGGACACAACCGGATCGCCGTTACTGGGCTGAGAGCGGCGGCGCCTCAGGAAGAGGAACTCCCTCTGCTTCAACAGGAGGAACCCTGGGCTGCAGGGCTGCCATGTGTCTGGATGCTGGTGAAGATTCTCCGTCATCCAGGTCATGGTCATTCCAAAAAAAAAGTAAAAAACAAAACAACTGGACTTGTTTTCTGTAGTTGAAGACGTTTCACTTCCTCTCCAGGAAGCTTTCTCAATTCAAAAAGTCTGGAGTAATGTGGAGTAACAAGCTTTATACCATTACCAAACAAAGGCCTTGTAATGGCTTAGATAACATGCAGATTCAACAGAAACAGGACCACCCCTTAGTAGTGGGCGGTCGTTAAAGCCATTAAGCCACCAATAACGACCCTGACGACTCCTCGTTACAGAGGAGTGGACCAGTTTCGGTCCACTCTGCTGGCTTAATGGCTTTAACGACGGAAAACAAGTCCAGTTGCTTTGTTTTTTACCATTTTTTGGAATGTGTCTGGATAAAAGTCAAACTGATCTGGACTTTTATCAGCCTCCTCGAGAGAACAAGAAGACCCGACAGGTTCAGCATCATCGTTACTCGGAAATGTTGAAACATGGAGACGTCAATCCTGGAGGAATCTGTTCAGGAGATTATTTAGGATCACGACTCTTCTGAGAGTTCTAAGTTAGTTCTTTGTTGCATCAAATCATCTTTGATGCAACAATGTGTGTGTGTGTTTGTGTGTGTGTGTGTGGGGGGGATTATCTATCCCAAAGTTATCAGTTAACAGTTATCAGTTTTACTATAAAAAACGTGTCATAAAATAATAATTCACAAACTGAAACGTGGCTGTAGAGGCTAAAATGTTTGGGAAGCCCCTTCCATAATGAAAGCATTCATTTGTTTTATTCACTTTTATTTATATAGCACCATCATCTAAAGCCTCTTTCCAAAGTTAGACTCCATCAGATCCTCCAGGTTGGTGAGAAAGTTTCCTCTCTAAGGAAACCCAGCAGGTTGCATCAAGTCTCTCCAAGCAGCATTCACTCCTCCTGAAAGAGCGTAGAGCCACAGTGGACAGTCGTCTGCATTGTTGATGGCTTTGCAGCAATCCCTCATACTGAGCATGCATGAAGCGACAGTGGAGAGGAAAACTCCCCTTTAACAGGGAGGAGAACCTCCAGCAGAACCAGAACCAGGCTCAGTGTGAACGCTCATCCGTCTAGACGTTTTGGTCCAGATGCAGCTCTGCTGACCCAAATCCGGCTGCCATCTTGTTTTCTAGAGAGAAGAGGCTGAACATTTTTCTCCATCAGACTGAGACGCTCACAGAACCACCGCGATGTTCTGTGAGGAACCAAAGCAAAGCTGCAGCCCAGCTACACAACCAGATTCAAATATTAGCGAATCTGTGGACAGAACCACCAGAACTTGGTCCGGACTCCAGGAATCTAGATCAACACGGGACTAAATAGCAGAATCCTTTATCCACAACATGGAGGAGAAAAATGAAGAAGCCAGAGAGGAATGAAATGTGGCGCCGGGGTAAGAGGGCAGCAGGGGAGAGGAATGAGAGCAATTTGGGTTGACAGGCACATTCAGCCGGAGAGTCGGAGGGGAGGGATGGAGAAAGAATGAGAAATTAATGGAGGGAAGAGATAAAAAATGAAGAGGAGGGAATAATGCTGGAGGGGGGAGAGGTGAGAGGAGGAGGAGGGATGGAAATGAAAGAAGAGAGGAGGAGCAAGAAAAGGAAGCAAAACTGGAAAGGTGGAGAAAATGGAGTGAAGGAGGGAGGAAATGAAGAGGAAACACCAGGAAGGAGGAAAGATGGATGGAGAGAGAGAGAGAGAGAGAAAAGAGCAGGGAGAGGTGAAGAAGGTGTGAAGGATCCGCTGATGGGTTTTAGTGGTTCTCTAGACTGTTCCCACAGCGCCCCCTGCTGTCTGACTGCTGGAAGTAGGAAGATAGCAGCAAACATAGAAGCTAAAATCTTCATGAAATACTGAAATAAAAGCAGAGATTAGAAAGTCCAGCTGGTCCAGACGGTTCCTGAGGAACCCGCTGAGAAGTTTGGCTTCAGTCAAACATCTAAAGACTCAACTTCCCACAGTTCCCAGTGAGTTTATTCTAGATGTGCAGCTCTACAGGAGTCTAACTCATTCAACCTTTACAACATCAACGTGTTCTCAGCGTCTCACCGGATCTGCTCGTCCGTCACCGTGAAGGCCTTGCAGAGCGGCTGCGACGTGTTCAGCCAGATGGCCGGGTTCTTCTCAGCGGCCACCGACGTCTGGCCCGTGATGGGACCAGAGCTCATGTGCAGCGCGCTGGCGATGGCCGACAGCAGAACGTCGTCGCTGGAGTCCGGACCGATACCTGCGGAGGCGAGGAGGGCGGGGAGGTCAGAGGACGGAGCGGGAGCAGGAGGCTGCTTTAGCTGGACGCTTTGGGGGGGGGTTACCCTGCAGGCCTTTGGGCAGATCCATGGCTTGGAGGACCTGCTCTGTGACGTCCGACGACCGCAGACCCTTCAGCCGCTTCTCCCAGAACAGCTGCAGACGCAAACATGTCTGTTAGTCCCAAAGTAAGAACTTCCTGAAGATCTGGGTGAGTAAGAGCGGCTGTAGGACACGGGTCAGCCACAACGCCTCCTCAGGTCCTCCTGTCAGGGGCCGGGAACCTTCTGTCAGAGGCAGGGAACCTTCTGTAACAGACAGGGAACCTTCTGTGACAGGCAGGGAACCTTCTGTGACAGGCAGGGAACCTTCTGTGACAGGCAGGGAACCTTCTGTCAGGGGCCGGGAACCTTCTGTAACAGACAGGGAACCTTCTGTGACAGGCAGGGAACCTTCTGTAACAGGCCGGGAACCTGCTGTCAGAGGCCGGGAACCTTCTGTCAGAGGCAGGGAACCTGCTGTCAGAGGCCGGGAACCTTCTGTAACAGACAGGGAACCTTCTGTGACAGGCAGGGAACCTTCTGTGACAGGCAGGGAACCTTCTGTAACAGGCCGGGAACCTTCTGTGACACGCAGGGAACCTTCTGTGACAGGCAGGGAACCTTCTGTCAGAGGCCGGGAACCTTCTGTCAGAGGCCGGGAACCTTCTGTCAGAGGCCGGGAACCTTCTGTCAGAGGCCGGGAACCTTCTGTGACACGCAGGGAACCTTCTGTAACAGGCAGGGAACCTTCTGTCAGAGGCCGGGAACCTGCTGTAACAGACAGGGAACCTTCTGTGACAGACAGGGAACCTTCTGTAACAGGCAGGGAACCTGCTGTAACAGGCTGGGAACCTTCTGTGACAGGCCGGGAACCTTCTGTGACAGGCCGGGAACCTTCTGTGACAGGCAGGGAACCTGCTGTAACAGGCTGGGAACCTTCTGTAACAGGCAGGGAACCTTCTGTAATAGGCAGGGAACCTGCTGTAACAGGCAGGGAACCTTCTGTAACAGGCCGGGAACCTGCTGTAACAGGCAGGGAACCTTCTGTGACAGGCAGGGAACCTTCTGCGACAGACCGGGAACCTTCTGCGACAGACCGGGAACCTTCTGTAACAGGCAGGGAACCTTCTGTCAGAGGCCGGGAACCTTCTGTGACAGGCCGGGAACCTTTTGTAACAGGCAGGGAACCTTCTGTAATAGGCGGGGAACCTTCTGTAACAGGCAGGGAACCTTCTGTCAGAGGCCGGGAACCTTCTGTGACAGGCCGGGAACCTTCTGTAATAGGCAGGGAACCTTCTGTAATAGGCGGGGAACCTTCTGTAACAGGCAGGGAACCTTCTGTAACAGGCAGGGAAGCTTATCTCAGAGGACGGGAACCTTCTGTCAGAGCTCAAACACCTGGATGAGAACCTCTCCACAGCTGCAGAAGGAGGAATAGAACTCTCTTGGTGGTCATAATGTTATGGTTGATTGGTTTGTATTAAACGATAAAGTGTCTCCAGGTGTTTATAAAAGAATAATTTTCCCATGAGCCCCTCAGCACCGTCTGCTTTCTGGCTGCCACTACAGCCCTCCACGCCATCACCTGCCGCGTGACGCTCTGGCCCCGCCCTGAGGCGCCGGGTCTCACCTGTCGCGGCGGCTCAACGGCTCTCTGCAGGTCTGCCTTGACCTTGTTTCCGGGGTGACTCGTCACCTTGGTAACGGGCTGTTTGAAGATGGACGCCGTCTGTCTGATGGGCAGCGCCGTGTTCAGGTCCGGTTTGCCTCCCTGGGGGAGGAAAAAGGGGAAAGTGTCGGTGTTGTCTTCCTTCACTCCCTCCCTGGTGCTCTGCTTCTACTCAACAGAACCCGAGACGGCTCCTTGTTGCTAAAAAAAGAACTAAAAAAAAAAACTTTTGACCCAAAAGGAAAAAAAATTAACCCAAATACACTGAAAACTGCCTTATAATAACAAAATCGTCAAAAGCCAAGAGGGCCAAAAATGTCAAGTAGAAAGTACTCAGGGGGTCACAAAATAATAATATAATAATAAAAAATTAGATCAAATTAGCAAACTGTTTTTTAAGTTCACCCTGCTCAACGATAAACTAAACACATTTTTTTTAAATAATAAAAAACAAGCAAAACAATAAACTAAAACACACATTTTAATTAAAAATAATAAAAACAAGCAAATCGATCTGATTTCTTTAGACTGCTTTTTGGTAAATAAAAAAAAAGTGCTCCTATTTACTATTAATTCAAATTAAGAACAAAAATATGTCTAATAAAAAGGTAAAAAGTTGTGTTGCAACTCCCTTTTAATTAAGATTTTCATTTTGAAAAATTAAAAATTGGTATTGTATTACTGTGTATCTGCAAAACCAGATTTAGGCTTAGGCCGCCGAAAATCGTTCCGAGGGCCGCAAATGGCCCCCGCGCCGCCCTCTGGACACCCCTGCTCTACAGATAAAAGAGGCGGGATGTTTGGGGGCCATCAGGGTGCCTCCTGGACCCTGGAGTGGTTCTTTGGAACCAAAATAATAATAATTTTTTAAAAATCTAACCAAATTTGCAAAAACTTTTTGTTTTTCCATTTCAACCCGCTCAAGAATAAACTAAACAAAGTTTTTTGAAATAATAAAAACAAGCAAAACAATAAACTAAACACACATTTTAAAAAAATAAAAACAAAAACGAGCTAATTGGTCTGATTTCTTTAGGCTCTGTCCAGAAGGTCGACGATCATCACCTGGGACGTTGTTTCTGCAGTGGTTCTGAACACATCCAAGCTGGTTCTGGACCAGATGAAGCTGGTTAACAGATCCTAATTAAATATGCATGTGCTATTTAAAAGCAGGACTGGTACCAGGAACCCAACTCCAACATCCAGCCCCACTGACTAATGCTTCTTGGCGAGGTTCTGATAAACATTCAGCTGCTTAAATCCCCCAGGATCCTTCCGGGTCGGTGTCGGGGGGTCTGTAGTTCAAGTCCCTTTTAGTGACGCTTGGTCCTGCTGCTCCAGACAAGTTGGAGCGCTGTACTGCCCTGAGCCGCTGAGCAGGCTTTATTTATTCAACCCGATAAAAGACCCGCTCAGAACAACCATCCATCTATCTATTCTTTCTATCTATTCTATCGAGGCTAGCGAGGTAGGAGAGCCTGAGAGAGCTGAGAGCGCGAGCAGCAGAGGCGATAGAGAGATCGAGAGAGATAGCCGGTAGACCTGAGCTAGCGCGACGAACGCGCGCTAGCGATCTGCTCTCTCTATATGTCTGCGGCTCTTCTCTTCTCTTCTTCTCTCTGCTCGTCTCTCCTCTCTCTCTCTCTCTCTCTCTCTCTCTCTCTCTATATATATATATATATATATATATATATATATGAGAGAGTTAATGAATAAAAGGCAGGAGGTACTGTGACAATAAAAGATTTATAAACAGAAACAATTTAAGGTTTAAAGAGTTTGAAGCCTTTCTGTTGTGTCAGTGAATCTGGTTCTGACGGGCCGGTCCAGGTCCAGATTAGAGCAGCTGGTCTTACACATTTCTCTAGTTTTCTGCTTTTATTCATAACTAGTCCTCTGGAGCTGTTCTTTGGACCTTGGCTGCTTTTTCACTTTGCTTCAGAACAGAACCGGACTGGGGTTCTCACCGTTTTCTGGCCCGGTTCTGGTCAGAGCCAGGAACCGGGCCAGAAAACGGTGAGAACCCCAGTAAAGCGCATGAAACCTCTGATCTCTGCGATCCAGCTTGATTGTGAGACAGACGGTTCAGAACCCTCCTGCCGCCCGGACCGGTCCGAGTCAGGAAGTCAGAGTGAGTCATTCGGCGAACACTGAGGGACTGAAACCAGACTGAGAAACCAACAGGACCACACAGGAGCTGAGTCAGAGCGGAAACTTCCACAGAACTGAGTCGGATCGGACTGGAAACGCCCACAGAGGTCGGACAGAACCCCGTCCCTCACCAGAGGAGGGTTAGAGACAGACGTCAGAACCGCACGCATCACACGGCCTAACCGCCGGCAGGAGGATCGCCGTTGACCCGGTGATCGGCCCAAGCCCCGCCCCCTCAGCAGGTGGGGTCCGTTACCTTAGCCAGGCTCTGCGCGTCGTGTCGGAACCGCTGCTTGTTCTTCTGCAGCTTTCCGGGCATCATCTTCCCCGTGCGGAAGTCGAAGCACGCCAGGTCCACGGCGTTCCCCAGATAACGGGCCAGCTGAGGCTTACTCCGGAACTTCTTCCCCGTCGGGCTGCAGGAGACAGAGGAAACCGGTTAGGAACGCTGGAAAAGTAGGAGGACCTTCTCCTCTGGTTCTCCTCTGGAGGTAACGGCTAAAGTTCTGCTGAACCAAAACCTGCTGAAGCCATTTTCCCCTCCGTTAACCAGACGGTTCTCATCAGATCGTTTCTGCTGTGGTTTTTATCGTTGGCTTTTCTCAGCACCTCTGGGCGTTAGGACACAGTGACGCCGTGAAAACTAAACAGAACAAAGACCCATAAAGTGTTGCCATCATGTCCGCTACACGTTTACAACAACCTGTATAATTACTTCGCATCACGGAGTAATTATACAACATATTTACCTCGTCCCCTCTGCTAGCGTGTTCAATCTGCCCCACAATGCACCTTTCCCGCTCTTACACACCGAAGGTCATGTGACAACCAGGATAACACCAAGATAGGGCTGCACGATAACTCAATAACAATATATATCGATCGATAGAGAAAAAGGGTAAAGAAAAAGTTGAATCGAATAACATTTTTCCTTCCTTTTGCATTCTAGCCATTAGAGCTGTGCATAAAAATCGATACAAAGATTAATATCGATGTTTTTAAAAACGATTTAATATCGATCTTCTGGCTTTCAATATCGATATACCTCCCAACCCCTAGGGGGCGCTATAACAGCCGTTACTGTTCACAGCAAGGAAGAGCAAGTGAGACGAGTCTAAAAATCAGACATTTTTTGGTTTCTGTGATACGATAAATGCATTAAACCAAATGCACTTTATGTTCCTGTTAATATGTCAGTGTTCAATAAATTGAACATAAATATAACATTTGGCTGGTTTGGTTGACTGAATAACTTTGAGCATTAATTTGAAAGTAATAAATATCGATATTGGAGTCAAATCAAAATCAAGCTGAGCTATGTATAGAGAACCGTATAAAATCAGCTCATCCTAGATGACACCCAGTCCTACTAGCCATGTAGGTTAAAAAATAAATCCTCCCAACCAATCACAACGCAGACCCGGGAAGCTCCGCCCCCTTCAAAGAGTTCAGAGAGCACACATTCTTTTTTTTTTTTTTTAAAACCTTTTAGTTTTGGTAAGAAGTTGATTGAATAAAGGGTTGAGTCTAAATTCTTTATTTGTTTGTTCAGAATCTAAAAATAAGTCGCTAAGCAACAGCATAAAATAGCCAGAGCTGCTCTTAACATTTGAATTTGTTGATAATTATCGATATCGATCAATATGATTTCTATTTTATCGATATGCTTTTGTTTCTTATTTCGTCCAGCCCTACACCAACAGCGGGGAAACAGTGTATATTGGTCTTAATTTATGTTTGTTTTTAACATTGTATTTAAATATATGTTACAACAAAATTGTGTTAAAGTTGTTGTTTTTTTCCCAGCAGTTACATCTACTGGAACGGTATCAGAGTAACCGGGTCAAACAGAACGACGTCAGGCACAGATCAGGTCAGGTTAACTTGTTCTGAGATAAAAAAACCAGCTGACTGGGCCGCTGTCAGCAGACGGTACCGTCAGGCTCGGTATCACCCACAGGCGGTACCGAGATAACCAGCGTCCTCCAGGGTTGCTCTAATCAGGCCAGAATAACAACTGATTATCAGCAGGAGCGCCTCTATAAACGCAGCAGTGCAGGAGTTCTGGAGAATACGGGTCAGGCCGGGGGTTACAATGGCCTAGTCAAAGTCTGGACATCAAACGTCTGCAGACCTCAGCGCCCAGAAGCAACAAGAGTAGACCCAAATCTCTCTACAGTGAAGCGAGAGGTACCGCTGGGCCGTAGAACCTCCTCCAGCGGCCTGCTTGAAGTCAGAGCTGCAGCTGCTGCAGCCGTGACGCCGCCTCAGCGTTTCCCACGAAGCGACTTCCTGCTGTCAGGATCAGACAAATATGCAAAAGTCCAACAGCACAACCAGTCGGTCACGCCCGAAGGAGTTCCCACATTCAGGTTCCGCTCCCTGCCGTGCTTCTGTAGGCGGGCCTGAAGCCACGGGGGTCAGAGGTCAGGCGTACCTGCAGCGTAACGTGCTGCAGGTACGCTCCCCAGTCCGTCTGGGCTCCTCCCGGCCTTTTATTGGGAATCTAACCCCAGACGTTGAGGGGCTGCGGCTCTGGAGGCCTCAGCAGGGCGTCGCTGCTCCTCCGGCACGCCGCTGACTAATTTCCCTCATGGTTAGTCTGATGAGTCACGCCGCTGCCCCGAGCGACGGAAGTGACGGCGGCTGCTGGCAAAGCCGAGCCTCGACCGTCGATCGACAGGAAGCCACGGCTGCCGTCGCCTCGCTGCAGCGGGAGCCGTGGCTTCCTGTGTGACCCGATGCAGCAGCAGAGAACGCCGAGCTGCAGAGTCCTGCTAGAGCTCATCTGAGGAAGCGCGAAGAAAAACGAGCCGAGCGACGGCTGCTGGGAATGACGGAGGAACGTCAGGGCAGCAGAAAGGACCGGCAACCGGACGGCTGAGAAAATGCTTTTAATAAAAGACGTCACAGGAAAAACAAATAAACACAGGGAGTGAATTTAGTGGCTTTTCTCCATTTAAACCAGCGGCATCCAAACTTATTTTGCTATGAGGGCCAAAGTCATAAAGTTGGAAGCACTTGAGGGGGCAAAGAAAATTACTTTTTCTTTAAATAAAAATCTAACAACAAAATTAATCTCAATAATGTAATAATAATAAAAAAAAACATTTTACTTAAATTAACAAAATAGATTTTTGAAGAAACGTTATCTTTAAATCTTTGTACGTCCAAAACATAAAGTAATCTTTTGACCAGGGGTGTCCAACATGTGGCCCAGGGGCCGTTTGCGGCCGCTCCGGATGGTTTTACGGCCCCCAAGGAATTCTGGCATGGAGGAAGTTTGGCCTCTGTCAATGCAGATGGACGATTTGTTTTTGTCAGGGAAACGTTTTTCACAGAAAAATCCTTCTGAAAGTTTTTGAGCAACAAAAAAATAATTGCTCATTTATTACTGAGGTTTTTCTGTCAGTATTTTTTTTTTTTGTAAAAGTAACCACAAATGTCTGGCAACGTTTAACCAGAAGAAAACTTGATATAGCGAGGATGACCCATGCTCCCTCCTGGTTCCCGGGCTAGAACTAAAAATAAATTAAAAAAATCTACTCAAACACCCTGAAAACCGTCTTATAATAACAAATTGTCAAAAGCAGGGGTGTTCAAATTTTTGGCCATGGGGCCCAAAAATGCTAAGTAGAAAGTATTCAGGGTCCACAAAATAATAATACTTATTAGTATTAGGGTTTTTTTTTTTTCATTTCAACCTGCTCAACAATAAACTAAACATGTTTCTGAAATAATAAAAATAAGCAAAACAATAAACTAAACACATTTTTTTTATCTAAAAACAAGCGAATTGGTCTGATATCTTTAGACTTTGGTTTTTGGTAAATAAAAAAAGTGCTCCTATTTACTATTAATTTAAATTAAGAACAAATATATGTCTAAATAAAAAGGTACAAATTTGTGTTGCAACACCGTTTTAATATGATTTTAATTTTGAAAAATTAAAAATGCCTTTTTTAAAGGCCTTGTATCAGTATTGTATTAATGTGCATCTGCAAACCAGATTTAGGCCAAGGCCGGCCAAAATCGTTCAGAGGGACACAAACGGCAGCGGTTCTGATCTTGGAACTCTGCCATGGGGTCCATTTTGGTCGGCCTCTGCACTGTTCCACGTTCTCTCCGCGTGTGGACCGTGGTTCTCTAAAGCCTTAAATCTGGAACCCTTTAAAGACTCAGATGTCAGAGACGCTGTTTCTCATCTGCTCTTGAATTTGTTCAGATGGGGGCGTGAGGACCTACCAGGAGGGTGTAATTACTTTTTTTTTTAGACAGAGCCGGGTTCTGATAAGCCTTTCCATCAGTAAGTTAAGTCCTCATTTGAAAACTTCCGTCTGAATTTACTTGGTTTATCTTTTTCTCATATTAGAAGCGCTTTGATTTCTTCATTGCTCGCACCTTAGAGCAGGGGCGGTTCTAGGCAGGGGCCAACAGGGGCCCCCCGTAGAACTGGCCCCGCCCCTGTACTAAAGACATAACATTAAATACACTTCTTACTAGGGCTGCGCATAAAAATCAACACAAATATTAATACTGATGTTTTTAAAAACTATTTAATATCCATATTCTGTCTTTCAATATCGATATACCTCCCAACCACTAGGGTGCGTTATTACAGCCATTACTGTTCACAGCAAGGAAGAGCAAGTGAGACGAATTTGCAGAACAGCCGACAGGATTTTAGATTTTAGAAGCGCCTTCATCCCTAAAATCAGACGTTTGGGCACATTTTTGGTTTCTATGATACGATAAATGCATTAAACTAAATGCACTTTATGTTCCTGGTAATATGTCAGTGTTCAATAAATTGAACATAAATATAATATTTGGCTGGTTTTGTTGATTGTAATAAATATTGATATTGGAGTCAAATCAAATTAAGCTGTATAGAGGATCATATCGAATCGGCTCATCCTAGATGAAACCCAGTCCTTATTACGACTATATAAACTGGTGAAGAAACAATAACTGATGATTATTTTTTTATGTTTAATTACTTTATTCTTTAATGTGCCCCTATGGGGGAAAAACCCCAGTGGCCCCACCTTGCCCCCCCCTGGTGAATTTGGTCTAGAACCGTCATCTCTTTGCTGCTTCATAAAGGATTTATTCTATTCACCGTATAGATAAACTCCCGGTACCGGGCAGAATGAGCCCGGCTTGAGTAGTAGTTGCTTAAAATGAAGTGAAAGTGAAAAGAAGCCGGGCTCCCAGCTGGCCCGGTCCCGGGATCCGGACCTGAAATTCCTGTCAGAGGCACCGACTTCTTTCTCTGAGGGGGGTGGGGGAGAGATCCCACCGGGACAGGTTACCGGGACGCTTCTGGAAAAACGGAGCTGACTCTAACAGAACAGCGCGCTCCTTTGTCAACAAACGATTCGGTAGTGCCGGTTCCGAACTGACGGATCACCTGTAGTAGTAGACGTCGCTCTTTCCGGCGCTCAGTCCGGACTTCCTGATCACTTCCTCCTTCTTCCAGCCCGGCGGCAGAGCCGGACAGTCCGTCCTCTTCCTCTCCATCACCGCTCGGAGCTCCTGGGTCCCGGATCGGTTCCGGTGAGTCCCAGACGAGCGGGCGGCGCGCTTGATCTCAGGCGGACCGACGTCACTCGCGGACGTTAACGGCAGCGGTCCCCGCCCCGGTTCGGGTCCTCTCGGTTCAGCCCGGGTAAGAAAGTATCCCGGTTCGGACAGTCCCGTGACCCCCCCGCTCCCCCGGGAGGGTCCTGGCTGAACGCCGGCGTCGGTTCCGTGAGTTTGCCGGAAGAACCGGTGATCCGCACCAGCTGAACTGGAGCTGAACCGGACCAACGGCAGGCTGTGACGTCTCTCACACAAGCTCACGCACACATAAACGCTGCCCGGAGATCGTCTGTGGCGAAGAGATGACTCACTCCGGACTACCGTAAAAAACACCTACGCTCCGTGTTACACTTCCGGGATTAAACAACCAATCAAAACGCAGCATTGTCAAGCGAAGTTGCAAAATAAAGAAGGAGAAGAAATATTAAATATTCAGCAGCTTACTAAAGGAAAACCAACCCAACGCTTATTTTTATACATGATCATAAAAAATTAAATTAAAACACAATGAAAAAAAGATGCTTTGCGCATAACGTTACATTTCTGTTTGTCTGAGTATCTTCTTTTAAGCATTAAGTTTGGTTATGGGTTAGTAGGCCAGCTACAGCAACATATTTACCAAACAAATTAATTTTCTCCTGAGTAATTTCTTGGATGACTACTTCTACTGTTACTTGAGAACAAACTGCGGTCCCTCTACCCACCTTTGCTCATGGTTATGGCTATTTCTTTGAAATCAGGCAAATAAAGTCGCCACCAAGCACTCCCCCCTCCCTACATGGAGCAGCTGCCTGTTGCATTACATGATGCAGACACATGTCGTCTTATTGCAGGATTTATGAAAATTAATTATTTACTGCATGCCTGTGTTTAATTCATATCCCTGACCAATGCTGCTAAGAGACAAAACTTTCCTTGTGAAGCAAATATTCTTAGTTGTTCCTAATTCTACAAGTTCTGACATCTTCAACTACTTCTTACCAGGCTGGTAAGAGTTATGGTCCCCTCCTCTTCCAGATCTTCTGTTGCGATGGATGGACTTCTCCCACAACCTGATTCGGACGCGCCCCCGCAGAGGCTCTGCCAGTGGCAGCAGATATAATTTACGTAGACGCCCCATTGGACGCTGCCGGCCGCTAGGCTGACGTGCTTACAGGGCGGCCATCTTGGATCAGACCACAGATCAGACATCTGCTGTCAGCTCAAATCTCATTTTTATCATATGTTCACAATGCTGGTGACCTTTCTGTTAGACTACACACTCTCAGCCACTGAGCTATAAAATACACTGGAGTGCTGATTTTGCCGAAAAACTGAAGTCACTGGCTGCCATCTTGCTACTCCCTACTCTCACAGAATCCCATAGGATTTGGTTGCAACAACAAGCAGTTTTCTGGCTGAATGAAAACGTTTCACAGGTAATTCTAGTCAGTGGATGTACTAACACTATCAGCTACTAGGAAATTAGGTGCTGAAATATTTTACATGTTATTCATATTAAATATACATATATGTATATATAAATATGTGTATATGTATACATATATGTAAATATGTTTTTGTATATTGTTATTTATATATTTATAAATGTTATATATGTATATTTGAATTAATAAAATGCAAAATATTTCAGCACATGACTTTCTCAGTACTTGATAGTTTTAGAACATAACATAAAAGTATATGGCATTAGACATTTTAAAAGTTTTAAGCCCCCCCGAACATGAAAAAATCCTTATTATTCGATGCTGCAGCGCACATATTCCCTAGTTACTGGAGGAAAATAGGGAGTACCAATATGGCGGCTGGTGGCTTCAACACGACTCGTTCTAACAGCGGCTATTAGCACTCCAGTGTATTATATAGCTCAGTGGTCAGACTGAGCTATATAAATAAAGGCTTCAAGATAATGAAATTATAAATTTAAAATATGGTCGAAGAGCCATTGGGAAGAAGATTCAGTGCTAAAAGGTCCTTGAATTCAGATTTGCTTTATCCTGCATGAACTCCTCTTACTAAAGTAAACTTTAACCTGGTAATATCACATTGATGTTCAGAAAATTACATGAAGTCTGTATGGAGGCAGAGCAGGAACCTTAGAACTCATCAGGTTAAGCTGGAAATGAAATTCCCAGCCTGGCCCTGTCCACACCTTTAGATATCTGCTCTCTGCTACAGACATTCACATATTTATGATATAAGCTGACCCCCATGCTGTGGAAATCTTAGAGACAAAATGTCCATTTACACCAGAGTTCTTCCTTAGTTCCATTGATCTGAACCAGAATCACAGCTTACTCTCAATTTTAAATGTCAACCACTGAGAATTGTGCATTTATGCATTTAAAAAGAGACTTTCAGTTGGACGAGCTTCAATAAGGACAGACAAAGGAGACTTAACATTTTTTTGCTTTTATTACACTGGAATTTGAGGACAGGTTCACATGAAATAGATTTCAGAATCAGACATATGTATATAATAATAATAATAATATATAATAATATATATTATAACATATAATAATAAAATAATAATCAGTATGTCTGATTCGAGAATGTTTCAGCCTTAAAACAATTAAAAATGTTAGAAAACTTTGACCAGATGCAGCTCAGAGGAAGAGAAACACACTGTGATGACTTTTGCTTCTACAGACTTAAATGAAAACATGGAGGCTTTGGAGCGGCGGGCCCGTCTAGTACTCCTCCCCCTCCTCATCTTCTCCCTCGATGGAGTCCACTCCCACCTCCTCGTAGTCCTTCTCCAGGGCGGCCATGTCCTCGCGGGCCTCGGAGAACTCGCCCTCCTCCATGCCCTCGCCCACGTACCAGTGGACGAAGGCCCTCTTGGCGTACATGAGGTCAAACTTGTGGTCGAGCCGGGCCCAGGCCTCGGCGATGGCGGTGGTGTTGCTGAGCATGCACACGGCCCTCTGCACCTTGGCCAGGTCTCCTCCAGGAACCACGGTGGGAGGCTGGTAGTTGATGCCCACCTTGAAGCCGGTGGGACACCAGTCCACGAACTGGATGCTGCGCTTGGTCTTGATGGTGGCGATGGCGGCGTTGACGTCTTTGGGCACCACGTCGCCGCGGTACAGCAGGCAGCACGCCATGTACTTGCCGTGGCGAGGGTCGCACTTGACCATCTGGTTGGCCGGCTCGAAGCAGGCGTTGGTGATCTCGGCCACGGTCAGCTGCTCGTGGTACGCCTTCTCGGCGGAGATGACCGGCGCGTAGGTGGCCAGGGGGAAGTGGATGCGGGGGTACGGCACCAGGTTGGTCTGGAACTCCGTCAGGTCCACGTTGAGAGCGCCGTCGAAGCGCAGAGACGCGGTGATGGAGGACACGATCTGGCTGATCAGCCTGTTCAGGTTGGTGTAGGTGGGGCGCTCGATGTCCAGGTTCCTGCGGCAGATGTCGTAGATGGCCTCGTTGTCCACCATGAAGGCGCAGTCCGAGTGCTCCAGGGTGGTGTGGGTGGTGAGGATGGCGTTGTAGGGCTCCACCACCGCCGTGGACACCTGAGGCGCCGGGTAGATGGAGAACTCCAGCTTGGACTTCTTGCCGTAGTCCACGGACAGGCGCTCCATCAGCAGGGAGGTGAACCCGGAGCCGGTTCCTCCACCGAAGCTGTGGAAGACCAGGAAGCCCTGAAGCCCGGTGCACTGGTCCGCCTGAGGACAGAACCAAGATGGAGGCTTCAGAACGTTGCTCAGCCCACTTCAGAGGCAGCTGCATTATTCAGCTCACGCTCACCAGAACCAGTGAACACGGTCCTCACACACGCGTCTACCCACCAGTTTGCGGATCCTGTCCAGAACCAGGTCGATGATCTCCTTCCCGATGGTGTAGTGTCCCCGGGCGTAGTTGTTAGCGGCGTCCTCCTTCCCGGTGATCAGCTGCTCGGGGTGGAACAGCTGCCGGTAGGTGCCGGTGCGCACTTCATCTGAGGAGAGACGCTGGTTTTAATCAACAGTTTATTGGCTTCGGTTACGACCGAGGCCAAAAAAAAGATGCTACTCACCGATGACGGTGGGCTCCAGGTCCACAAAGACGGCTCTGGGGACGTGCTTCCCCGCACCGGTCTCACTGAAGAAGGTGTTGAACGAGTCGTCTCCTCCTCCGATGGTCTTGTCGCTCGGCATCTGGCCGTCCGGCTGGATCCCGTGTTCAAGGCAGTAGAGTTCCCAGCAGGCGTTCCCGATCTGGACGCCCGCCTGGCCCACGTGGACGGAGATGCACTCACGCTGGAGGAGGAAGGAGGGAAAATCGGTTTGTGAAGCACTTTCACTGACACAGAGGCAATTAAAAATGGTACAAAATCCTGCAATTAGCTTATGTCTGCTAATGTAGTTTAAAAAAAAAGCCACTTTTTGTTTCATTCCAGCAGAATTTCTATCTTTCATGATATTTTCTGAAGATGACAGGGGTTTCATAAACTGGTACGCATATAAAATTCAACAAAAAATTACTTAGATGACCTGAAAATAAATTCCCTGCAGGCTAAACTTGGGACATTTCAGCCTGAAATGATCCAGAGACACACATGGACCTGATTGGCTGCTGACTGCATTTCCTCTTTCTCTAGAATAAATCAGTCTTTATTGTCCCTCAGTGGGGAAATTTAAATTATAAAATAACATAAAAAAAACCTTGATGCTTTTTTACTAAGGGGCGGGTCCCGACAGACGTTTTCTTTACCTCCTCTTGCGCAACATATCAGGCAACATTCAAATTAACAGCGGGAAAACAATCATGGCGCTCAACACATTCTGATTGGTCAACGGTCTCCATGGTTCCCCGATCACGTGACTAATCTCGCGATTGTTTGCACCAACGGCGGGAACTGAAACCGTTAAGAGACGTTAGCTCATTTAAAAAAGGCGCAAAGACTGACTAACCACACTAACGGTGAATAATTAAAGTTTAACAGAAAAAGCCGAGATAAACCCAAAATGTTCACATTTCCTGCTTATTATACGCTATACTTTCAAATATCTCATATTATTCTGATATATATATTGTTCATCTTTCTACTCGGGAGCAGTGCAATGAAATCAAGCTCAAATGTGCATTATTAATGTGCAGCTGAACGACAACAAAGTCTGGCTAAGGCTTCTGTGCCTAAATAAGTCAAGAAAAATCGGTTAGTGAAATAAAAATCTTCTTTCCTGCGCAATTGTAGTTTTTGACGCAATGAACAAACGGTTAAATTTGCCTGAAAAAAAAACTGTACAAGCGTACATTCCAATAAAATAGCTCCTTAAACCTTTAAAACTACTCTTACCATTTTTTTGTTTTTGTTGCGGTATAAACTTCAACGGAAGCGCCGAAACGTTGGAAAAGTCTAACGGCTGGACTGTTAAGAAGTCGCTGGAAGACAAGATGGCGAAAACCTCGTTCGTAACGGCTTATAAACTGGGCCATAGCCGGAAATCCCGTGGCGGAGCACGGGGGGGTGGTTCTCCTCCTTCCAAAAAAGATGTCCCAAAAAAAAACATTATTTAAAGGTAAATACGTTATTTTAAATAATAATGTATTAACTTTAAATGAAGTCACAACTCAAACGATAAAAAATATAAACGGAAAATGAGTTTCTTAAATATTAAAATATGGTGACACCCTTATCCCACATAGTGGTTTGGTCCGCATTCCGTTTCCAAGGGGCGAGGCTAACTCTCTCGGCAGCTCTGGTGGAGCGACAGACTTATCGGATGATGGGGTTTAAAAGGCATTAAGTCATTTATCTAACCACTAGTCCAAGGAGCACAAGGTTGTGACATAGTGACATTTCTTCCATTTTGTCGAAAAACATCTTTTCTATGAGCTTGCTAGGTATGCAAATAGCCCCAGTTTATGATGGTTAACAAGCTCAAATGAGTATTAAACAGAGACAGCGGCGGGACCACAGACATATTAAACGTAGACGCCTCGTTGGGCGGGTTCTGCCTATGCTGCGGATGCGTCAGAGCGTCCGCCATGTTGAATGTGGCAAATCTGCAGTAATTTAAACAGTATCAGAGGGGCTTTAATCTCAGAATATACTTTATGTTCGTAATATTTTTATTTTTGTAATATTGCAAGTTTATTTCCGTATCCCTTTGGCTTCATTCTCCTGACTTTATTATCGTAAATAATTAAAATAATTATAAGAATCTAACCTGGCCCTATTACTCCAGGACTGAGATAGTTCTACAAACTGTGACTATTCTGGAAATGTTCCCCCTTAATTGTCATAATATGACGTTTTTCACATAATATTACCACTTTTGTCTTTTTTCGTTTTACTTTATTCGCCTATGACTTTTTTCTCATATTAGTAATTTTATCTCCCCCAAAAAGTCTGTGTCACTAATCTGTGTCTATACCAGATCTTAAAAGGTTCACAGGGTTTTATGAAATAATGAAGACCACAATGTTTAGATTTAACCAATAGATTTTTATATTCATAACACAGATAGATAGATAGATAGATAGATAGATAGATAGATAGATAGATAGATAGATAGATAGATAGATAGATAGATAGATAGATAGATAGATAGATAGATAGATAGATAGATAGATAGATAGATAGATAGATAGATAGATAGATAGATAGATAGATAGATAGATATCTTTATTGTTATTTTGCATGCACAAAGTGAGTACAGAACGAAATTTCGTTTGCATACAGCTTGAAAAGAATCCCTCTAGAAATCCCTCTAAGAAATCACAGTAGATTGCACTATTTTTCAGGATAAAGATGCAGCAGCGATTTATGTAAACAATTGAGATAAAAAACAATGTAACACTGTAAGCAAAAGTCTATTTGTGGCTTCAGCATTTCAAAATCCATTTTGTGGCTTCATCAGTTCAGCAGCATGAAGCATATGTGCAAATGTGTGGATGTGCAGTTATGCGAGTGTGGTATATATACGTGTATATACACATATAGGGCGGTCGTGGCCGAGTGGTTAGAGCAGCGCGCTTGCTCTCAGAGAAGGTTGCAAGTACCCAGTTCAATCCCCGGTCCCGGCACTCTGGGTCCCTGATCAAGACACTTAACCCCAGATTGCTCCCCGGGCGCCGCACAGTGGCAGCCCACTGTTTCCCAAGGGTGATGGGTTAAAAGCAGAGAACAAATTTCGTTGTAATGTATGTTTCAATGACAATAAAGATGATATTACTTATTACTTATATAGTAGTTCTCTCTCTCTATCTCTCTCTCATTTATATGGGATTATATATATATATATATATATATATATATATATATATATATATATATATATATATATATATATATATATATATATATATATATATAATCTCCAGATTATATATATATATAATCTGGACATATACTTATATATAAACACACCTATTTATTTAGAATACTTCAAAATCTATATATGCACATCGATCAAAAGCCAATTTGGCTGCCGATCTCTATCAATTAATCTCTCTATATTTTTTTACAAGTATATATAAGCACCATTTATAGCCTTCTTTTTGAATAGTTAAAACATATAGGGAACATAGACGTTCACTACTTTCTGCCACATACAATTTGGAGGTGACATTGACGTACACACCTGCGCCTAATGAGGCATCTACGTTTGTAATGGGTATGGGTAGGACAGATGATAAGGAAAAATAGAGAGAGACTGGAGACTAAAAGAGAGAAATCCAATAGGAATGAAAGGAACAATAAATGAGGGAAAAGAGGAGAGGAAATAAAGGGGACATATTTTTCGAAATGCCTAATTTATATTTTACTGACATTTTTACTGGTCATCTGCCTCGACCCACTGGGGGTTAGAGAAGACAGAGCAGAGACACAGAAAGCACAGAAGCTCACATTGACCCAGGAGTACTTTCTATGTTAGATGGTAATAGAGGATGATCTGCCTCCCCTGATGATGTCACAGCTAACAGAACGCCAGACCAGGTGTACCTTCTATGAAGAGAAAAATGACAAAACATAACGTTAAAAGCTAAAATAACAACAAACAATGCAGAGTGGAGAACTGATGTCAGAGCTAACAGATTGTGAATTTCTCCAATGTGAGATCAGTAAAGCCTATCTTATCTTAGAACACCAGCCCAGGTGTACCTTCTATGAAGAGAAAAATGACAGAGAACAAAAAGTTAAAAGCTGAAATAACAACAAACAATGCAGATTGGAGAGCAGTAGGAGAACTCAGCAGAGAGAGAGAAATAGACCCTGATGTCCTTCAGCAGCCTGAGCCTATAGCAGCATAACTATAGAGGTAGCTCAGGGTAACATGAGCCACTCTGACTAGAAGCTTTGTCAAAAAGGAAAGTTTTAAGATTAGTCTTAAAAGTAGACGGGGTGTCTGCCTCATGGACCAAAACTGGGAGTTGGTTCCACAGGGGAGGAGCCTGATAGCTAAAGGATCTGCCTCCCATTCTACTTTTAGAGACTCTAGGAACCACCAGCAGACCTGCAGTCTGAGAGCGAAGTGCTCTGTTAGGAACATACGGGGTAATCAGAGCTCTGATATATGATGGAGTTTGATTATTAAGGGCTTTATACTTTAGAAGAAGAATTTTAAACTATATTCTTGATTTAACAGGAAGCCAATGAAGGGAAGCTAAAATAGGAGAAATATGATCCCTCTTGTTGATTTTCAACTCTTGCTGCAGCATTCTGGATCAGCTGAAGACCTCAAAGCTCAATATGGATCAACTTTTTATATTTAAACTATGTAAGATATGTAATGAATTCTGCAGCTAGTAAAAATAAAAAGGGAGATATGGCGCATCCCTCACGAACACCACTCGTTTGCATAGACATAATATAAGATATATATACTCTTTATATATGTCTATGCTGGTTTGTCCCAGAGTCACTGAAGGGAGCACCGCGTCACTTCCTGTTTACCGATGTCAACTTCCTGTCATCCAGGCTTGTCGGTTCAAACGGATCAGTACTGTTTGCGGTAACCCGGGAGTCCCGAACCGCCCTGGTGGAGCGGCCGTTATCCGACGGTTGGACCGGGAGAGGGAGACGCTTCCGACGATGAAACGTTGTTTCCGTCGCTGTCCGGGACTTCCGGTTCTCCTCACAGCGAAGCTCGGCGGAGTTTAGGTGAGAAAACTTCTGAGATTTAACTTCGTCATCTTCGTATCCAGCAAAAACAGAAAAAAAAAAAAAAACACTAACACAAGAAGTTCCGATAAAACGATGTTTATTTAAACTTTAAACCAATTTACTAACGTATATAACCTTGTAGTTACCTCAGCACAGTGAAAGTTTGCCTTCATTGTTGGACATTTTTATTCAGTTGCAGGACCGTTAGAAGAAGGCGGAACCAGTATGGCTGCTTGGAAGGGTTGAAGGAGAAGAAAAAAAAAACCAGGATTTATTTATTTATTAACAAAAGTTGCATCTAACTGAGGTAGAAGCCTTGGCAGGAGACCATGGCGGAGATGTCTGGCTGTGATGCAGCAACTTCTCAGCTCAGACTCTTTATTCCAGCTGTCAAACATGGCAGGGGAAGCCTAATAATTTAAGGCTGTGTGTAATTTACCATCCATGGGCTGATTATTCCTCCCACTTGGTGCTGTTTAGCCCCACAGCATGACACCACCACCTCCATACTTAGGGTTTGATTTAAAAGCCTCACCACCACTGCTTTAAAGATGCATCTTGTCATTTTGGTAAATACATTTTTTTTGCGTTGTTCTCCAGAGTCCATCTCTAAGTGACTGAATCCCCCCATGTCCCCCCATGGCGGGACGATCAGAGATGGGTGCAGAAAGCCGCCCTGGCAAACCTCAGTGAACTGAAGCAGCTTTAGGGGGAAGATCGGGCTGAAAGTTGTCTACAGCCATGTTGGAGGCAGATAAATTAACACTACTTAGAGCTATCGCTGCTGAACAAGCCTGGGCGATAAATTCATTTAATCAATTAATTAGAATTTTCAATCTTTTTAAGATTACATTTTTGGAAAATATGGATTTTTTTTACCATTTAACTAATTGGGCTTCCATGAAGAAAATACCAGCAATGCTAAATGATGAGGAAAATATATTGTCAAAATATTGTAAAGAGGAAACCTTTTTTTAGTATAATATGAGATGCTTTAATTTATTCATTTACTCTTTTTTTAAGTTAGTTTGAAGTTGAAGCCTGTTCTTAGCTCATTGTGTAAAACCACTAGCAGCAAACATTCAGTTATAGTCACTTTGTTTACCACAGCAGGGCCGCCATCTTGGATTTAGTTGCACTTTGAGACGAAATGCTTGACATAAAGGCAAGTTTTTCAAATCATTTGTTTAATTTCTCTATGTAAAACAAAAAGCAGGGAAAAAAATGATAATCAGATTTGGTATAAAAAAATCAGAGGTCTTATTTTTAAGCCATATCGCCCAGCCGTACTGCTAAAGGTGTTTCTACAAGCTGCAGGATCATGGAGGAACTGTGTTACACCACTTCTGGATTCTTGGTTGTGTTTGGCTACATGATGACTGCCGAAAACTAAAACTGTTTTTTTTTTTTTTAAAGGATGGAGTCCAGCAGCCTGCTCGGCGACTGCCTGTCTCCAGAGTCAACGGTGACCTCCCTGCTGTCGAGCTCAGGCCACCTGAGGAGCAGCCTGCGGCCTCCTGAACACAACACCACCTTCAGATACAGAGACAAGGTTCTGCGCTCTTATTCCCTCAGGATGATGGAGAACTGAGGGAACCTGCTAGTCTTTATAAAGTTTTTTTAGGCGTGTGCTGTTTAATGATTCTGAGAAATGTCATTTGGACTGACTGCAGAACTACGATTCGGCCTCGGCGGCGCTGGACGCCTACATCGCAGACTTTGATCGCAGCTGTCAGAAGTGCAGGTCGTTAACTGGATCTCTGGTTCTGCCACGCGGCGAGCCGTCCACCCCGAGGAAACCCAGCGTGGGCGCGCTCAGAAACAGAGATGGTGAGGGCTCATCGTTCATTACGTCTAGGACTGTACGATGCATCGATCCACAGCGATATATCGCTTAAATGGTTAATGGTCCGATTATATAGAAGCAAAACTAAAATATTGATCCATATCGTCATTTTTAAGATGCACCTTTATTTTGCAATTCAGGCATGACGCTGAAATGAACAGGTGATCTATTATTGTTATTATGTTAAAATGAGAAGTATGCAGTTTTTGATTTAAATGCCTGATACTTGTAAGAGCTTAGAAATAAAATGGTCAAATCCTATTTATTATTTTTTTGGGAGTTCATTGATATTGATGTTAGATGACCAGATGATTTCACATCGATCAGAAATCGTAACAGATTTTGCTGTATCGGCAAATATTGTATCGTCATCAAAACAAACCAATATAACGTCGTAACGCCCCTAATTAGAGCCTCATTAAACAGTTAAAAATGTAAAATGTGTTCAATAAAAGGTCAGGATCGGCTTGTTTGTGTTAGAATTTGACTTCTGCAGGTTGGATCAGCAGAAATAATTAAACGATCAGTTCAGTTCCTGGAAGTTTTCAATCGTTGACACACGCATGTTTGTCTCGCCGATGGTTTTGATCTACTATGAAGTAGGGCTGCACAATTAATCACATTTGCAATATCATCACAATAAAAAAAAAAGCAATTTCCAAATCACAGAGAATTGCAATCTTTGTCTATGTAACATTTAATGGATCAGACGTCGTTTAGGTGTCGGTAAAATGTTGAAGTGGGTTTGCTCCACATTAAAGAGAAGAGAGCTGCAGCAGTGAGATAATCTAGTTTTACTTCTTGTTTTAGAGTTTATATAAAAATTGTTTTTACCAGAAACTTCATCTCAACTTAATGCTGTGGAATCTCACCACAGCATTAAGTAGCGGTCAAACTGTTTAATACATAGACTTGTTTGTTGGTTGCTCTTTATGTTCAACAAGGATTGACGTCCAACTCAACGGGCTGTTCTTTTCAATAAGAATATTCTGATTAATAAAAATAGTAAAAAAAATTGCTTTAAATAGTCCATGTTTACAAACATCTTTATCTACAGGCCATTTTTGTTGCTTGTGGTGAATACAGAGAAGAGTCTAAATTAAATTAATTATGGTTGAAATAAATCACAGTTGTGATTTTTGGCAGAATGGTACCGCCCTGCTGTGAAGCAGCACATGCGGGTCTGATTGGGTTGTTTCTGCTTCCATCTGTAGTCCTCAGGGAGCGTCTGAGCGACAGGGAGCTGGACTTCCTCAACCTGCCGGTCAGCTCGCTCCGTCACCGTCTGAACCGCGACCGGCTGTCCATGACGACAGACGAGCTGCTGACCATCCCGTACGACGGCTCCATGCCTGTCACCCACACGTCGGCCATCATCCGAGGTCTGTAAAAGCCTCACGTCACCGGCGTCATCACGTCTGAGAACATTTCCTCTGTTTTCAGACGTCATGGAGTCAGATACAGGACGCAGAAATCTGTCGGACATTTGTCCCTTCGGCTATAAATGGAACATTAAACCGTCTCTTTCTTTTCTCTTTCTCTCTGACGTCAGGCGTCTTGTCCCGGTCAGGCGCTCCTGAACTTTTCCCATCCTCCACCGGCCCGGCGCACAGAGCTGGAGACGGGCTCAGCAGCGGCCACGTTCCCCGTCAGCACTTAGACCTCGACCCAAAGCCTCTGAAGCAGAACCTGCTTCCTACCAGGAGCTCCAGGTTTGTGCTGCTGTTTGATTCGTTAAGAAGATTCAGATTGAGTTCATCCTCTCTGATGGTTAAGCTGCTGAATACCACACAACCTTAACATTTACCCCCTAGAAAATAGGGTTAGGGTTAGAGAACTGGTGTCATTTGAAGGGAAATTATCCTATTTTTGAGCCAGAAAACCTAAAAATCTTGAAACGAAACAAATCACAATCAGCCTGAAGCGTTAAAACACACATTTCTGATATAAAAAAGGCGTCATCTGCATATCTATCACAGTAATAACTGCATTTATTCACTATAAGAAATGTTTCTAAGAGGAATGTGTTGAATGGATCGGTTTCTACACAGAAAACGGAGTGAGTTAGCTGGAAAGCTGAACAGGTAAAGAGGACAGATTTCTCCCCAGCCTCCAAAAGCAGCCTGAGGGAAACAGATGCAACCATCACAGATGTGGCTGCTCCAGATGTGTTAGTCAGGGAGTCAACAGCCAGACCACAGGGGATGTTGTTTGTCAGCATAAATGCTTTCAGGGTCTGAACCACATTAAGGACCCTGTCTTTGCGTACTTATACTAAACATAATCAGAGTTTCAAATGAATCAAAATATCACGAAAAGTTGAAATGTACTTTATTTTGAAAAACCAACACTGCTTTTTACTTCCTGTCTGGCTTGTGGTGTGCACTGCTCTTGTCCATTTAGCATCTTTGTTGCTATATTTAGTGTCTTTTTTTAGACCCTAATAGTAATTTTCTTTGTAAAAGCGAGCAGCAAGTGATTCTGTGTTCATGGCAGCTTTACGTGAACACAGCCGTCTCTGTATTGAGGCAGAGTTTGTTCCTGCGTCCCTCAGCGCTGTCTCACAGGCACACCACAGCAGCTGCTGCCTCGTCCTGAAAGCCCAGCGCACACACACAGCCTCAGTCATTCTCCTCGTTCACTTTGTGTGTCTCTGATGACATTCTGTTGATATTAACCGTCCAAATTTAACTTTTATTTTTGTTTTTTTTTACATCTAACCTTCAGTTCTTTCACATATTTCTCGGTATCTAACATGGAAGTGACTGAGCTCCAGCTTTGGACACAACTTGAAAGTAAAACTGATGATAAATATCCTCTTAAAGACTGACTTTGGCTCCTGTTTCACTTATTTTCATGATTATTTTAGCATGTGATTTATTTTTTTTGTTCCTTCCTTCAGGTGCAGAGGAAAACCCAAGATGGACAGATTTAACGCTCCTGCTGACGCGTCTTCTGTAGGTGGTTTGAACTTTGCTTATTGAGGATTTATTAACCTGCTGCTTTAATATCTGCACCACCGTCCGGTTCTCCTCAGTCCGCACACAGAGCCACGGATCTCCACCTCCCCCGCTGGCTGACCAGTAACAAGGCCCGCATGGACTGTTCTGAGATCAGCAGCCTGCCTGACCTGAAGTACCCGGCCTGGGTGCGGCGCTGCGACGTTGGCGAGCCGGAGCTGTGGGACGAGCGCGGTACGACTCCCCCTACAGCTGAGTGGTCCTCCTCATGTTCTGATGATTTCACCCAAAACGAGCTGAACTTAATTCAGCAGCATTTGAAGCTGCTGCTCCCAGATTCAGATCATTAATCCCGTTTCTCTGGTTCTGGATCTCTTTGTAACTCCAGCCTTGGCTCCTCTGATTGCTCTGGATCAGAACCCTGAAAAGACTTTACATAAAAGTCTTTAAAAAAAAAAAAAAGTCCAGTCAGTAATGGTTACACACGTGGAGCAGAAACAAAGGAGCTCCAGACGGTGGAAATGTTCTTCCAATGAAAGGACCGCAAACCAGCAGATTTCACCCAAATGTTTTAATTCCTTTTAAACGGTGAATGAATCTGGATCAGCTACCCGCCCTGTGGGTCTCAGTCTCCGGCCAAAACCAGTCCAGATCGGTTCTGCTTGATGCACATCGCCCACAGAGCTCAGCCGGACACCCTGCTCTCCTCCGTTCATCTGGCTGCAGCTCACTGCTTCATCTCTCCGTGCTTTTTGTCTTCCAGGCGCTGCTCCGCCTGGAGCTCCCAGAGTTAAAGCTCCATCCTGGGTATCGGACCTGGAGAGGGACGAGGAGCTGAAGCCGGCGGCGCCACAGGTCAGAGAGAAGTTCTAAACTTTTCAGCAGAGGTTTCCTGCTCCTCTGGTTCACGTGTTTACAGAGTTTTGATGAGTTAGCTGAAATCTGTAAACTGTGTCATAGATGATGAAACGGAGACCGTCCTGCTTCTGTTTCGCCTAAATCTAAATTTAAGCTTCTTCTAAACTTCAAATGGAGACAAAAGGTTCATAAGTGAGGAGAAAATGGTTGTTAAAGGAACATTAAGTAAGATATTTACAGTAAAATCTATTTAATTATTCTAATCTCTCACCCAGGATTTTAGTAACATTCCCTATAAACAATCCTCTCCATCAACAATCTCTTAGTCGCGTTTTTCTCCTTTCAAACCTAGAGTTATGGTCCAGAACGACCGTGTTTACTTCCTGGTTCCTCAGCCAATCATATCAGAGTTCTCAAAACAGAGCGCAGCATCTGGTATTTTATTTTGGCTAAAGAGCAGCAGCCTGCAGACATGGAAGGCAGTAAGAGAAGCGGACCAGAACCAGAACAGAATAAAACATCATATTCCTGTCCTGTGGAAGTAAAGATTCACAGCAGCAACACATCATTTAAAAACTGTTAGATTGTAGTGATTGGCCGGCTGTTGTACCGACTGGAGCCACAAGGTGTCAGTGTTACTCAGAGCTCCTCTGACGTAAACGTGACGGCAGTATCTGACCGAACCCTGGAGCTGTGACGTCATTCTGCAGCTCCAGGTGTAAATGTGTGAAACTTGTGGTCCAGGTCGGAGGTGAGCAGACGCTGCGGGATCTGCGGCTCCAGCTGGCCGAGCAGATTTCTGCGCTCTCTGGAGAAGGAAGAGGCTCCGACAGCCTGACGGCTTTGTTCAGAGGTAAAGAGCCAAACTTTCAGGTTCTGAAGCAGAAATAAACATGCTGCCGTGTTCTGAACCCGGTTCTGCTGTCAGACAACAGGATCGAGGCTCTGATCCAGAAGGCCGATCAGCTGCTGGACTCCCTGAGTTCTGGAGGAGGTAAAGGTGAGTCCAGACTTCAGAACCAGCAGCTCCTCACTGAGGGAGACACTCTGAGGGACATCAGGTCCAAACCCGGCAGACCAGCCAGTCCGTGTGAGCCCAGAACCAGAACCTGCCCGTAAACCGTTGCTGTCGTTGGTTTTCCAGTGAGTCCTGTCAGCACGGAGGACCTGCTGCTGCCGCCGCCGTCACGCCGGGCCTCCGTCACGCTGTGAGATCCATTTACACTCATGTCGGTCGGTTCTGATCCGCCCCTCACTAACCTGCATGCCACGAACCCACAGAGACTCTGGAGCAGCGGAGCTGGAAGCTGACCGGACCCACCAGAACCTGGAGGTAACTCAGCCTGATGCCCTTTACTCTGCAGGATCTTTTTAAAACAATCATAAATTAAAAGATAGAGGGGATTAACATAGAAACTACATGAAAATAAATTTCTTGAAGTGATCATAGATGACAATATAGCATCAAAACCAAACTGTCCAGAAATATTTCAGTCCTAGCAAGAGCTAAGCACATTCTGGATCTCAAATCACTTCACATCCTATACTGCTCATTACTGTTACCTTATTTGAATTACTGTGTAGAGGTTTGGGGAAACACATATCAACACTCACTACAGCCACTAGTCATAATGCAAAAAAGAGCAATAATCATTCACAACGCCGGATTTCGGGATCATACAAAATCATTATTTCTAAAAATCTAAATTACTAAAATATCATGATTTAATGGGGTACCGCGCGCGAGCTATTTTTAGAAACACAACGTCACGATGACGTCACATCACGTGGTACGCAGTGGGACAAACTCCGGAAAGCCGCCGTTGTTTTGCTGTAAGAGACGTGCGTTAGCCTAGGTTTTACTCGGTAAACGACTGCTTTTTCCAAATCTAAGACCATGGTTTTTAAACATTGTTGCCTATTGCCTGGGAATATACTAAAGATGTTCTCTGAAAGGGAGGGAGGGTACGATTTAAGGGGAAGGGGAAATTTTAAGACTAATAGATGTAGAACTACAAGGAAAAGATTATGTTTATCAATTTGTGGAGTTAAATTGTGGAACAAACTAAATGAGAACCTAAAGCAATGCCCAAACATATTCCTTTTCAAAAAAAATGTACAAACAAATTATTTTCAGAAGGTATAGATCAGCATGGTAGAAAGTTTTTTGTGTTTTTGTTCTGTTATTTGTATATATGTATGAGGGTGTATATATATATATATATATATATATATATATATATATATATATATATATATATATATATATATATATATATATATATATATATATATATATATATAGCAACATAATTCTAAATATTGTACATTGAAGAAATTAAGGGGGTAGGAGAAGTTTTACTTCTTCCTACTCCTTTTTGCACATGTAATAGAGGTATATTAACTCAGGAAAGAAGGGTACCTTGTTCATTGTTTTCTCGCCAATGTTTTTAAACATTGTTTTATTGTGTGTTTTTTTGTGTTATTTGTATATACTTTCTCCTGCATGTTCGAAATAAAGATATCAATTCAATTCAAGGTCCAGTTATGACTTAATGCAATAATGACGGTTTATATGAAGTTACAATGAAAAACCAGTAGAAGCTGCGAAGCTCTAACGAGTTTAATCTGAATAAAAACAGAATAATCCACATATTTCATGGTTAGAGTCTTAATTCCTGCCTCATAATCTTTACCTTTGCAGCACCAGCTGCTCCTTCTGCGTGTTTTAATGTTTCTCTCGTTGTGGAGAAAAAAGATCTGAGTCCTTTAGGACCACGGCTGGGAGCCGGATCACAGATCTATCGGTCTGACCCGGAACTTAAACGGCTTCCCTCTGCTCCGCTTTCTCTCCCAGGTTCTGGACTACGGCTTCCGCTGCGACGCCGCCTGGAAGCAGCCCGGCCCGGTGGAGGCGCTGAAGCAGATGCTGTTCAGGCTTCAGGCCGTGGAGGCGGAGCTCCAGAAACGGCGAGCAGGCGGTCCGAGGACGCCGGAGAAACAGGTGGAGTCGCACGGGCTCAACACAACGTCTCCATGTGGATTTGACCCAGACATGTGAAGCTCGAGGCCCGCGGGCCACAAACGGCCCGGAGTACCGTACTGTTGGGACTATAAGTCGATCCGGACTATACGCATTTATTTAGAAACTTATTTCACACAATCAAAGACTAAAAACTGACATTTAATCTAGTAAGACAATTTATTAAATTGCACAGCTGCATCCACAACCGGCTGAATAACCTGAAATAAACCTGGGAGGATGAATGGAGTAAACTAGCATAACAACACATCAACTAAAACCGGGAAAGTTCTCGTCAGAACATCTAATTATTAATTACGCTGAAATCAGACCATGAGCTAACGGTGCTACATGCTAAGCTAACAGTACAACACGGATGTTTCAGAGCAACATAGAGCTCATGTGCATCAGAGAAGTTGTAACAACAGAGCTGTAAGCTAACGCTAGCTGCTGTTAGCTTGTCTCGGTCTGTTTCCTTAGAGCTGAACCACACAACGCTCTGCTGAGTGAATACAGACTGAAACAGGAAAACAACACATGTACCGTATTTTTCAGACTATAAGTCACTATTTTTTTGCATAGCTTTGTCGATCCTGTGACTTATATTCCAGTGTTGTAGTCAAGTCACTATGCCTCGAGTCCGAGTCCAGGTTCGAGTCACCAGTGTTCAAGTCCGAGTCAAGTCCAAGTCATTAAAAAAAATCCGAGTCGAGTCCGAGTCGAGTCCACTACTCATCCGAGTCGAGTCCGAGTCGAGTCCACTACTCATCCGAGTCGAGTCCGAGTCGAGTCACTATTGACGTGTGATGTATGACATGAAGCAGTAACATTCCATTGCACTAATAACTCTTTCGCTGTAGTTACCCTTGGTTTTACTCGGTAAAACGACTGCTTTTTCCAAGTCTAAGACGTCTCCTAACCATGGTTTTTAAACATTGTTGTTATGGAACGTGCATCAGCGACTCGAGGTACGCTGATAGGCCGCATATGAAGGATGTTAAAGCCGCAAGCGGCGTCGATCGGCCCTCGCAGCCAAGCGTACTCCGACCTATTGGCGGGCGGGGTTCGCACACCGCCGCGGCTCCGGGCGGCCGGCGGGGTTCGCGCACCGCCGTCGCCCGCCACCGCAGATGCTGTCACGCATTTTCCTCGCTCGTCCACCGGGCGATTCCCACAAACGCGTTCGGCAGCGTTCCCCCATGACTCACAACAAATCTGGTGTGGATCGGTCGATGCAGCGAGGAGATACAGCCGTTAAATAATGATAATGCATTTCGCCACCGGGCCGGACTAAATTGTTCGGCGGGCCGGAAAATTTATACCGATTCCTGGACGGTGACTACAAACAGAAAAAAACGGCAAATGACACCATGAAAGCCGAGCAGGAGAAAAACAACGACTTACCTTCCTATCAACTCGGCCCGTCTTTCCGAGCCCTCGACACTCAATCCATCGTTTGAGCTGAACGTTGGTATGTTGTTCCACAGTTCTACCAGTAAACCGGGCGCCTGGACATTCTTGTGTCTGTTGCATGTGTAATGGCTGGTTGCTACGTGCGCTCTCACACTGTTTGCCCTTCCTTAGCGGCAAGGGGCGTTGCTCATAAGATGGTGACGTCACGTGCGCGGTACGACAATTAGATATTAAAATCATACACCAAATAATATTCTAATGACATATTAAAATTATAGCCTAATGATATAAAAAAAGTCGAGTCTTTTTCTCAATTTCCGAGTCAGAATGATCTGAATGTAGGAGTCCGAGTCCAAGTTCGAGTCATCAGTGCTCAAGTCCAAGTCAAGTCACGAGTCTCTAAATTTAGCTAATGACTCGGACTCGAGTTCGAGTCTCGGACTCGAGTACTACAACACTGTTATATTCAGGTGCGACTTATGTATCAAATTAAAATGGTAATTCATCTTGACCACCATGAATCACGGAGTAAACATTATCATCTATAGTATAAATATTCAGTGTATCATGATAAGGAAAAAAAGTCGCGGTCCTGACGTAGTAGAAGAGAAGCTGAACACACCTTCTCCGCCCTGTCGGCGTTGCAGATCATGCAAAACAAACAAACCCCCAGACAGAGACTCAACAAAATCAGACACGTCCCTGGTTTTCGTTAGAGAAATCTGGTCACCTTAACTTAATAAATTGAAACATTAACTTACAGACAACAAAGACTGAACATGTTCGTAGTTTCTCTGTTTTATTCTGCATCCAGCAGAGCGTTGTGTGGTGCAGCTCTAAGGAAACAGAACATGTTACTGGGCTGTCTGTGAAGCTAACAGCTAGCGCTAGCTTACAGCTCTGTTGTCTGGGCGGGTTATGACTTCACTGATGCTGATGCATATAGTCTGGTGCCTCTTATAATTGTTTTTTTGACTGAAGCGACTTAAATAGTCTGAAAAATATGATACATGTGTTCAGTCTTTGTTGTTTATAAGTTAATGTTTTAATTCATTTTTAAGTGGTACAGGGGCAGCATATAGTTTTCACAGGCCTAGAGCGCCCTCCTGTGGCTACAGACGGTAATGTTTACTCCTTGGTTCATGTTGGTCAGTGTTAGTCCAGGTTTTGGGTCGGTCTGTGGTCGAGTCGGCCTCTGCTGGTCCGGCTGAGCTGAAACCTTCGGTGTTCTGTGTTGCAGGGCGCTGACGGGGAAGCAGAGCTGCAGAGTTTTCCAGGCAGTCCGTCACTACAGAGGTAACACGGAACATAACCGGGCTGGAACCGGACTTATGGGCTCGGTTCGAGCTGCAAGTCCAAAGTTTCAGTGGTTCTGAGATGTTTTTCACTCCTGTTTAATTCCAGACGCTCGGTATCTTGTTAATTCCAACATTTCCCCACGTTCTCTGAGACGTTTCCTGCATAAAGAAATCAGATCCTCTGTTTGGACCGGGAGCTTAAGGCTCCAAACCCCTCAGACCAACCCACAGCATCATGCTGCCTCCACCGTGCCTCACTTCAAAGAATCGTTGCTGAAATGTTCAAATGGGCGAGTTTTGTCCAGTTTAAAGTAATGAATCTTTGGCTCCTTCTCCTGACTGATACCTTTGAGCACTGAGATCCTCCTGAGCTCTGCAGACTGCGGCTTTGGGTCAGAAACCCTGGCTGAGCCTACGTTCAGCTCCGTCCGCCTCACTCGGTGCTGAAGCTGAACCAAAGGCTGCGACACCGGCGCATTTCTGCACCTTCTCAAGGATCTTACACCATTTTTTTTCCTGACAGAATAGTTAGTTTGTGCATATGTCACATTGAAGGAGGTTAAGGGTTAGAAACGAGTTATTTTGGTCTCTGTGTTCAGTTGAAAAAAGAAAAGAAATTTGGAGTTTTAACAGGATTGTGGAAACTTTTGAGATTAAATTCTTTACACATTCGCCCCTAAAGAACTGTGCAGCAAAGTGAAGCCATGAAAATCTCCACATTTCCCTTTCTGTCATCTTCTAAAGCGGTCCTGACCAAAAGGTTCTCCAGGTGTTCTGGACGTTGTCTTCAAAGTTTGGCTATTTTTTATTTTGTTTTAATCTAACTTGTGAGTGAAAATGATGCAGAGCTCGTTCCATCTCCAGAAAAGCCCAAAAATATCTTCAGCATCTGAAGCTCTTGTCTTTTAAAACGAGGGAGACCCGACTGGATCCGACTGGACCCGGGAGCTTCATCTTTCACCGGATCCCAGGTGAACAGACTTGGGATCTTGTGCAGACGGTGCAGCTAGATTCAGTCGTCTGTCTTTCCGAGCCTTAGATTTGGGAGACGGGAGTCAGAAATAATCCTAAAATAAAGTCTGAAAGACCTTCAAAGGTCCAGTAGAACCGCTGAAGATCATTTAGACCAGGGGTGTCAAACATACGGCCCGCGGGCCGGATCCGGCCCGCCGAACAATTTAGTCCGGCCCTGTGGCTAAATGCATTATCATTATAAAAAAAATTTTTTTTCCCAGTGTCCTGTCTGGCAATGTGGCAATAAGATGCCACAAAGAGCTCATCAGATTTGACTTTCACAAGTGGACAAGATAAAAGGAAGAGAATGATAAAACAATTATTGAAAAAAACATGTACTTGGTTTAATTGAAAATATGCAGTTCCTATATTGTCCACGAGGGGCGCTGTGTTTTAATTAGCAGATTAAGCTTCAGGTGTGGAAAAATTCAAACCATTTCTTAATTTTTATCTGTTTGATGTATTTTGTCATGCAGGACAGTGTTTTTAAGTTCCAAAAAATGTGAATAAATGTTTTTCACCATTGTACAATCACTGTGATCAGTTCATATGCATAATGCACAAGTAAATGTTTAACTGAATAACAGTATTGTTGAAATTGCACATACTTTTCTTAAAAACGCTGAGGTTATTCATAATATATTGTGTAAAAGTGAAATTAACTTAATATAAAAATGAACAAGTCCACATTTATTAGTTCTATTTAATCTTGCAATGAGTTTACTCGTGTGGCCCTCTTGAGATCAGATTAAGCTGAATGCGGCCCCTCAACCAAAATGAGTTTGACACCCCTGATTTAGAGGATTACAGGAACATCCGGCTACCCTGGAGGGAATGGAGCCTCCTTGTAAGTCTGAAGTCTTTCCACAGTGAGGCAGGGTGGTGGTAGCATCATGATGTGGGCTTTGGTTCCCTTTGAAATGCCAAACGAAGCCCCTGAGTTTTAATAAATTAAAACAGAAATCTCAGTCCACCGCTGTGACTTCATGATCTGCTTCGTGTTCTCAGAGCTCTGCAGCATCTGAGCCGCCTGAAGCTGCTGGTGGAGGAGCTGGGACGGAGGAGCCGAGCCGAGGAGGAAGACGAAGGACGCTTCTCCTCCTCGTCTGCAGACAGACTCCCCGGCTGCCAGCAGGAGCCCGTCTGAAGCGACGGGGGACGATGGCGCTGTCAGAGCAGAACCTGCGGGTCAGCGGCCCGGTTCTGAACGCCTCGGGCTGAGAAAGAGAGCAGAAAACTGTTTTTGTGTTTCAGGACATCTGAAGGTTTATTAAAGGAAATGTTTGACGGCGGGACTGTGGCGAGACGGCAGGTTTATCTACAGGTCTGGTTCTGACAGCCCCGACCCAACAGAACCAGACGGTCAGAACCAGACGACCAGAACCAGACCGTCAGAACCAGACGGTCAGAACCAGACGGTCAGAACCAGACGACCAGAACCAGACGGCCAGAACCAGACGGCCAGAACCAGACGGTCAGAACCAGACGACCAGAACCAGACGGTCAGAACCAGACGGTCAGAACCAAACCGTCAGAACCAGACCGTCAGAACCAGACCGTCAGAACCAGACAGTCAGAACCAGACCGTCAGAACCAGACGCCGATCAGGCCGTCGCTCCCGGCCGACACCAGCGCCCGCCCCTCGTGGTCAAACGTCACGCTCTGCACGCTCCCCTCGTGTCCCGTCAGGCTGCTCACGCCGCACGAGTCCACCGCCACCAGCCGCACCGAGCCGTCGCCGCCGGCCACCGCCAGCAGCTTCCCCGATTGGCTGAAGGCCAGCTGGTTGGCGGCGGGCGGCCCGGCCTCCGCGGCGGCCGTGGGCGACGCCGGCTTCCTCGCGTCCCACAGGTGGACGACGCCCCGGGAGTCGCAGGACGCCACGGCGTGGGGCGCGGGGCTGAAGGCGGCGTGGTTGCAGGGGTGGCGGTGTCCGCGGAAGGTGGCGGCGGCCACGCCCAGCCTGGCGTCCCACAGGACGAGGGTCTTATCCGCCGAGCAGGTGAGGAGGAGGTGTGAGGCGGGCAGGAAGGCGACGCTGTTGACGGAGGCGGCGTGGCGACGCAGCGTGAGGCCGCAGCGCCCGCTGGCCACGTCCCACAGCTTGGCGGTCCGGTCGGCGGAGCAGGACGCCAGGAGGTGTCCGCAGGAATGGAACCAGCAACCCCAGGTGGGCTGGCTGTGGCCGCGCAGCGTCGACACGCAGCGGCCGCGAGACAGATCCCAGAGCCGGACCTGCAGGACACACCAGAACCCGCTGTTAGCCGAGACGATGGTGCCGGGTTCCCAGAACCAAACCTGGAGCTAAACCTGCAGAGGGAACCAGAACTTTGGGTTAATTAGCCGTCCTCTGATGTTACTGCTGCGTTAACGGGTCGGTGGTGACCGTGTCCTACATCAGCTGTAAATCCACTAAAATCATCTAACAGCTCGTTTCTCGTCTCTTGGTTCTATGGTTTTCCATGAAAATCCTGGTTTTAATGTTTAATTCTGAGTCTGTTTCAGTGGGATAATGAATTAAAGGTTGTTACCTGAATTTTACCCAGGCTTTTATTTTAACTACAGTAACATCCAAGATGTTCTGCCTCAGTTTGGACCCAGATTATTTACTATAAAAAGGAAAAAAATATGCCTCTACTTTATGACATGATGTGCCTTTGTTGGCTCTTGATGGCCGGATAAATTGCCTTGACAGACCGGATTCGGCCCGCAGGCCTCGAGTTTGACACGTTATAGCTTAAATAAATAAAACCAGCCTATAGAAGTAAAAAATAAAAAGTTTTAGAGTGTTTGGGTTTCAGTATTAAAAATGTATAAAGAATAAAGGTGTGAAATGATCCCTGCTGATCGTAGGTTCACAGCTTCCTGCAGCAGAAGCGTCATTTTTCACGCAGACGGTCATCAGATGGACGCCTGCAGGCTCGCCTCTCACCCAGGAGGAAAACTCACCGTTGTGTCGCCGCTGGTTGTCGCCAGGTTGGATCCGTCGGGGTGAAAGGTGCAGCCTGACAGCCAATCAGAGTGACCCTCGCCTCTCAGCAGCACCTGGCCCACCTGTCGCCAACACACCCACAGCATCACAACAGGCCTCTCTCCATGTCTAACCTCACAGTGATTTATTTCCATGGGGGCACAGGACAAAAGATTGGAGGCAAAAAAAACTAAACGGGTCACTATTTCATCGTTTAATACATTAAATGAGCTAAAGAGCCTCGCGGACAGTGGCGCCTCCAGAAATGTTTCACAGGGGGAAGATAGAGCCTCTTAAACTTTTAGGGTGACACTGAAACTAAAAACCATAAGTTCAGGTTTTTATTCTGCTGTCGTAGTGAAGCTGTCTGTAGAAAACTATCTTAAAGACTTAAGTTAACGCCTACTAACATCTTTTGGTTTATTGTTTGGTTTTTAATGTTCCTAATAATCTAATGTGCATAGACCAATAACAGTACAGTTAACATTTAGAGTTGAACAACAATTCCTATTTATTGTGTAATTATATTAGAAACACATCTCTTAATTATATATTAATTTTTAAATTATTCATTTATTTAAAAACAAAGCAATTACTGGGGGACAGTAGATACTTTTTTAAATAAAAGCGTGATAGAAGGTCAAGAAGAGCGGCTGCCTTGCTGACTGTGCATAACGGGATGAAATGCTAAACTGATACTATTACAATTTACAACATGTGAGGGGGTACACCACATGGAACGGGGGGCGTTGCCTAAATAAATACTGACAATGACACCGTAGCTGATTTGTCACTTGGACCAATTGTGTTTTACTTTTACAGTTTTACTCTAACAATAATTTATAAATGAAGCTGTTTCACGCTAACTCTAGTCGTATTGAGGGGATCTGGGGTCTGCAACCAATGCCCCCCCCCCCCCCATGTCGTGTTTTTATTTCAAAAAGTATCTACTTTCCCCTGGTAATTTCTTGTTTTCCAATAAATAGATAATTTAATAATATATAATTAATACATGTGCACCTTATTCCCAATATAATTACACAATAAAAAGGAATTGTTGTTCAACTCTAAATGTTAACTGTACCGTTATCTACGCATATTAGATCATTAGAAACATTAAAAACCAAACAATAGACCAACAGATGTTAGTAGGCGTTTACTTAAGTCTTTCTACAGGCAGCTTTACTACAACAGCAGATGGCGCCACTGATCATCGTAAGACGTGTATTTAATATCATCTCATTAGTACAGGTCCAGGACCGGTTCTACAGGGGCGCCAGCCCCCGTTGGCCCCTGTCTAGAACCGCCCCTGTCTGACTACCAAAGGGCCCTGATCAGGAGCAGAGGTGGACCTCCCTCTTCTCCAGAACCTGTCCTACCTTCTCTCCGCTCCGTGGCAGATGCCACAGCCTCCAGGTGCGGTCGTGGCTGGCTGAGGCCAGCAGCGGGTTCCTGGGGTGGAGAGCGATGCAGCTGACGGGCTGCTGGTGGGCCCTGATGGAGCAGGACAGCTGGAAGCTGGTCTTCTCCTGCGGAGGGCCCTGCGCATCTTTGGGGGTCTTTGGAGATCTGCAGAGTCTCCTCTTGGCTGGCTTCTCGTTGGGCTTCTCCTGGTGGAGCTTTGGTTCTGGGAGGTGCTGACCTCGCTCCCTCTGTAAGCCCAGGAGCGCCTTGGTCCTCAGAGCCGCTCGGTGTTTCTCCTCCAGCTGCTTCAGCGCCGCCTCGCAGTTCTCCAGATGTTCCTGCAGCTGTTTGCGGTCCTCGGCGAGGCTCTCCTTCTGCGCGGAGACGCGCCGATGCTGCAGCCGGTGGAAGTCCCGCTCCCTCCGCATGCGGACCAGGCTCTGCTCCGCCTCCAGAACCTCCTTCCCGAGCAGCTCCGTGTCTCTGCGCACGGCGTCCAGCTCCTCCTGGAGCATCTGGCCGTGCGTCAGAGCGTCGGGGATGAAGCGGCACGTCTCAGCCGAGTGGTACCGCTCCACCTGAAAGCTGCTCAGAGTCCGAGTCAGGCCGAGCCGGCCCAGGAAGTTCCTCAGGAAGTCCTCCACCGTTTCTGGGATGTTCTGGATCATCGGAACCTCTGGGTTCCTCCTGGATGGAGCTGAGGAAGAGGAGGAGGAAGCCTCGCCGTCCTTCTCTTCTTCTCCGTCTCTCCTCGCTGACATCTTCTCTCTGGACTTCCTCCTGTTTACACGTCGCTACGGAAACGCCTCACCCCCAGAGTTAGTTGTTTGTTACCATGGCAACTAATTGGACAATAACACGATTTAAACCATATCTATGAGTTTAAACAATGTTTTTTTTCTTCTTTTTAATGGGTTTGTGTGATTTTATATTTGATTTATTTATATAAACTGTTTTATGCAGTTAATTTTTAATCTTTTACCATGACAACCCATATCAGCATAACTTTCTAACGCATTATTTAAATTCTGTGTAATAATTTTATGATTTAAACCATATCTATGAGTTTAAACAAATAATGTTTAAACATAAATATAATTTTTAAATCCCGTGTATAATTTTATGATTTAAGCCATATCTATGAGTTTAAACAATGTTCTTTTTAACGGGTTTGTGTGATTTTATATTTGACTTATTTATATAAAGTGTTTTATTCAGTTAATTTTTCATATTTTACCATGACAACCCATATCAGCATACATTTCTAATGCATTATTTAAATTCTGTGTAATAATTTTATGATTTAAATTAAACCATATCTATGAGTTTAAACAATGTATTTTTTAACGGGTTTGTGTGATTTTATAATTGATTTATTTATAATAAACTGTTTTATTCAGTTAATTTTTCATATTTTACCATGACAACCCATATCAGCATACATTTCTAATGCATTATTTAAATTCTGTGTAATAATTTTATGATTTCAACCGTATCTATGAGTTTAAACAATGTTTTCTTTTGTCATTTATTTTTTTACCGGTTTTATCTGAGACGTTTGAATAAAACAGTTTTAATTTTGTTTTGATTTATGTTCTTGTCCATTACAGTAAATAAATCAGTCACATTTGGTTGGATTAAAGTATATAATTATATTAAATTACCTAGATATCGTATTTGTATTTTACTTTAGGTTTTTATTGATTAACATCTTTATAGAATCCTGAAAATTAGCAGCTTAGATCCTTTGTTTCGTTCCTTGTTGCTAAACTTTTTTTTAAATCGAGTTTCTTCCTTTAAAGTCCTTTAGACTGATTAATTTAAAAGAATATGTTACATTTGTGTTTCTAAACTATTCAAATAAAGTAAGTTCCTTAACTCTAACATAAAAAAATCTAATTTTATATATTAGATATATTTATATTAACTGTTTTATGCAGTTAATGTTTAATCTTTTACCATGACAACCCATATCAGCATAACTTTTTATGCATTATTTAAATCCTGTGTAACAATTTTTAATAAAAAACATTACTACAGATTTTTATATACACATTAATTGAAGATGATTAATTTTTAAATGTTATGAGCATTTTATGTTTTATGAAATGCTTTATTTTATTTCACATCCATCACTTGGTAAATAGTCTGTTTTTATACAAAAATAAACATGCACTTTTTGTACATTATTCAAATGATCCTACTCGGGTACAGACAGATTATTTATTCTACTTTATTCTCTTAAAGTGCGGCGTCTTGTTCTACTTTTTCGGTTTTTATATTTTTATGGTCCTTTCTGAGTCACTGCTGGTACACCTGAATTTCCCCACTGAGAGATGATAAAGGGCATTTCTATTCTATCTTAACACTTTATTTTGTTTTTCATTAGTATGTTTTTAGGATACTGAAAAGCAGCAGTTTTGATACATCTTGTCTTTTTAACGTAGTTTCCTCCTTTAAAGTTTGATAAATGTATTTAAATGGCAAAATATTTATGTTAGTGTTTATAGAGACATTGTTGGAATATTATGAATTCATTTAATAGCCAAAATAAAATGTTAAAACTTTTAGGAGCATCAAAGTATTTCCAGATTTTTTTCCCGTCCGTCCAGCAGTGACGGACACTAGAATTAGCACAACAAGACTGAATCAAATTGGATGAAATTAAAAGGAAAACGTTGCACCTACTTCCCTGTAAAAGGAAACTAATCAAAGAAATGCAAAAAAGAGTAAAGTAGAACAAAAAAATAAAGGTTAAGAAATTATTTGGAAAATATCCCTTTGGAGGCAGTTTTAAATAAAAATGATCCGAACCATTATGGTGGTTGGCCGGTAGATGGCGCGCTTTGTCTATCTGGCCGTGGTCACATGACTACATCACCTGACTGTCAGCCGGAAGTAACTAACGGGAAGTTGGTTCCTCTTTGTTGTTAAACAGAATTTTGTTTTTATTGCCTGTAAAACGCGATGCAGGCTCGGTTCTCTGCTCTGCGGAGGTCCAGCGGCTGAAAACGGAAACTTTATCTTTTCTGCTTCGTGTTCGCTGCTTGTTTTCACGGCTGTTTTTCGACCGGAACAAACCGAAATTCCCGCATTTATCTGTTAACGGAGGTAATGTCAAAGACACACGTCTGCCCTGGCGGCGCTGTTTACGGTCACCCGATGTTAACGTTTCGTTATTTTTTTTTTAAAAATTTTTAAAATAAAGTTTAGATTGAATGTGACTCCCTGAGGCCGTTAAAAGGAGCCTCCGGGCCCGGCTAACACCGCTGCCCGTCATATGCCAACACAAAACTGGCTCATCCCTTCACTTTAGGAGACTTTTTGCTGACTCAAGGGGCCAATTGTCAGAGTTTGGGGCTTAACAGACATGTGAAAAGTGTATTTCTCTAAAGGTGGTCAGTTACTGGACTTGAAACTGGGTTAAAACGCAGCAAAGGTCTGAAGAACTGCTGAGCAAGACCACTTTATAAGATTATAAAAACCTCAATCTGCTTGGAAGGACTGTTATTACAACTGAATAGTTTCCTGATGCACGGTGGAGGTAGTATCATGGTGTGGGAGTTACTTTCTTTGAATTGCTTTGGGATATTGAGACGATTAGTTAAAGGGGGAGTTTAAATAGTTTGGGGGTCTTTAAATGGTTCCCAAGATGTTTTTGCTCTGTATGTTTAGAGAAAAACTCAAACTAAATCTCCTAAAATGTGTTTTTGTTTTTTTAGTTGACACTTTTTACAGCTAATCCGTATTTCTTTCAAAAATAATTCTGTCTGTGAATGTTAAATAAAACTAATGTCCTGTTTGTTTGTGGTCAAACGGAACAGCTTTCCCTCTGTCAGTACATGTGTTCTGCCTGTTTGGGTCGCAGCGTAAGCGCTGAGAGGTCAGGATGGGCTCCGCGGTGGAAAGGACGGACAAACACGTGCGGGAGTATCTGCTCTACAGAGGCTTCACCGGCACCCTGAAGCAGCTGGACAGTGACATGAAAGCCGACAAGGAGAAAGGCTTCCGGGTGAGGAGGACCGGACCGGAACCAGATCCGGTGAGATCTGAGAGGGTAGACGGTCTGACGGGTTCTCTGTGTGCCTGCAGGTGGATAAAATCATCGATCAGCTGCAGCAGCTCGTGCAGAGCTTCGACCTGTCTGGTCTGATGGAGTACTGGCTCTACCTGGACCGGCGTCTGTTCAGCCGGCTGGAGGACATGTACAGGTCCACTGTGAACAAACTGAGAACCAGCCTGTACCGGTACTACGTCATCAACACTATCCAGGTAACACCTTAATGACGTAGCTGGGAAACGTCTATCTGTGCAGAAACAAACGTGGGTTTGCAAATCAACAGTCTGTCTTTGATCCTTTCAGAAAGGAAACCTGGAGAAGACTCAGGAGTTCTTCCAGAGGCAGGCTTTGGACCTGCAGGGTCAGGTCGAATGGCGCGACTGGTTCATCCTGCCTTTCATCCCTGCACCCGAGCAAAACCCGGCATTCGGTCAATACTTCTCCCGACAGTGGGCCGACACCTTCCTGGTTTCCCTGCACAATTTCCTGTCTGTCCTGTTCCAGTGTGTGCATATCCTTCAGATGAGTTTAGAGCTACAGGACTGTCTCAGAAAATTAGAATATTGTGATAAAGTTCTTTATTTTCTGTAATGCAATTAAAAAACATGAAATGTCATACATTCTGGATTCATTACAAATCAACTGAAATATCGCAAGCCTTTTATTGTTTTAATATCGCTGATTATGGCGTACAGCTTAAGAAAACTCAAAAATCCTATCTCAAAATATTAGAATATTTCCTCAGACCAAGTAAAAAAGAAATAATTATAACAGCAAAACAAAATCAACATTTGAAAATGTCCATTAATGCACTCAGTACTTGGTTGGGAATCCTTTTGCACAGATTATTGCATGAATGCGGCGTGGCATGGAGGCAATCAGCCTGTGGCATTGCTGAGGTGTTATGGATGCCCAGGATGCTTCAATAGCGGCCTTTAGCTCATTTGCATTGTTGGCTCTGGTGTCTTTCAGCTTCTTCTTCACAATAGCCCACAAATTCTCTATGGGGTTCAGGTCAGGGGAATTGGCAGGCCAATCAAGGACAGTAATGCCATGGTCAGTACACCAGTTACTGTGAGAATCTGATGTCGTCTCTTAACCACTACCATACTTGTGATTTAGTTTACTGAACCAAGCTGAGTGTTTTTCAAGGCTCAGGAAACCCTGCAGTGTTTCCAGTTAATTAGACGATTCAAGTGATTAGTTGAATAGCCTACTAGTATACTTTTTCACAATATTCTAATATTTTGAGATAGGATTTTTGGGTTTCTTAAGCTGTAAGCCATAATCAGCGATATTAAAACAGTAAAAGGCTTGCGATATTTCAGTTGATTTGTAATGAACCCAGAATGTATGACATTTCATGTTTTTTAATTGCATTACAGAAAATAAAGAACTTTATCACAATATTCTAATTTTCTGAGACAGTCCTGTACAGTGTCTAGAGTCCTTCAGAGATCTACAGAGAAATACAACCACTCGCCGTTAAAATCGCTCATCAGCAATGAGGAACTTGAGAACTAATTACAAAACAAGCTGAAACCAATATGAAGCTCGATGGTAATCAGTTTTGTTCAACAGAAACAACATTTGTTGGACGTCTGAATGTAAATCTGCTGGCTTCTGGTTCTTAACTGTGTTCCACCTCAGCCTGTGCTGCTGAACTTCGACGCCGAAGTCCAGAAGATGACAAGTCTGACCGAAGAGAACGACCAGCTCCGCCAGATGGTGAGAATGAAGCAACTTGTAGCCATAGGTGAAAGACTTAAAACCAGCCTGTGATCCAGTGGCCTTAAGCAGCAATAACTGTCTGCAGGTTTTCTGTCCGACCTTCCACTGCATTTCAGTCAGGTCTGGACATTGAGCTGTTTCAGTGTTTTTGCTGCTCTGATGTTATTGCTGATGTCTCTCTATCCTGGCTCTGTCTTAGCTAACGCCTGTATGCATCAGAGCCACCAGCTAAGGTTTACATAATGATGTTGGATCATGCTGACGTGTTTGTCTCTTTTTCTTCTAGATTTTCGCCCTACAGACTGAAAGCCGGGACCAAAAGGACGGAGACCAGATGGTCCAGCATAAGCTGCCGCTGTATGTCCAGAACATGGACCGCCTGGGAGACACTGAGCTGTGAGCCTCTAAGATCTCTCTTTACCGATGACTGACTCCAACAAATCTTAGTGCCTTTTGTGTCAATTTTTAATTATAATTTAAAACATGCTTAGCAACCTGATGCCATGCCCGAAGGTCATAATTTGTTACGAGAGCTGAAAAACGTCAAAGTAGTTTTTACTACTGTTTTCATTTCTGTATTATCTAGATTTTAATTTTCACCAGAAAATACAAAAACATCAGTTATTGCTGTTTTGGCTTCAACTCTAATGCTAATATTGGTAATGTTCAGCTTTACTGCCACTATTCTTCTCATTTATTTAGGGACAGGAGTGATTGCAAACACCTGTCCCTAAATGGTTTTAGTTTTAGCCCTTCAACTGCTGTGCTATATTTCATTACCTTTTAATTTTAGTGCCAAGAGTGCTGCTAAAGTTATAAGGATTTAGTTTCAATGCTAGCTTTTAACATTTGCATTCAGTGCTAATGCTAGAATTAAGCTTAAGTGCTGTTGTTTTCTGTTTAATCTAATATTTTAATGTTTTATTTAGTTAGCATTTAGCTTATTTACCAACGATATTAGCCTTTACCCTAAATGCAAATGTTTTAACTTTCATCTTCTGTGCTTATTTTGTGAGAATTTAGCTTCAGCAGTAAAGCTCTAGCATTTCTGTTCAGTGCTAATCTGGACTGATTTTGCTAACATTTTGCTTTAGTGATGAGGATACTGGTTGAATTTTCATGCAATGCTAATGTTTTTGTTTGGCAGTTATTACAGTCACATGACCTCAGTTACACACAGTAGACAATGATTGGCGTATAGCTGCTCTCAGTCTGTTCGAGAAGAATTAAAAACATGTTTGAAAATACAACTGGCAGCTTAGAAATGACATATTTACGTCACATGACAGCTTTCTATCATCCCCAAAAAATGTCCAGGGTGAAGTGAGCAAGACTGGAAATGCAGAAAGTAATAAATGCTTTTTTTTAAATCCATTTATAAGTTGCAACTAGAGATCCGTCCACTACAAGCAATCTTTAAAGAAACTTGGGTTGATTGAGTTAGTACAACATTTAAGTTACAGTCACTGAAACATGTTAAAGAACATGGTTCCCTAGTTTTTTTCTCTATGCTTTAGCTTCAGGATTAATGTTGTTAGCTTTTACCTTTAGCGCCAATGTTTTTAGCCTTTGGCTAGAATGGTAATGTTTATTAGCATTTATCTTCGAAACTAATATCATCAGCTCTTAACTTAAATTTTGTTTTCAATATTTAGTTGTAGGACTTCTTTTAGTGTTGTTGGTTTATTTTTTATGTTAATAGTGTTAGCATGTAGCTTCAGTGCTAATATTGTTAGCTCTTAGCTTAACTTATGTTTTCAACATTTAGTTGTAGGACTACTTCTAGTGTTAGTTTATTTTGTATGTTAATAGTGTTAGCATGTAGCTTCAGTGCTAATATTGTTAGCTCTTAGCTTAACTTATGTTTTCAACGTTTAGTTGTAGAACTACTTCTAGTGTTAGTTTATTTTGTATGTTAATAGTGTTAGCATGCAGCTTCAGTGCTAATATTGTTAGCTCTTAGCTTAACTTATGTTTTCAACATTTAGTTGTAGGACTACTTCTAGTGTTAGTTTATTTTGTATGTTAATAGTGTTAGCATGCAACTTCAGTGCTAATATTGTTAGCTCTTAGCTTAACTTATGTTTTTAACATTTAATTGTAGGACTACTTCTAGTGTTGTTAGTTTATTCTGTATGTTAATAGTGTTAGCATGTAGCTTCAGTATTGTCAGCTCTTAGCTTCATGTTTTCATCCTTTAGTTTTGGTTGTAATGTATTTAGCACTTAGCTTTTTTTCTCTAACGTCATTAATATTCAGCTTTATTGTTAATGTTGTTTGCACTGACTGGCTTTTTGCTGCACTTTAATTGCTAGACAATTTTTATTTTTAGTATTTTTTTAATTTTATTTTAATAATATGTTTAGTAATAATTAGTATTTTTTAGTCATATTTTAATAATTTTACCAAGAAAATACACTTGTCTTTTTTAGTCAGCTTTAATCATGAGGGAAATTTTCTATATACTAGAAAATCAAATTAGAAAACAACGTAAGGCTGTTCGTCTACTGTGTATTAGCATATTTAGATGCTTCACATAAATTGGTTTGACCTTCTTACTCACTTTAAAACCAGTACTTAACCACACATACAAATGTTTTATCTCAGTCAGAACCTTTTTAATTGTCCAACAATTTTAAGTTGTACGCTCCTGCTTTGTGCTCCTTAAATTATGATTTTGGCAGTTTAGCATGATCCCTTAGCTCTCCTTCAGCTAACAGCGTTATGATGTTATTTCATTGATTGCCCGTCATGTTCGTAACCTTTTAGCAGTGTTGTGTCAGACTGCAGTGGTGCCGACCACCTCCTGATAAACCATGTTTGCTAAAAAGTTTATGTCTGAATCCTCTGAACTGGAACGGCAGCAAATTACAGCAGCTTTTCTTTTCTGTTGTACTGGTGGCATGGCAGCCAACAAAACGTATCTAAACCCTTTGGTCAAACTATATGGAGACATTAATATTTCAGTTTAAAGACTCACCCACATGTTGATAACATTTGAAGAAAACTAGATTTTTTTTTTCGTGAACGGTGTTTGTGTAAAAAAAAAAAAAAGAGAAGGTAGTGGGTATCTATTTTAAACTGATGTCTGAATATTGCCAAACCTTGTAAATGACTTTTTCAGCCTCTTAGTCATGTTTTGCCATGTTTTTTCCCCCTTTTTTTACTCCTGTGTTTTTAGTTCAATATTTAATGGAGAATGTTTTTGAAAACCTCATAACTCCATATTTATTACAGAGTCACTTTAAAAAAACAACACAATTTTAAGCACTTTTTCCTGTAATTGAGCTGTTTTGTGTGTTTTAACATTTACATACTGCTTTGACCTAATTTACTGTACATGCTTATTTATTTCTGCTGTTACAGTGTTTAAACCTGTGCTGTGATGATGTTGCCAAATAAACAATTCACCTGATGAATTGTTATCCTTGTCCATGATCCATTTGTAGAAATACATTTGCAATAAACACCAGTTTATGGAAATAAAACCCATCTGGAAAAACTCCAGATGAAGCCTGGAGCAAAATATGAGAGTTTCTACTTCTGTGCCATAAATACATTTTTATTAATTATCTTTGTAAATATAAAATTTGATCAATACAGAATCACATGAGGTCAGGAAGTCCTGTTAATGGAACAAACATTTGACTAAAACCTCTATATATGCAAAAAGAGCACAAAGGATTAATAAATTGGATTGTTCATGGGTCTGATTCAGAACTTTGTAAATGTTTTTTAAATAAAAAGTGTGTTAGATCTCTAAAGAAGCACAGAAACTGCTCCAGAACAATGGAAAAGTTCAGTTCTGCGTCCGTCCTCGCCTCGTACCTGTGAATACCGCCTGATTTGTGATATTACAGACTCTTAGTAAAGTTTGATCTTTTATCGGATTGTTACCACTGATTTTGCTGTTGGTTGTTGTTTATTTGAAATCCCTGCAGGACTTGTGAGTCCATCCCAGCATTAGTACAAATACATAAATTAGGAATCAGATAAACTGACTATTTTGGGCAAAGTTATTAAAATATATTAATAAAGGTGAAATTCTTGGCAATAAAGGAATCTCTTGTGTTGCTTTGTGTGATAATCGTCCAAATAAGCAACCGCCCCAACTATCAGGGGTTTTCTGTAAAATATGCGGAAGGCTTTTTCCTTGTTATTGCGTTCAGGTTTGACTCATTTTTAACCAGTTCAACTGTATTTGTTGAACTCTTTATGTGTCGCAGGGACTTGGTGTGGAGTCAGCGACCCAGCAGCGCCACCACCACTCCTTCCAGGAACTTCCTCTCCACATTCCTGCCTCAGGGCAAGCGTACTCCGGTGAAAGCACCTCCCATTACGCTGGGATCTTCTCCAAGCCAGGCAGCAGTGGGCAGAAAGGAGACGTCAGTCAATCAGGTGACGGCAGACGTTGGCAGGAGGTCTGGAAACCCGCGGCGCAGGAGCGAAAGTGTCCCAGGGGAACCGGACGGTTAGGTTTATGTCAGGATGCCTGCCAGTTTCTTCCCAGTACCTGGAGGTCCTTTCATTAAAAAGGTTGCTGTCCGAGTATTTAGGACGTCTTTCCTGGAATGGGTTACTTTTCTGGATCGCCATTACTTTACTAAACAGTAACTAGGTACCTTTCTGGTACCTCCAGTTGACTTTTTGGTGTTTAAATACAAATATAAACAAAGAGTCCTTTAAATATTTAACTAAATGTTTGCTAGTACCTGCACTTTCTTGGTACTTTAGGGGCTTTTTAGGTATTTAACGTGTGACTTTACTGTGCGCTGTAGATAGAAAATGCAACATGAGGAGCTTGTCAGTACTGTATAGGCATCTGTGAATACCTTTTGGTGCTTTTTTTATGTTTTTGTTGTTGAAAATTAAGACAATCAAGCTATGCATCTAACAATATTAGTTGTTCCCAGTCTGTTTGCTGTTAAAAACAACCATAAAAGTTGGACCATAAAAAAGACCTTAAATTGAAGCAAAATGCTTCATAAGACAAAGATTGTTTCCGTCGATAAATCCCTTAAATATATAGAACTCAATGTTTCTTATTTGTTATTAAAAGTTGTAACTTTTTGCATTAAATGTCATAGCTTTTCTAAGATAGATACATTTAATATACCAGTGTTCTTCAGTTAGTGTCATAGTCTTTTCTGTCTTTGTGTTAGGCGGCAAAGTCTAAAGAGGCGAAGGAGGTAAAGGCAGCTTCCAGCCAGGCGTCATCCAGCGAATCCGCAAGTTCCCAGTCTCAGCAGACGACAAACCAGTCAGCGAACCAGACGACAAACCACAATACCAGACACAAGAGAATCCAGGAGCACGAGAAAGAGAGGAAGGAGCTTCTCTCCAGACCTTCCCCACAGGTGCTCCACAGCCAGCACAACTCTTACACTGCAAAAATAGAACTAAAAACAAGTCAAATGTTCTTAAAATGAGTGTATTTGCCCTTGATTTGAGCAGGTAAATAAGACTATTTGCCAATGGAATAAGATTTTAGCACTTAATATAGGAACAATTCATCTCCATCATCTTATTTCAAGTGCAGTATATCTAATTATCTTATTTTAGAGGTATAAATACTCATTCCGTTGGCAAATAATCTTATTTACCTGCTCAAATCAAGGGTAAATACATTCATTTCAAGAAAATTTAACTTATTTTTAGTTCTCTTTTCGCAGTGTAAGTAAGATACAAATCTGAGGAGTTTTACTTTATTCTGGCGCTTCCCCACAGACACAGGAGAACAAAGGAGAGGACGTAGACCCGACGCCTGCCAAGAACCTATCGGGGGAATCTCCTGACTCCTCCAGCAGGGGGGAAGGAGGTCTGCCCGTGGAGCAGCCTTTCATCAAACTCAGTCAGGAGGAGTATGGAGAACATCACTCCTCCATCATGCACTGCAGGTACGGATTCAGCGCCGTCACACCTGAAGAACGTTGGGCTTTAAAATCAAACCAAATCAATTCAGCTCCGTTCTGTTGATCTGCAGGGTCGACAGCTCCGGGCGTCGGGTTGCCAGTTTGGACGTGGACGGAGTCATAAAAGTATTTTTTTTTTTTCCTTTATCGTCTTCTATTATCTTCTAAAGTCAACTAACCTCCGATCAAACTGACATGACTTTCTCCCCTCTGCTAAGGTGTGGTCCTTCAACCCCATTATGCAGACCAAAGCCACCATCATGTCCAAGTCTCCGTTACTGTCCCTGGAGTGGGCTACCAAACCAGACAGACTGGTAAAAACTTATCATTGAGCCAAACTCAAACTGTCTGCTGTGAGGAAAGGTCTTGATACAGCCTCCGTTTTTTTATTTATTTAAATTTTTGCATACAGGCTGAATTTTCAATTAAGAAAATCTGCCTACATGGGAGCAAATTGACAGGATTGAATACAAGACTTTTGCACAGGACAACAACTAAAGTTGATATAAATATTTTTTTTTTTTTTTTTGTGTTTGGTCAGCTGTTATTAGGCAGCGGCGTCGGCACGGTGCGACTCTACGACACAGATGCCAAGAAGAATCTGTATGAAATGAACATCAGTGAAACTCATCCACGGTAAACCTGCCTGTCTGGGTTAATCGTCGTACTCCTATCTGCAAGCTAAAAATCTACTTAAAACGTGTTAAAAATGCTCTTTCTAGTCTAAAGATGGATGAATTTCAGTAAGCATATATGGAGCCTTTTAATGAGAAATCACAGCAGCGTTATGTTTCAGTGGGTAATCAGATGTTTATTCCATTGTTTAGTCATAGAAACACATTTCTTTCTTACTTTAAAATGGTCTCATTGCCATAAAGCAAAATAAAACAAGCATAGATGATCAACTGCTGAAACTGGGTTAAAATGGTAGTATGTGTGAATAAAGTAATAGTGATAAAGGTTTCCCAGTCAATGCTAAACTTAACCACTAAATAGTTTCTGATGTCTTTTCACCTCAGAAATAATTAAAGACCAACGAGAAACACAATCATAGTCAACTTTACACTTTCATTCATCAAACGTCTACATAAATCAACAGGCTGAGGAAGGTTAGCCGCTAGCTAAGCTGTTAGCTGCTAAATGCTGCAGCGTAGCACTTGGCATATAGTGATTTTTATTTGACTTTTAAGGCTGTTAAACAATAAACTGAACTAAGAATAGACTTTGTATCGCACAATCATGGATAAACAGGCCAGAGACATGACATAAAGGATGTACAAATGACTGAGAAGTTAGCAACTAGCAGCCTTATTAGCTGCTAAATGCTACAACAAAACACTTTGCTGCCTGGTGATGTTTCTTTTTCCTCGGGGATTGTCAAAGTTAAAATGTCAAGAGGTGAAGACTTAATATTACTCTTTAATCCACTAGTAAGCCAGATCATATCATTACAGCATAAGAACAGCTAATTACTGAGGGAAATTAGCGCTTAGCAGGCCGTGAGCGTCTAAATGAAACGGTGAAGCACCTGGCAGCTGATTGCTGAATATTTTTCCTTGAATCTATCAAACTTAATTCAGCTTGAATTAGTTCGTTTTTGCACTTTCATGAATTTCTGGGACAAAATTATGAATTATTTTTAATGAAGGTAATCAACGGGCTCACTTGCTGGTTGCTAAGTACTTCTAAAATGTGTGTTTAGTAAATAAAAATAAAAGTATTGAAATATTATTAGTAGCTTCTGACAAGCTCAACATTGGAGTTAAGTATTTTGTCATGGAGCCGTGAACATATTTTTATATTTTTTTTATGTTTTCTAGAATAAATGTTGACAATGTAACTCTTTGGTCTGTCAGGATTTTGTCGTTAGCTTGCAGTCCAAGCGGTTCGTCGTTCGTCTGCTCAGCTGCGGCTCTCAGTCGGTCTGGAAGTGCTGATTCTGTCCCTCGGCTTCCCATACCGGTGTCCGGTCAGCTGCTGCTTTGGGACACCAAGACTGTCAAACAGCAGGTGGAGAACCGGTTAATAAAGCTTTATGTCCAGTTTTTACGTGGTTCATACGATGCTAAACGTGAATAAATGTGGACGAGAACAGAACTGTTTTATATCTTAAATTAAAACGTAAAGGCTGAACATTCATATTATTTTCTCTGAAATGTATTTATTTTTTGCTGCTTTGCTGATTGCATATTTTGGAGAATATTTCACCTTTAAATTGGGTGCCACGTGTTAATAATTAAATCCTCACTGAACTGCCTCCCAGCTCCAGTTCTCTCTGGATCCTGAGCCGGTAGCCATAAACTGCACAGCCTTCAACCACAATGGGAACCTGCTGGTAACCGGAGCGGCCGACGGGGTCATCCGGCTCTTCGGTTGGTATTTTAATATAAAATAAAATAAGATAATATAAGATAGGGCTTTATTGATCTCACATTGGAGAAATTTACTTGTCACACAGTGGCTTAATAAACAAAAAGAGGGTGCCAAAAGGAGGAGAGGTGCATAAGATACATAGAGTGTATCCACATATGTACAGTGTATCAAAAAATGAAAAATAAATAAAAGTACAGGGGGAAAAAGCAGATATTTAGGGTGACTTATATACAAATGGAATGACGTTTTACATTAAGTGGTACCGGGTAAGAACACAGTGTGATAGTGAGATATCTATACAGCTGAAGTCGCTTGTAGGAGCCCAAATTCTGTTTAGGTTAAGATAAAAAGGATTATTGATGGATTGCAATTAATATACAAGAAAGTAAAAGGTTCTCATGTGTAAGGAACAAATGTGCATATTTAGTTGCAGGTTAGTGAGTTTCTGGAATATTAGGGGTGTGGCTTCGGCTTCAGGTTAGTCAGGCAATTGGTTTTTTGACCTTGTTCACATTTCTCCTAAACTTCTTTTATTGTTTTATTTTTTGCTGGATATTTCATTCCTGTATCGTTTATATTTTTTCCAAGTAAATGGTTGAACCTAACGGAGAGGTTCCTGTTTGGTTAGTTTTAGCCAAGAAGTGGATTACAGAGGGGAAAAGAAGAGCGTCAAGGTTATGGCTTTATTAATTAGGAAACTACATCGCTTATTAAACAGGATTATTTAACAGTGTTATTGCACAGGTTATTGTGCAATGTATTAAATAGTAATTGCATCTTAGTTACAAGCTGTGGTGGTACGCCTGCCGGACTGAACGGATCTGATCTGCCTGTTCCCGCCGTAGATATGCAGCGGTACGAGAGCGCCATGAGCTGGCGAGCTCACGACGGAGAGGTTTACAGCGTGGAGTTCAGCTACGACGAGAACACCGTGTTCAGCGTCGGCGAGGACGGGAAGGTGAGCGAGCGAGCGGGCGAAGGCACGCCTCGGTGGGCTCTGCGTCCGTCGGTGACCGAGGTTTGTGAAGCCGACGTGTTTGTGTGCAGTTCATCCAGTGGAACATCCACCGCTGCGGGGTGAAGCAGTCGGACCAGGCCTTGCCTCCGGACGCCACGGGTCCCTTTGTCCTGTCCGGGTACAGCGGCTACAAACAGGCGAGTCCTGAGTTATGTGCAGATAGAAAGTCACACGTTAATCACTTTGACAAAGGGTTAGGCCCAAACCCACTGACAGGAGAAGAAGATTAAACCAAACATCTCCGATTTGCATCCACCTTGAATGGGGCTGATGGATAATTGGGTCTGATCTTAACGATGTGTTGTAAAGGTCCAGGTTCCCAGGGGACGGCTGTTTGCGTTTGACTCTGAGGGACAACACGTCCTGACCTGCTCCAGTGCCGGAGGACTCATATACAGAGTAGGTACCCCAACATCTAACTAACTGCTTTGTTCACAGCCTTCTCATCTACATTTGTCTAAATTAGTGCAGATAAAACCTTCTTCTGACTGATACTTTCCACCAGTGAGATCCTTTCTGTCGTCTGTAGCAGTTCTGTTACGTCTCGCTCAGATAAAGGATGCAAACGAGCAAATGTCAGTACAAAAATACAATACAACTTTATTTATAAAGCACTTTAATAAATTATATCCCGGATTATTAAGTCTATTTTAACTCCCTGACCCTTTCTCGATTATCTTTGGGAAATCAGATGAACTCAACAGTTTAGAATCAAGACAAAAACATTTAGTTTCTTATTGTCTCATCGCTGCAAAGAAGCTGCTTTTAATGTCATGGAAAGTACGTTCAGGTCCAAACCCCCAGAATATGGCTTAGAGACCTGGTTAATACTTTGTATTTAGAGAAAATACGATACGTGATGAAAGAAAAATTACTTTTCTTAAAGTGTGGCAACCTCTGATTGAATACCTGCAAACATTGTGTGACAAACATTTGTTAAAATGATCCAAACAGTTGTTTTTGGTCTTACATGTATTTTTATTTACTTTTATGCTAAAAAAAACTAAAATCTGAGCAATTTTACTGTCCAATTTAATCTCTGAAATGTTTCTCTGCTCATTAGAATTTAATAGCAACACCGTTGACCAAATTAAGACAAATAAAATACAGAAATACCTTTGCCAGCTCTAGCAAGCAAAAATACAATAAAACCATCAGCAGTTAATAAAACATCAGGATAATGAAACTAATAACAAAAACACAATAAATAAAAAAGAACAATTTTTCAAAGGATAAAAGCCAAAGAGAAATAATGTGTTTTAAGGGAAGATTTAAAAACAGCGAGTGAGTCGGCTTCACTGCTCGCCGCTCATCTTCCTCTTTGGCTTCAGGAAAACCAACAATAGCTGAGCTGCAGGGAGCGTAGCTTTGAGGGGCAAGACCATAAAAAACACTTAAAAACACATGAAAAAAACCTTTAAAATCTATTCAGAAACAAACTGGAAGCCGATATAGTTACGCCAAAACAGGAGTGACATGTTCTCGTCTCTATGTATCAGTTAAAAGACGTGCGAAGACGTTTAATTAAAGACAATTAAAGGCAGTAATCTAAACGAGTCGTAATACAAGCATGAATCAAAATCTCAAGGAGAGGTTTAACTTTAGCCGGTTGATTCAAATGATGAAAACTGGACTTGATTACAAATTTAATCTGTGCATCAATTTTTAAATCTTTGACCCAGATCAGCCTGGACTTTAGAAACGAAAAAAAAAAAAGAGCTAAAGGAACCCATCTTTGTTCGTATTGCTCTCACACTTTGCTCCTCCTCCTCCTCCTCTTCCTCCTCCAGGTGACCAATGACGAGCCAGCCCTGGAGAGGGTGCTGTCGCTGGGCGGGCACAAAGCCCCGGTGGTGACGGTGGACTGGTGCTCCGCGGTCGACTGCGGCACCTGCCTCACGGCCTCCATGGACGGGAAGATCAAGCTGAGCACGCTGTTGGCCCAGAAGTCGTGACCCGCGGGCGTAACGGGGACAACTGGAGGCGTCGGGGGTGGAAGATGATTCCTAAAACTGATTCAGTGTGCAGTTACCGACGTAGTCTGATGTCTGTTCCTGTTTCAGGTTTCAATCAGCATTAAAGTCTGACCTGAGGTTCCACCTAACGCCTGCAGCTCGGTTCTTTCACCCGTTGAGGTTTGCAGACGGAAGCGGCGACAGATTCAGCATCATTTTAGCAGAATTACAGCAGATCTGACATGAAACTGTTCACCAGCTGAGCAGCCAGGCTAAATATTCATACCTGCTCTATTTATTACACGCCTATATTCATATCTGGGGTAAAGGCTTCTGGAGTTTATTGTCCATTCTCATCTCTCAAACCAAATACTTGCAGAAGTTTACGTATCTGACGTGTTTGGTTGACTGGATGCAGTTGAGCTGGAAGATGAAGCTCTGAGTTTATCTTTAAATTAACCAGCAGATACAGGACTGTCTCAGAAAATTTGAATATTGTGATAAAGTTCTTTATTTTCTGTAATGCAATTAAAAAACATGAAATGTCATACATTCTGGATTCATTACAAATCAACTGAAATATCGCAAGCCTTTTATTGTTTTAATATCGCTGATTATGGCTTACAGCTTAAGAAACCCAAATATCCTATCTCAAAATATTAGAATATTTCCTCAGACCAAGTAAAAAAAAAAGAACAGCAAAACAAAATGAAACATTTGAAAATGTCCATTAATGCACTCAGTACTTGGTTGGGAATCGTTTTGCACAGATTAGTGCATCAATGCGGCGTGGCATGGAGGCAATCAGCCTGTGGCATTGCTGAGGTGTTATGGATGCCCAGGATGCTTCAATAGCGGCCTTTAGCTCATTTGCATTGTTGGCTCTGGTGTCTTTCAGCTTCTTCTTCACAATAGCCCACAAATTCTCTATGGGGTTCAGGTCAGGGGAATTGGCAGGCCAATCAAGGACAGTAATGCCATGGTCAGTACACCAGTTACTGTGAGAATCTGATGTCGTCTCTTAACCACTACCATACTTGGGATTTAGTTTACTGAACCAAGCTGAGTGTTTTTCAAGGCTCAGGAAACCCTGCAGTGTTTCCAGTTAATTAGACGATTCAAGTGATTAGTTGAATAGCCTACTAGTATACTTTTTCACCATATTCTAATATTTTGAGATAGGATATTTGGGTTTCTTAAGCTGTACGCCATAATCAGCGATATTAAAACAATAAAAGGCTTGTGATATTTCAGTTGATTTGTAATGAATACAGAATGTATGACATTTCATGTTTTGTAATTGCATTACAGAAAATAAAGAACTTTATCACAATATTCTAATTTTCTGAGACAGTCCTGTAGATCAATCTATCGATCAATTATTAGGCGCAGTAATCAGCAAAGTTGTGTTTTTCCAGCTCCAGCACAGAAAAACGACGCCACACACCATAAAGTTTGGCTTAAACAACTTTATTTTATTTTATTTTATTTATCACAGATGTTTGAATAATTTGATCCTTTTAGTTTTCATGTTTGATCTGAAAGTTGAAACTCATTCATTCATTTAGAAAAAAAAACAACATAAAATGATCTCTGGCGGACAAAGAAATTCGGGCTTTACAAAGAATTACCGCCGGCGGCTGGACTCCACAGGTGTGACCAGACGCTCAGCTGAAGCTGTAGGAGAAGTACAGGGTTCCCCCCTTCCTCAGACTACAATGCATGTTGGAGTTTCCCCTCCTGATACGAGTCGAGCAGCTTCCCAGCTCATCATCAAAGACGACGTCCTTGTCGTAAACTCGGACCCGCAGATTGTCGTTCTGCTTGGCTCTGGGGTAAGAAAAGCTCTCTGGCCAGGAGGGGTTTGGATGGTTGTTGTAAACGTGCGTTTGACCCAGAAACCTGGAGCCGCAGTAGACCTTCAGGAAGCCGTCTGCGTTGCTGGTCTGGTCGGGCCGCAGACCTGTGGCCCTCAGATTGTACACCCTGAGGTACGAGTGAGCCACGCCCACAGAGCAGAGGAGCAGCACGATGAGAGGAAGGCTGGAGGCCATGGCTTCAGGAGGCTGCAAACACAACATGGAGATGAACTGGACCGGTCTGACAGCATGAAGTAGGCGTATCAGAGGAGTAAAGGGAAGGCGGTCAGCTGTGACTGCAACTAAAGGAGCAGCTCCTACATCTGGAAGCTGAGAACTAAAATAAGGAAATGGATGCGCAGGTCTTACCTGTAGCGGTGATCTCAGATCTAACCTGGCGGTGCGTTGGTCCTTCCTTATAAAGACCAGAGCGCAGGGCGGAGATTGTTTTTGTGAGTTTATCTTATCACTGTCTGTCTTTATTTTACCTTTATGCATCTTTATTTTTATGATGTCCTATTCAAGCAAAACAAAAACCTCCAATGAAACATTAACTGCACCGTCTTCCTGCCAACATCCAGGCTTCTTCAAATTTCTTAGAAGTCTTCATTATTTTATTATAGCATTGACTGTGACATGGAGCGCAGTTTCCTCCTGGTTACCAGTCATACCTGCCATCCAGGTGTAGCTCTAGCATTTAACATTTTTATGCAAACTAGTCAAATGATATGATTCTATCTAGTTTTTGATCAATTCTATTTGTCAGTGAAAAGCAGAAGCGATAATGGAAATGAGGTCACTGCAGGGTTAAAGTTTTTTTGGCCACAAGGTCAGTGAATCTATAATTACTGCGGTAAATTTAATCCCAGTTATCCCTTTTATTGCATATATAAAATAAACTTTTTCCATCTCCAGGACTTTGCTGTGACTTACTGGCAGCAATGATAACATCAATGTATTATTGATGCTGAAATGGGATTAAATCAAACAAATGGAAAGTACTGCAGGTGAAATCTAATTGGGTTTTAGTCCACAACCTGCTTTCTTCTATGAAACTGCAGAAATATAATGTATGGAAACACGTTTCTGTCTTCCTGCCAACATCCAGGCTTCTTCAAATTTCTTTGAAGTCTTTTTTATTTTATTATAGCACTGACCGTGATATGGAGCGCAGTTTCCTCCTGGTTACCAGTCATACCTGCGATCCAGGTGATGTTTTAAGCTTTAGATGATAAATCAAGGCCGGCTTCTCTGCAGGTTACGGGTTTCCAATGCGTTTAAAGCGCTGTGGTGATGTTTACTCATTCTTGACGCTTTTACGCTGAATTATCTATGCAGGCAGGACATATCTGAGGCAGTGAGGCCTGCAGAGCTTAAAATGCTGTTCTGGGTTCTTCTGGAACCTCCTGGATGAGCCGTTGATGAGGTTCTGGAGTGATTGTGGTGGGTTTGCCTCTCCTGGGAAGGTTCTACAGTGTTTCATGTTCTCTGTGTGTGGATAACTGTTCTCTATTGTTCTCTGGAGTCCCAAAGGCTTACAAACGGACCTGGAGCCCTTTCCAGGCTGACAGATGTCAGACTTTTTTTCCTCAATTTTTCTTGAAGTTCTTCAGATCGTGGTCCAATCTGTTGCTGTTTGAGATCTCTTAGCCTACTTCATGGTGCCAGACAGGTTCGGTTTCAGTCTTTTTTTATTCTACTAGTCTGGACACTAATCAAAGCTAAGTGTGAATAATAAAATTAGTCAGAGGTAGTTCGCGATTTAACAAGGAGGTCGATTAATTTTCACTCTGGGCCAGGCTCGTTTGGAGCTTTTCTGTTTACTCAGATTTTCTTTGTTTTTGCCTGATCTTAACATTTGTTTGAAGATCTGAAACATTTAAATGCAAAACCAAAACGTATCTGTAAGGGAATAAATACTTTTTCACTGCACTGTATGATAGTGATAACAGGTAAAATATTCAGTTCAATTTAATTTTATTTACATAGCACCATCATCTAAAGGCTCTTTCCAAAGTCAGACTCCATCAGATCCTCCAGGTTGGTGAGAAAGTTTCCTCTCTAAGGAAACCCAGCAGGTTGCATCAAGTCTCTCCAAGCAGCATTCACTCCTCCTGAAAGAGCGTAGAGCCACAGTGGACAGTCGTCTGCATTGTTGATGGCTTTGCAGCAATCCCTCATACTGAGCATGCATGAAGCGACAGTGGAGAGGAAAACTCCCCTTTAACAGGGAGGAGAACCTCCAGCAGAACCAGAACCAGGCTCAGTGTGAACGCTCATCTGCCTCCACCCACTGGGGCTTAGAGAAGACAGAGCAGAGACACAGAAAGCACAGAAGCTCACATTGACCCAGGAGTACTTTCTATGTTAGAGAAGACAGAGCAGAGACACAGAAAGCACAGAAGCTCACATTGACCCAGGAGTACTTTCTATGGTAGATGGTAATAGAGGATGATCTGCCTCCCCTGATGATGTCACAGCTAACAGAACGCCAGACCAGGTGTACCTTCTATGAAGAGAAAGATGACGGAACAAAAAGTTAAAAGCTGAAATAACAACAAGCAATGCAGATTGGAGAGCAGTAGGAGAACTCAGCAGAGAGAGAGAAATAGGCCCTGATGTCCTCCAGCAGCCTAAGCCTATAGCAGCATAACTATAGAGGTAGCTCAGGGTAACATGAGCCACTCTGACTATAAGCTTTGTCACAAAGGAAAGTTTTAAGCCTAGTCTTAAAAGTAGACGGGGTGTCTGCCTCACGGACCAAAACTGGGAGTTGGTTCCACAGGAGAGGAGCCTGATAGCTAAAGGATCTGCCTCCCATTCTACTTTTAGAGATTCTAGGAACCACCAGCAGACCTGCAGTCTGAGAGCGAAGTGCTATGTTAGGAACATACGGGGTAATCAGAGCTCTGATATATGATGGAGTTTGATTATTAAGGGCTTTATACGTTAGAAGAAGAATTTTAAATTCTATTCTTGATTTAACAGGAAGGCAATGAAGTGAAGCTAAAACTGGAGAAATATGATCCCTCTTGTTGATTTTCATTAGAACTTTTAGAAATTTTCTAGGATATGTAGTAGCTTTTAACTAACATTTTTATGCAAACTAGTGAAATGATATGATTCTATCTAGTTTTTGATCAAATCTATTTGTCAGTGAAAAGCAGAAGCGATAATGGAAATGAGGTCAGTGCAGGGTTAAAGTTTTTTTGGCTACAAGGTCAGTGAGTCGATAATCACCGTGGTAAATTTAATCCCAGTTATCCCTTTTATTGCATACATAAAATAAACTGTCCTCCATTTCCGGGACTTTGCTGTGACTTACTGGCAGCAATGATAACATCAAGGTATTATTGATGCTGAAATGTGATTAAATCAAACAAATGGAAAGTACTGCAGGTGAAATCTAATTGGGTTTCAGTCCACAGCCTGCTTTCTTCTATGAAACTGCAGTAATATCCATCCACTTTAAATGGGATAAAGGAATACTGTGATCAGAATCAAACGCTGCTGGTCGGTTAGAAAACGTGGTATTTGTTCGGTCATGTGACAGTGATAGTAATGTGCAACAGGATTGTGGGGCATTTAGTGGAAGCAGTGAGGCGGTGTGGTTATTTTTTCCACAGCGTTGAATGAGTAGGGACATGCATTATATCTATCTATCTATCTATCTATCTATCTATCTATCTATCTATCTATCTATCTATCTATCTATCTATCTATCTATCTATCTATCTATCTATCTATCTATTTATTAGATAGATAGATGAATATTTGTTATCAGTCATAAAAGAAATATTAATATCAGATATATTGGTATTGGTCTGAATTCTCACATTGGTACATCTGTAAGCAAATCATCATCACAACTGACTTGTTTGTAAAATGAAAACGAAAAAAAGGGTCATATTTTATAAACCGTAGTTCTTTTAGAAAATGGAAAAATATGACAAAAGTTGATAATAGCAAACAAAGCATCAGCTACAAGTTTGAAATACTGAGTACAGAGGTTTAAACTCAAAATACAGAAGGTAACAAAAAGCCAGGAGGCTTGAAAGGTTTCAGGTAATTGCAGTCTTTGTGGAGAAGAGCGTTTAACATTTAAGGGAGTCACTAAATGGGTGTATTATATAGCTCAGTGGTTTAAACCTATTCCATACCGGAGGAGATGTTTTTGGTGTTTTATCTGTAACAATCTTTGACTTTCTAATTAAAATCTGTCTTAAATAAACGCGTTAGATGGTTGGATTTTTGTGAACAGGGGCTCTAAGAGACATTTGAATGATAACTTCAGTTCAGAACCACGTTCGGAGCTGCTGTTGGGTCTACTGGGAAGGTTGTGGCGGTTTCCTGGGTCGGCCGCGGGGGGCGCTGTGGTGCCGCGCAGCATCAACCCCGGCAGAGAAGAAGCGTCTGCGGCTGCAACAATAATCCATCTGAAAGGCGGCTCCGCTGGGGGGAAAACTGACGAAAAGCGGGCGATTGAGGAGAAACACCCCGGAGTCAGAGATCCGGGGGAAGGATTAGGAGGAGAAGCGTCGGAATAATCCTTCCTGGAGGTTAATCTGGGCGCCATATTGTTTGTTTTCCCGGATGTTTTGACGCTTATACTAGCTTGTCTCCCCCCCAGAGTTGTTTATTTTTTATTTTTTTATTATTAGTGTTGATTTTTTTCTCCTCGGGTGACTGAGCTCCAACAGCAGCCGACATGGAGAGCCTCTACAAGCGGAAAATGTTCGCCTCCATGAGGAAGACCAAGGTGGCCGCCTCCAAGAAGCGCCAGATCGGCCTCCCCGCCTCCATCCTGGACGACAGCGACGAAGGCTCCTTCTCCTCCTCCTCCTCCGGCTCCCAGTCGGACTTCCAGAGCTCCCGGGAGGAGGACAGCGAGCAGGGGGACCGGGACTGGAGCGAGTCCGGGGGGAGCTCCAGCGACGACAGCCGCTCGGTGAGCCGCAGGAAGCGCTCCTTCCTGGGGGGAGACGACAGCTCCTCTTCCTCCAGCCCAGGGGGAGAGGAGGAGGAGGAGGAGGGCAGGAGCCAGCCGAAGAGGAGCGCACCGCCCAAGAAGAGGAGCCGGCTGCAGAGGCAGGAGGAGTCGGACACGGAGCAGACGGAGCAGGAGCGGAAGGAGGAGGCGGAGAAGGAGAAGAGGAGGCAGAGGCACAACAAGCTGCTGGCGCTGTCCAAGAGGATGAAGGCCCGGGTGCCCAGCAGGAGGCGGGGCCGGGTCAAGCAGGTAGAGCAGAACCCCCACAGCATCACACCGCCGCCGCCGTGCTCCAGCCTGGGCGGCCCGTCCGCTGACGCTCCAGAGTGCTGACCGTAGTCCAAAAATAAATAAAATAAAATAAAAAACGGACTCGTGTCAGAACCAGAGCCTGAAATCTGCTGGAGTTCAGGATGAAACGACGTTCAGGCGGCCAATCAGAGGTCGACTCTGGCGAGGCGGCCAATCAGAGGTCGACTCTGACGAGGCGGCCAATCAGAGGTCGACTCTGACGAGGCGGCCAATCAGAGGTCGACTCTGGCGAGGCGGCCAATCAGAGGTCGACGCTGACGAGGCTGCCAATCAGAGGTCGACTCTGACGAGGCGGCCAATCAGAGGTCGACTCTGACGAGGCGGCCAATCAGAGGTCGACTCTGACGAGGCGGCCAATCAGAGGTCGACTCTGACGAGGCGGCCAATCAGAGGTCGACTCTGACGAGGCGGCCAATCAGAGGTCGACTCTGGCGAGGCGGCCAATCAGAGGTCGACTCTGACGAGGCGGCCTCTCGCTCTTCCTGTCTCATTCACTACGGTGAAGAAAACGATTATCAGAGACAAAACACTCAGAATAAACATATTTATTACAGCTGGAATTCCAAGGGGAGATAAACATTTACAACTTTATCCTAAACCCCCATTTTAGTAAAGCATGGAGTCCACCCTCCTGTGTCGGGGGGAGGGGGGGTGGGGGGGGCAGCATACACACTCATTTCTATCTGTGCTGATGTTCTCACAAACAAAACAGATCCACATTCCAGTGTCAACTAAGGTCCTGGCTTCTTGATACATTTACCAGATGTTTCTAGGAGATCGACACTCCAGAACAATATAAAGCCTTTAAACCAATTAAAGCAGGATAAAAACGATTGACCCTTCCTTAGTACCCACTTCCTGAAGGTTACCCACCATAAAACTAACTTACCTGGTTCTCACAAGAAGGTTGTGTGAATTTATAGCCTGTTAGTGACCCAGCAGACTCCATGCTATGTGAACTGCCAGGCCACAAAGTTTAACAATAGTAATTAGAACTTAGGTAACTCTTACTGCTTAATAAAAATACATGATTAATACAAAAAATGATTATATAAATTCCATAAAACTGGGCATGGTATGATCATTTTTTTAGCCCTCTTTGGTCCACTTCTTCAGTCGAATGAGATTTTTTTTAATTTTTGATTTTTTTTTGGATCAGGCCGAGCTTCAGCTGCATCGTGCATCACAAAAAGAGAAACTAGAGTAGAACTTGGCCTCTAATTTCTGATTTGGTTTTAGAGTTTAGTTTTTTACACAAACTTCCCGGTTCTGCAGGGAAAGGAAAAGGCCCACAGCAGCATGCGTCCTCCACCGTGCTTCACATTCCTGTCCATGGTTCTCACTAGCTACGTTCACATGGACAAACGTAATCGGAATAAAGGGACAATCTGAATGAAAAAGCGTAATCTAAACAAGCCAGACGGAATGATCAGATTGAGCTCAATTGGAATGAAATGGTAATCTGAACGAGGGAGTGTTTTATGCCGATTGATAATCCGATCAGCAGGCAAATAAATGCTTATCAGGATCAGGTTATTATGAATGTGTTGAGCTGACCTGAGTGCGCATGCATGTTGATTAGTGGTGGAAATTCGTCGGGACTCCCGATAAAAACCTTTCTTTTCGAAAAAGTAAAAGAGCTCAAATTTGTTGCTTATTCAGTAACGTTTCAACCGTAATTAGAACATCGTGCAAGTCCAACCTGGACGTTTGGAAGACAAACTTGTATAATACGGCTTTCTTTGTTTTAAATGACGGAAGTAGTTCTTCTTCTTCTGTGTTTTTTTTTATTATTTTTAGGGCTATGTGATAACTGCATGTCAGAGTGGTTCTATTCTGAATAAAGCCAGGTGCATAGAAACACACATTGTGATCAGATCGATTGTGTGCCCATATAAACGGTACAATCCGGTTATTTGATTTGAATCCATTTTAATCCGATCGTGAAGGTTTCTGCATGTAAACGTAGCTGCTGTGGTGCTGGGCTGGTGGGAACATCAGCCCAGCACCATTAGCGTCACTAGGCAAGGCAAGGCAAGGCAAATTTATTTATATAGCACAATTCAGTACAAGACAATACAAAGTGCTTTACATGATAAAGATATAGCAAAATCAGACTAATCAGCTAATCAGACTTTCCCCAAAACTCGGAACCACATAGTAAAGTTTTTTTTTTTTTTTTTTTTTAAGAATCCAGCCGCTTGCTTCCAGTCTCGTATAAAATGCAAGTTGGGCTGGAGGTTTATTTGACTGTCAGAAGTCGTGTTTCTGCACTAGTTTCATCGTTAAGCCCAATTATCTCCCCCTAGATGCACAAGGCTGAGGTTCAACCAAACCGCATTTGACTCTATTGTTGTTAATTTGCTGTTCATAGAGACAACGTTGACTATTAAATGATTGACCAACAGTCTAGTCAACATAAACTTCTTTATTTGAAGCAAAAATATTAATTACCTAATAATATTGTAACAGAACACCTAAGTAGCAACTTGTTTTGTGCGCTTATTGGCTCTCAGTCCAAACTTTTTTTTTATTCGAATCACAGATTAATAGTAAAAATAATCGACCGATTAATCGATTATTAAAATAATTGTTAGTTGCAGCCCTGGTTCTGGCCTGTGATGGAGCAGAGCTTCGGAACCGTTACTGACGGGAAACCTTTTGTGTTTTCAGGGTTCTGACGACGACGACGACGAGGAGTCTAAAGACGGCGAGGACAAAAACGGCGCTGACCCACGAGGAGCGGAGCCGGAGAAAAAGGGCGGAGACAAAGGAGCGCAGGAGGAGAAGAAGAAGGAGAAGAAGAAGGAGGAGGAGGAGAAAGAAAAGGTGGAGGGGAAAGAGGAGGAGGAGAAGCATTAGAACCGAGCCAATCCAGAGTCCGAACGCAGAACCTAAAAACCCAAAACTTGCTTTGTTCTCTGTTTTTCCTCATGGATACAAACCGGTGGTGGATTTTTACGACATGGAAGAGAGTCGGTTCTGACCCGGTTCTGACCCGGTTCGGCGGGCGGTCCAGTCGCCCACCGATGAAAAAAGGATGCCTCTGTCTGTTTCCAGGAGCTGATCAGAACCAAAACTGGACCGGTTTCATTGACCGACCCGTTTTGGGTTTGGAGCCGGAGATTCTATCAGGACCAGGTGACCAATGAATGAATGAATGAACCCGGGTCGGTTCCAGAACCGCTGGGAGAGCAGAGCAGCCCGGTGGGCGGAGCTTCATCTGTGCTGCCTGACTTTAATCGACATATCAGCTGTGACAGAGGACTACATTTCCCATGATGCTTTCTGTGCGAGATCGCCAGCCTCCCACGAAGGGAACCGGACTCCAGAACTTTGTGGAACCTGCAGTATTTCCAGACCTGTGTGTGATGCACTTTCATCTTCGTTTTTTTTTTTTTTTTTTTTTTTTGGTACTGGTTTGTTGAAATATGAGAAATGGGTCTTCGGTTCCGTGATCCAACAGAATCGTGTCACTTATTAAAGGAACGGAGATAATCGGGTCGGGTGATTCTGTCTCTGTGGCTCAGCTCGGACCGGGTCACGTGTGCAGAACGTTGGACTTTTCCCCCTCGGTGACGTTTGATGTTCCTTTTAGACGTACCGTGGTTCTGAGAGGTTCCACGGCCCATTCATTAAATGACCCGTTTCTTGTGACGTAGGAGAACCGGTGTTGGGTCCGCGGTTAGAGTCTCTCTGCTGCCTTGCTAAAACCGGGCCCTCGGCATGACGCTGCCAGCGCCTTGTTTCACTTTGGACTTTAGGTCGTTTTTTTGGATCCGGTTTGGTTCCATCAGAACAGAACCTGGTCTTCCATGAAGTCTGAGGAGATCTTGGTCTGAACGTGGTTCTGCTTTGATCAGGCAAACAGAGAATGGAGCAGGCTGTTGTCTCATGTAGAACCCAACTAGAACCGTGCCTCCTGGCGGCCTTCCTTATCGGTTCTGTCTTCTCCGCCAGGAGAACCGGAACCGGCTGCTGCTGGCAGAACCTGTCCTCTTTGTCCCCGTCTCTCTGCGCAGCAGTCGGCGCAGGTTCTGTCACCCCACAGCACATTTTAAAAATAACGAGCCCGTTAAACTTCCGCACCCAAACGGACCTCGGATCAGAACCTACACAACTGACACCAACAAGTGTGTTTCCACCTCCCATCGTTAGACTTTCTTTAAACTTCTTCCATAAATCATGTGATGTGGACTAAGTAACCTGGAGGAATAAAGTTCTGACCAGGGCTTTGAACCGGTTCAAGGAACGAAAACGAAAATCGGGAACTTTTTGTATTTTACGGGGAACAGAAACGAAACCGGAAACGTTATTGTTTTTTATGTTCAGGAACTGGAACACTTATTTAAAAATAATGGTAACCGGTTAATACTGGATTTATTTCGTTTCTCAAAGTTTTCGTTGCCTAATTAACTAAAAAATAAATAAAAATAATTATTTTCCTGCGCACGTTACCATGACGGCTGAGGTTCACTTCCTGTGTGACATCACATCACACATTCGCTGACTGAATGGGGAGAGAGCGGTGTCTCCACTAGAGCTACACATCTTAAATAAGAGGTAAATTACGATCCATCGTTAAGTAAAACACTCATTCCAAACACAATATCAATAGCTATATTTGTCAAACGAAAGGAACGAAATTAACCGTTCCGGGAACAGTATTTTTTTTGTTCTAACCGGTTCGGAAACGTCAATTTATTGGTGGAACTCATAACCGGAAACGTTATAATTCCGTTTCTGTTCGGAACGAACCGATTGGGAAAAAAAATCGGTTCAAAGCCCTGGTTCTGACCCACAGCTGACTCCCACATGTGGCTGGCGCTCATGGATCACGCGTTGTTGTAAACCTTTATTTTTATTTTTTAAATCTTGGTCGTGCGTTGCTGCCCCCACAGGTCAGGGAGGAGCATTGCAGTCATGAAAACCGTTTCCTTGCTATTTACGGTGAGAACAAAATGGAAAGATGCTGAGAAAAGGACTGCAGGAGGAAGGCCGCTTACAGAACTTTTATCTGTCCGGATCTGAGATGAAACCGACCCGTTTGAGCTCAGTTCACGTTCCTTTATCACTTGCTGTAAGCGAAGATGTAAAGGGAGTCGTATACTCATCCATCGTTATGTTTTAACTTGCTGAAACATATAAAAAAACATCTCATCTACAGGAAAATGTTGCCATTTGAAGCTTTATTAACTTTATTTGACCCCCTTCCTCCCCAGGGTAAAATTCCAATATCCGTTAGCAGCACTCAGAAAGGAAGCCACGGACGTAAATAAATATTAAAATACTTTTTTAAAAACACAAACTTTGTAAAAAAAAAAATAACACACCAAAAAAAGTGATATCAGCATTAAAATGTCTAAATGCTTTGGGCTCAGCTGCTCGGTTCTGGAGGACTGTGAGTCCGAAATACACACTCGCCAGACACCAAATGTGAGTAAATTTTCCGTTAGCTAGCTGCCGCATGGCGAGTAAATGTTAGCACCACATAAATCGAGTTTTTCAGTCATCATGTGGGCGGATGCTTCTTTATGTTGCTCTGCTTTCAGCTCGTATGACAACAAACATACACAAACACTCATGTGACACGAGAACTACAGCAGCTACTTCCTGTCTGTTTGCTAACAGCTAGCGTTTAGCTCAGGCTAACTACGTAGCGCCATTATGTGGAGATGTTTAGCAGAAGTCAGTCAGAATTAATATTTTACCCGGTAAAAAATATGCTTGGCTGGTTGATTCTTACACCTACTGGCCAACTTGGCTGGTGAATCAGGAAGTTAATTCTGCCGCTGCCGTTCCTTTCATTGACCCATGAACAGGAGGATTCCCTGAGCACACCAGATCCTGCAGGGTTCTTGGTTCTGTTGGTGTTCTGTTGCTGCGCCGGCTCTCTACAGCGTTTGATATCAAAGCCGTGTAAACAACTTGTGTAAATACGTCTTAAATGCGCTCTTGTACCTTCCTGTTTGGTTTTTGCAGCTTTTTACAGTCGCGGCGATGCGTTTGTGTGCTGGTAAAGAAAATTGGACAAATCATCTCCCGGATCCTCCCCTTTTTTTTTTTTTTTTTAAAGTTTTTTTCTTATCGGTTTCGGGTGTTTCAGTTTTGGTGATTCATCGCGGCGCCTAAAAAACTCGAGGGGAGCCTGTTGGTCGGCAGGGACCCGCGTACGGAAGCTGTTAGGGACAAACAGAGCTGACTGCTCCGTTTCTCCGGCTCGCCGGCAGTTTTCCTACAGTATTCTCTGGTTTTCAGTGTGTTTCTGTCGCTGAATAAAAACTCTGCACACTAACCCGCTCTGGTCGGCCTGTTTTTAAAGAAAAAATGAAGATTAAAAATATTCATCGTTAAACTGAGAACCAGCCAGCATTTATGAGCTGGAAGGTGAAGCTTTGGGATTCACGGTCCGTTTATGTTGCAATAGATTTAATTCAATGACAAATAAATAAATATGTTTGCCATGATGAGGCTACCGCTGTACCATTCAAAATCATAATCAGCCTATTGTTCCTCCAAGCTGCCAGACTTTTCTTTGACTCCTTTAAATTGTCTTCATCAAATGTTCTTTGGGTCTTTATGGGTTTTTCTTTGCCTTTCTCTCATTTTTACAGGAGAAAATACGTTCAGATCTAAACAACCCACAGAAGAACAGTTTCCTACCAGGCAAATCTTTAAGAAGCGGCAGCATAATCTGTTAAATACCCGATACTGGACCCGAGCCGGCATCATTTTTTAGTTGATCTGTAGAACTTTGTCCTGGGTCCTGTACCGAAGACAAAATAATGCAAATCAATTTCTTGGGATGATATACGCTGGCATGGAAATTGTAACTGATCCTTGGATTGACTTCATATTTTGCCTTTACAGTTTCACTTTAAAATTCATTGAAGGTATTTCACTTTAGCTTCAGTCATTTGAGGTCAGCTCAGTTTTCATCTTCTAGATCGGGGGTCTGTAACCTGCATTTCTGAAGCTGCAACTGGCTCTTCGGCTCGCCTAACACATGAAAAAACTATATTGCCTTTGATTTTTGCTTCATTTTTCTGTTCTGGGGCCCCATGAAATAACCAATGGCCCCGTCCAGATCTGCCCGGTACGTTCAGCCTAGAGCTGCCAGTCTGTAATGAAGTTATGTTAGAACTAGTCAGAGAAAAGGAGGCTGTCAGCAATTATTTCTACTTACAAAAAAAAAAAAAAAAGTTTATAAGAAGTAATAATCGGTCTAACAGGGATGGCATCGGTCAGAGGTGTCAAAAGGATTCACATCTATTACTAAAGTAGAAGTGTAGATACTAGGGTTTAAAAATACATCTGTAGTATCAAAAGTACCGGATGTAAAACTACTAAAGTATTAAAGTAGAAGTAATTCCCCAATTACTACAGTTGTATAATGTGATGTTAATATTGAAGAAAATTGGGAATGGCTGAAAACAAAACCCAAATATATTAAATGTCCATTAAGGTGCGATACTGAGCATCAACATGGGTTTCGTTGGGCACAAAAACTGATGTCTGGTTGCAAAAAGTCAAATTTTAGAGACATTATCAATAACCTATTACTTGTTATTATTGGAATGTGAATGAACATCCAAGCGTAGCAACAGAAATTGATGAAGGCAACAGATGTAAGATAACAAAACTGGACAAAAGTGCAATACCCTCTTATAACAATTAGCCTTGAATGGGTGTCTGTGTACAGTAGAAGGTGTTGTCAAAATTAATGATTAATCCTAGCGGTTTTTCAATAAATGGGGGGGAAAAATGAAAATAACCAGTAATCCTAAAAATGCAGTGTCCTTAAGTTTTTGTTTTGGGGCATTTGACAAACAACTTGGTGCAGTACTGCCTCCAACAGCAATCAAAGTAATTCTGTCCAGGTAGCACTATTTATCTGATTTAAAAAAAAAAAAATATTGACAAGCCAGAACGGAAACAGGCTTAAATAAAATAGAAGTAATGAGACTATTCTAAAAATTTAAGGAGTAGAAAGAACAGACAATTGCATGAAAATGTAAGTAGAAGTAAGGCAAAATATAATTACGCCACTAAAGTAAAAATAACCAAAAATTCTATTTATGTAAGTTAACAAAGTATTTGTACTTAGTTACTGTAAACCTCAGTTATAAAAAAAATAAATAAAAGTCCATGTTAATATGTGAAGACGCCTCTGCCAATCGCGTGTAAGGACAGAAGTCAGGTGACTGTGTCTTGGCCGCCATCTTTGTTACTGGCTACTGAAGCCTTGTTTGGTTATAGTGAAGGGGGAGAACAGCGGAGCTTTCCGGGAGTAGAACCTGCTGGTTGGGATATAAAACATGGTCCAGACGTGCTCAGCGTACGGCTGTAAGAACCGGTACCACAAAGACAAAGACATCTCGTTCCACAAGTAAGTGGATCCGAACCAGATCTGAGTCCTGGGAGCCGCTAGCTGCTATAAACCTGCGGGTTCCGTTTTAAATATGTTCGCACTTCTACGCCGCTTATTACGGTATTTCTTTCTTCCTCCTCCTGGTGCTTTTACGTACACCCCGTAAATTAAACAACCCTCGTTTAGGTGGAGGTTCGCCGATCAGCCAACGAGCGAGCTTTAAACATCTTTTCTGATTTGTTTTCTTTTTGAACTCTTAAAATTGGTCAAATAAATAATTCTGGAGCTGCTGACTAAGAGTTTAGCGAAGCTTGTTCAGGGAATTTGGTCATATTGTTGACGAGTCAGTATAGAGGATGTAATTTTCGAGGAATACGGGAAAGCATCCTGACGTTAATTTTTTTTAATTTGCAGTTTTTCTACGCACAGCCGTAAATCTCAGTGTAGAAGAGCGACAGGAAACTTAAGTTGCTTCCCCAGTCCAAGAGACGATTAAAGGGCGATTCTACCTCTTGACTCGTTTTTGTCATTACTTTATTCTGAAATATTGCTCTCAACATTTCCCAGATTATTGTCGGTGCCCCCCCCCCATTAATTTAAGAAATTCAATACACATTTTGTTCATATGGACTTTTTTTTTCAAATATAAAATAAAAAAATTCAAGCAGAACTGAAAGGTATGTAGGCTACTCTATATATATATATATATATATATATATATATATATATATATATATATATATAGCCATTTAAAGGAAATCTGGTGATTAAAACACCTGGTTTCCTTTGTTCCTTGTCTGGTTTGAAATGTTTGTTTAAATGAAAACGATGCATAATTATTTAAAATTTTATATCCAAAAATATATATTATTAAGAAACTGATTTTATGCGCTTTTTAATTTATTTATTTATTTTTTTTTACATGAAGACCACCTTTATTTGGGTCTGAGAACTTGCTTTTTTCTTACTGACTTGTCAGGGACTACAGATCTAAAGTAGTCTTCAGGCTAATTCTGGCATATTTACATTTAAATGTTTGTGAATATGCAATGTCCCTTTTTTAAATAAAGTTTATTAAAAAAAACACGTCAAACCTGGACAGAATCAAATCCACTCAATAATACTTGAACTCTTCATTTTAGTTCTGAGGCCTTAAAACGAGATGATTTGAACATTATTTTACAATTTTAACAATGTTAACATAATTTTATGTTAATAACGACTGATCCTCCAGTCCAGGGGTCTGCAACCTGTGGCTCTGTGGACCTTCCACATTGGCTACAAATTACATTTTTATTATGGTATTTAAATGTAATAATGATAATAAATGCAGGTTTTAGCAGTTCTTTTCTTGGAATAATTGCTTTTAATTTTCACAACATAATGATGCTAAAAGTGCCAGTAATATTTAATTTTAAATCAATATTTTTTCATTCTGTTGGAAACTATGATTTGTTTTTATATCATCCACAAATATCAACATCCTGTCCATCCTCTTTCTTTAAAACTTAAAATAGACATAAATGATCACAAATTATACTTTATGGAAGATTTGTGGCTCTGAGCGAGTTTATTTCATGAGGACTGAAGGCAGAATGGGCAAAAAGAGGTTTAGACTTTATTTAACCCGGCGGAGCCTGGGATCAGAACTAAAGGAACTGGGTCTCTGTCTCTGTGGGTTGTTGTTTGGACCTCTGGTTCTGTCAGGTTCCCTCTGGCCCGGCCGGATGTCTGCAGGAAGTGGGTCGCTGCGATGAGGAGGAGCAACTTTAAGCCGACGAAGTACAGCAACATCTGCTCACAGCATTTCACCCAGGACTGCTTCAAGAGGGAATGCAACAACCGGGTTCTGAAGGAGAGCGCCGTGCCGTCGCTGTTCGGCTGCAGCCTCAGCATGAAGGTCAGAGCCGGCACCGGCCGCAACCAGAACCGGGTTCTTCCTGTAGAACAGCAGCAGAACCGCGACAAACGGCTTGGAGATAAAAACAAGACTCATCCATCCATCCATCCATCCATCCATCCATCCATCCATCCATCCATCCATCCATCCATCCATCCATCCATCCATTTATTTATCCATTCATCCATCCATTTATTTATCCATCCATTCATCCATTTATTTATCCATTTATTTATCCATCCAACATTCATCCATCCATCCATCCATCCATCCATCCATCCATCCATCCATCCATCCAACTTCCGTCCATCCATCCATCCATCCATCCATCCATCCATCCATCCATCCATCCATCCATCCATCCATTTATTTATCCATCCATCCATCCATCCATCCATCCATCCATCCATCCATTTATCCATCCACCCATCCATCCATCCATCCATCCATCCATCCATCCATTTATTTATCCATCCATCCATTTATCTATCTATCTATCTATCTATCTATCTATCTATCTATCTATCTATCTATCTATCTATCTATCTATTCATTCATTCATTCATTCATTCATTCATTCATTCATTCTCCCACCCGGAAGGGGAAGCCAAACACCAAAGTAACTCAACAAAGAAAAGAGTATTAGTACAACATAAACTGAATTGACCTTGCAGTGTTAATATGTGTGCACTCCATATAAACATTGTAAGGTAAATAAAGGAATAAGCTAAGATATAATTAAGGAATATTTAAAGTAATAACTAAAGTGAATTAAAGAGAAAGCAAACTGTTTTAGGGTGTGTTCTTACCCTGTGTGGCTTGCCATCACACTGTCTGTTTGTTTGTTTATTTATTTATTTATCCATCCATCCATCCTGAGTTTAATGAAACATTTATGAGTTAAAAAGGTTTTATTGTAAACTTCGCCCCTCAGGCGTTTTTACTTCCTGTGTGTTTTCTGTCCTCCAGTCGTTAGAGAACCCGTTCCCCTCAGAGATCCACTTCCCACTCTCCCTGCCCGTGACCTCTGACCCGCCACCAGCGGAGGAGCCCAGCGGGAGCCCGGCGGACGGCCGCAGCGACACGGCGGCGGTCTGCTGCGACCACAACTACACCGCGGAGGACTCGGCGCAGCAGAAGAAGCGAATCGAGCAGCTGGAGGAGCAGCTGGAGCTGCTGAGGAGGAAGCTGAAGACCACGCAGCAGAAGTGCCGCAGACAGGAGCGGCAGCTGAAGAGGCTGAAGGCCGCGGGTCAGGCGTCCAGAACCGGACGGGAACCGCTCGGTGATGGATACGTGATTCTACCCAAACACATCTACCACACGCTGAAAGGCATCCAGTGATGAGCAGAGGAGAGGAACTGCAGACCGACGGCTGTCTGCTTCTTTCACCGCCAGAACTACCAGAACCAGAACTGCGGACCTACAGCCGGTCTGCTTCCAGTGGCTCAGATAAACTGGGCAGTTTGTCGGTTTGGAGCTAAAGAACGTTGAAGAACCGCCGCAGAGCAAACCCAACGAGGCCAACAGCTCGTTAACAACCGTAATAAACGAGTGACGATCAGAACCAGGAGATTTCTGGGTCTTTATTCATGACACAACATGCAGAACAGTTTTACATTTAATTTAAATGGTCCGATCTGTGTAGAAGCAGCTGCTGGAAGGAGAACCTCTGGTCTCAGGTCTCCTGCAGCCTCTCCCAGGTTGGAGTCCAGGATGGTCCTGATTTGGCTCCGTCCTTCAGCTCTGACCTATTCCCCACAGCATGACGCTGGTTGTTCTCTAATGAACTTCTGCACTGCAAAAACAGACCTTAAAATAAGTAAAATGTTCTTAAAATTTGAGTTTTTGTCCTTGAATTGAGTAGGTAAATGATATTATCTGCCAATGGAATGAGTATTTTGAACCCTAAAATAAGATAATTAGACATCCTGCACTTGAAATAAGATGATGGAGATGAGTTGTTCCTATTTTAAGTGCAAAAATCTTATTCCGTTGGCAGATCATCTTATTTACCTGCTCAAATCAAGGACAGATACACTCTTTTTAAGAAAATCATACTTATTTTTAGTTCAGTTTTTGCAGTGTGAGGCCACAAACAGAACAGCTGAAGCCTGATTGGCTGATTGGCTTCCAAAGGCAAATAAATCCACTTTATTCAGGGTTATCCTTAGAGACGTGTACTGGTGCTGAATTCTGCACCGACTGAATCCCGTCGGTAATACCGGGTACCGATTCACGTGAAATCAAACGGTACCGTGTTTCGGTACCTAAACGCATCACTGATGGAGTGGAGGGGTGGCCGGTTTTCCATGCCGTACCTGAACACAACGTGATGACGTCTGCTGGTCCACCTGCAGTCAGAGCAAAGAGAGCCCAGAGGATAAAATATGTTTTTTATTTTTAATATGGCTTTTATTTCTTTTCTGAAACGGTTGCACTAAAACAATTCCCTGGATTTTATTTAAACGGAGCTTCAATCCTGTATTCACCTGGTTCTCTCTCTGCGCCTCTGATGCTTTGGTTAAAAGAATTGTTTATGTGTTTCATATTCAGGCAATGTAATAAAATCATTCAATAATTTCATAAGGCTCACTTGTAGATCCAAACAAGTTTATATGCTGATAAATAAGTCTGTTAAATAAAAACAAATTGGAGATTTTATTAATAAATTAACATTTATTACTACATAAACACACAAAAGTACCAACAACAGGTACCCTTAAGTACCGGCATCAATTCCCAGGTACCGCATATCGGCACCTTATCGATTCAAAATGTGAATCCTAGAGGGGGCTGAATAAAAATGCACTGCAGACTTTTTGGGTTTTGATGAGTGAAAATGTTTTCACTGCTTTGTGTGATGATGTCACAAAATAAACATTTAGAATATTTCTGGAAGGTGCAGGAAAGTCCGGTGATTTTTAGCCCAGTGGTTTCATGGAAACGCCACAGGAGGCTTTCTGTCACTCTGACTCTGTTCTTTTTAACGTGGCTCTGGCTGCAAACCGGCTATTTATGGTGAAAGTATGTGCACCCCCCCCCCCCCCCCCCCCCACCAGGAACACAGCGATGCTCCTCCAGATGCTTCATTCCTCACTCATCAGCCTGATGGTTGAAGCTGTTCTTCTGTCCAGCAGGTGGCGGTACAGAGCTGTGTTAGTCTGTGAAATGTTGCTGCTGATGCTCTGCAGTGAAGAACCGGACCAGAACTTTTGGACTTTTCAGGTTTATTCACATTTTAAACACGACGAGCTGCAGCAGATAAAACTCAATTCAATTCAATTCAATTCAATTTTATTTATATAGCACCAAATCATGAAACATGTCATCTCAAGGTACTTTACAAAATCAAGTTCAATCATATTATACAGATTGGGTCAGATTATACAGATTGGTCAAAAATGTCCTATATAAGGAAACCAGTTGATTGCATCAAAGTCCCGACAAGCAGCATTCACTCCTGGGGAACCGTAGAGCCACAGGAAGAGTCGTCAATTATTTTACTGAATGAGACATTTATTCAAGGTGATTTTAAAACAAACCAATCAGATTAGGTTTTTTTCTTTTCTCTGGATTACTAAGAGGCCCAAACCTGCCAGAGGAGAAGATTATAAAGAGCTCCCAGTTTTAGTAAATGTGCTCCATCTCTATAATTTTTCCAATTTGGACAGATGTCATCTGGATTGCTTCCTAAAGTCAGGAAACTTATGAAGACAGAAAATGGTCCTGGTAGCCTATGACTTCACTCCTAAAATCACCGTTTCCAGGTCCCTGGGGGCTTCGCTCATAGTTGAGCTCAGTGAAAAAATCCGACCCATAAACGTTTTTAACCAACAGATGTTTTCCAACACCCTGAGTTAGAAGCTGTCAGGAGAGCAGAGGGACAGCGTGGCACACGGAGGCCGCCATGTTGGATCCTGAGGTCAAGGCTGGATGGGAGACTCACACTTCAGGTTTCATTTAACACAAAGTGGTTTGCAGAAGATCAAATATAATAAAAACAACCAAAGGCAAATAAATAAATGATCTGAACAAGACCAAACACGGAAAAGAAAGAAAATGTTCAGAGGTGATGATGAAGGTCTGAGCAAAGAGCTGTGTTACTGAGGAAGAGGAGGAGGAGATGCCTCAGGAGGACACAGAAATCATAGAAAAAGCATAAATTCAAGGGTAGCATTACACTTAATAAAAAATAAAAGTTAACTAAAAGTAAGTTTAATAAGGAAACACTTAAATTATTGAAGCTGTTTAAAAACAAAACGATTGGATCCTTCAGGTCAGTTTGAGCTTCAACCTAACATTATAATAAATAATTCAATAATAATAATAAATGGTATTTACTTGTATTTACTTTATTCCCGGGGAAAGACAAGAAAACCACTCATCTCACCAACTAAACTGTGAGCTCTTTAAAATAATACAAAATCTTTATTAGCACATGAAAACACGACATGAAACAGTAGATTTGAATGAGTAACTGAGTAACTACCGGCTTCTATTAGACACGGAGGGATCGTTTGGGATCTGTAAAGCTTCAGATAAAATGATAATTTTATCTGAATCTGTGAAGCTTCAGATAAAATTATAATTTTTGCACTAAACTCCCTGATTGTTGACATTTACCAGAGTTCAAACATGGCCAACACGATGAGGAGAAACTACAGGTAGGCATGAAATATTTAAACGAAGCTGAGATCCTAAAATCCCAAAAAGGCCGCTAAGACTAAGATAACACATGACGAAAATAAATGAATACATCATAAAGAAATTAAAATCCAAATTTGTTTTGAACAGCTGGTTTTAAATACAGTTACTATGACGGCAAAACTAAATATCTAAGTTTAGTTAACACGGTTATTTAAAACCAACATCAAGCCAAAATAAAAGTTCAGTAAAATCAAAGACTGAGATAAAATGAAATTAGGAATAAATCGTCTTCATCCCTAATTGTCAACAAAAAGTCCAACCAAAGGCCTGAGGTCAGCAGGACGGATGCTGGGCAGCTGGAGATGATGTCAAACGGTGAAACCCTGAGGTTTGTTGCCTAGTTGTGTTTTATTTTATCTTGTTTGCATGTTTTTAATTAAAGGTTTTCCATTAAACTACCTGTGTTGATCAGACACCGTCCAACAGTGATGCTGTTTCAGAGTCTCTCTGTCTCCCTCCTCCTGCTCTGGATTCAGAAGTCATCCCAAGGCGGGGCTGGTCCTCCTGAGGAGCTCATTTCCCAAATTTGTTTCAGTTTTGAGGTTTTCTCCTCACATCTCTGCAGAGGCTGTTCTAGACAGGGGCCAACAGGGGCCAGTGCCCCTGTAGAGCTGTTCCTCGCCCCTCTTATGGCCCCTGTACTGAAAACATGATATTAAATTTCTTAGGATGATAAATGCTGACAAAGATACCGTGACTGACTGGTCATTTGGATCAGTTGTATTTTTTTACATTTATGGTTTTACCCAATAATAAAATAACAAAATAATTAAAAAATAAATATACAAAGATAACAATAATTAAAAAAAATTAAGCTGTTTCACGTTAAGCTCCCGCTGTATTAAGAAAAGATCAGGGGTCTGCAACCTGCAGTTCCAAAGCCACAATTGGCTCTTTGACTTACTTAATATATTAAACGACGAAATGTTGACCTGTTTATCCCCCCCCCCCAATCTTTTGTTCTGTGCCCCTGTGAAAAAACACTGGCCCCACCCTGGCCCCCCTGCTAAATTTGGTCTAGAACCACCACTGCATCTCTGCGTCCATCTTGGACTCGTTGGTGAACGTTTGACTGTTTCGGTGTTGGAGGAGATTTCCGTTTCTGGAAGTTTTCCATCCCCGGACACCTGGAAATGTTCTGGAAACCTTCCCCCCGGGTCAGAACCGGACTCAGTTTCCCATCCCGACCTTGACCCACCTCAGGAGAGCAGATGATCCAGGTGGACATGTTTGCTCGGAAGCTCCGCCCCCTCAGGGGTAACGCAAGGTCAGCGAGTCCGAACGGCGGCGCTCCTCAGGCGGCGGGCTGACCGCTCTCATTAAACAGAGCACCTGGTGACCTGCAGCTCCCAGCATGCACTGCTGCTGCTGATGCCACAGGCAGACCTGAGTCTGCACAAAGAGAGGGAGGAAAAAAAACTCACATTCTTCTCCTTTGTTAAATCATTTTTATTTTTCCAGGTGGTTAAGTCATTATGATGTCCATTTCCTCTAATTAAAATATATCAGAAATATTATTTACATGAATTAATTTTTCCACTTTTTAAAATAAGCAAACAAAGGTATTATTTTTCTACTCTTTTCTATACACTGCAAAAACGGTTCTAGAAATAAGTAAAATGTTCTTAAAGTTAATGTATTTATCCTTGATTTGAGCAGGTAAATAAGATTATCTGCCAATGGAATGAGTATTTTGATCCCTAAAATAAGATAATTAGACATCCTGCACTTGAAATAAGATGATAGAGATGAATTGTTCCTATTTTAAGTGCAAAAATCTTATTCTATTGGCAAATCATCTTATTTATCTGCTCAAATCAAGGACAAATACACTGATTTTAAGAACATTTAACTTATTTTTAGTTCTGTTTTTGCAGTGTACTCCAACATAAACACATGCACGTGTAGCTGGACTCTTTCAGCGCAAATAAGCACAAATACACTCGCCTGCCTCAGCATCCTACTTAGAAACTAATGAAATAGATGCATCATTCATGTATTTTATTTCTCTGCAGTTAATTAGCATGTCAGTGTTAATTACATGATGGATGAAATTATACAGTAATCTTTATGCATTAATGTAGAAATCATAACTGGACAGCACCACAGCATGGGATCCAGTTCTGCTGATCCCAGTTCTGTTTGGACCGAACCTGCAACTGTGTCTCGGTTTGAGTCTTCAGGCGTCATGGTGACGCACGGGCGGGCGGAGGCCGCCTAACATCACCGTCCTGCTGGGTTAAAGGGCGTTGCCATGACACACAGGAACCACACAGTAACAACACGCTGTCACCTTCTCTGCGTGTCCGTGTGGTTCGCTGAGGGGTGTGTTCTGGCTTTGAGTCACGTCTGACACTTTAATTCCTGCCTGATGTCATGAGAAAGTCTCACATTAACAGGCTTTTACTGGTTTAAAGGATTTTTTGTTTTTTTAACGGTTCAGATATGGTCTAAATTTTACACACATTTTAGCAAAAGCTGCAACCAAGGATCTGTAAGGTCCTGGGATCTTTTCAGTGGTCTTAAACAACTCTGATCCAGGCATTCTGAAGATCCTGTGCAGTTTATATTTGGACTTTGGGTGATTTTTATTCCAGAACCATTTTCAGTCCGGGCCATGGCAGCGTAATGTGCAGCGTAATGTGCAGCGTAATGTGCAGCGTAATGTGCAGCGTAATGTGCAGCGTAATGTGCAGCGTAATGTGCAGCGTAATGTGCAGCGTGCGCTTAAAAATCAGCAACAACTAAGAGCAGTTGAGAGACTCCAGTTAATTCAGGACAAACTCCCGGTAGTCCCTTCCCCCACAGGTTTGAGTATACAGACCTCATTAAATAAATTAGAAAATTAATAAAAAGTTAATTTACTTAATTCACTGAGTGAAACACATTATTTAGTTAAGCTGACGTTTTCAAGCTGGAAATTATGATGATTTTCTGCTCAACGCAAAATAAAACGCCACATTTTGGACTAAGATATTATATCAGAGCAATAAAAGCACATTTTAAAACAGAAATGTGGGCTTGATGAAAAACAAAACCACTTTTAATCTTCGCTACTTTTAAAATACACAACCGCATCAGAGCGCAGATACTGATTTGTTGAATATGATGGTTATGAGTGTTTATTTCTCTCACTTTTTACAGACCTACTCAGTTAACCGAACACTTAAAAACCCAACCCTTGCCCCACAATCAATAAAAATGAGCAAAAATAAGTCATTACCTTGTTTTTTCAAGTCACAGCTCCTGGAAGTTTTAACCTCCTGCTTTACTATCTTCCTGCAGCAGCTGGCTGTGCTGCAGCGCTAAGCCTCACTCATATATAAAATGAAATAACCAGATCCTCTTGTTTATTATTATTTATGTTCATTTATTATCGCAGCACTAAAGTTAAGAACATAGATTACACATTTCTACATGTAAAAGCAGTCTAGTGTTCTTTGTTGCTGCTTGTGTTGACAAGAAGTTGAAAGATATTAAACTCAAACAAAGCAACTAATTCAGCTATAAATAATGATTTCATGATACAAAAATATAATTTCAAAACTTTTTCAACATGTAATAAGACATTAAAATTCTATTCTTGATTTAACAGGAAGCCAATGAAGGGAAGCTAAAATTGGAGAAATATGATCCCTCTTGTTGATTTTCATCAGAACTCTTGCTGCAGCATTTTGAATCAGCTGAAGGCTTTGAACTGCATTTTGTGGACTTCCTGATAGTAAAGAATTACAATAGTCCAGCCTTGAAGTAACAAATGCATGGACTAGTTTTTCAGCATCACTCCTGGACAGAATGTTTCTAATTTTGGCGATATTCCTGAGGTGAAAAAAGGAAACTCTGGAAACCTGTTTAATATGGGATTTAAATGACATGTCTTGGTCGAAAACAACACCAAGATTTTTTACTTTATTACCAGAGGCCAAGTTGATGCCATCCAGATTAAGTGATTGATAAAGAAGTTTATTTTTTGAGGACTCTGGTCCAAAGATTACAACTTCTGTCTTGTCAGAATTTAAATGCAGGACATTTAAAGTCATCCAGCTTTTGATGTCATCAAGACATGACTGCAGTCGAAGTAACTGATTGGATTCATCAGGATTTATTGATAAATATAGCTGAGTGTCATCAGCATAACAGTGGAAATTAATCCCATGCTGTCTGATAATTTTGCCAATCGGAAGCATATATATAGTAAAGAGAATTGGTCCAAGGACTGAACCCTGTGGTACTCCACAAGTGACCCTAGAGTTTGAGGAAGATTTATTATTAACATGAACAAACTGGAATTTGTGGTCAAATGCAGCACTGAGATCTAACAGGATAAGTACAGACACAAGTCCATTTTTGTAAAAACCAAAAACTCTAAATAACATACTAAAATCTTTATAGCTACTAATTGTTGTGATTGAAATGTACTACTGTAGAAAGTTGTCTGAGCAGACTAGCGTGCTAATGATACCATTTTGCATGCTATAATTTCTTGGACATGATATTTTAATTTAAATTGAGCTGGAAACCTCATAAAAAAACTATGTAAAAATAAAATGTCCACAACTATCGCATTATTTTATAAAACCAAAGACATACTTTAACTCCTCTCTAACAGTCCCAAACATGGCATACTTTGTACATGAGGGAAATACACAAAAAACCCACACTAAACCAATTTATAAAATAAAAAAGAAGCTTCAAGAATTACAGACACATCAGATTTTATTAATCAAATAAATATATTATTTTTCAAAATAGCAGACCTTCAATTCTGCAGTTTGGCAGAACTCTGCGCTTCACTGAATATGTAAAAGAGAAAAATGTTAATCTCATGTCTCACTGTATTGAGAAGTTGTTTAGTATTTAAGAAACAAAGTATAAACTTGGAGAAAAATGTCTGTTCTGAAAAGTAAAACTGGAACAAATGTTGAAAAAATACATTTGTCATACAGAGGAAACCCTTGGAATAACTGAAATGAAGAATTAAGACAGTTTTCTTCACTACATAGATTCAAAATCTATACAAAAATGAGAGGTTAACAAAAATCACACTGAGGTTTGATTCTTTGGTTAAAAATGATCTGCACTACTTATTGCATACTCTGTGAATTACATCTCTGGTGACGTTAGTTATTTTTATATACTTGTTATGTATCAGCAAATAAATTGAACTGAACCCTTGTGCCCACACTTTTCAGACTGTAATTTCATTCAACTGTAAAACAGAAGGGTTGCAGTTGGTCAAGTTAGACTTTCTCAGTATTTTATATCCAGGTTGTTTAATACTTGTTTTCAAACGTGATATTTTCTTTAACCAGGATGGCTGATGAAATATAACAATCAATTCTGAAAGCTATTTACCAAAGGGTACTCAACGTACATATCAGATAAAGGTCTAGTTCTAAATGAACAAGGCGTATTTACTTGCTTTCTGAGAAGAAAACCAATTAAGAGTCGATGCCTTGCAGCTGTGCCACCTGCTGATGGCTCTATTTAAGCTTCAGGTGGCAGTTCCTCTTCAGTTCAGGCCAGAATCATGAGAGGTGTTTCAATCCTGGTGGTTTGTGCAGTGGTGCTGTGGCTTAAAGGTTTGTAGCATAAATTAATTTGGTATTTGAGCATTTTTGTGACTGTGGGGGGTTTGATGCTTACAGGTGAATTATGTTGACAATAAATGTGAACAATGCATAATACAACATCATTTAAATCTTCTTGTCCACAGCTACCTGCTTACCAATTGATCAAGATGGAGGACATGAGCACAACTGTGAGTTAAAGTGGAAACTGCTTGTTTTTTTTTTTTTTTCAAAACTGAAACCAGTGTTAATGGAATGTATTGTGCTTTGCAGTGATGTCACCGAATGACATTTCTTTGAGAAATAAAATGGTCAATCTCCAGTCACTGAAATCCATGTTGCTGCGAAACGCCAAAGAAGGTAAATGGCATTGCTAAAGGTCATGAAGAAATTTGTGCAGGAATTGTCATCTGAAGATCTTGAAATAAACTTTTATGCCATTTCTGTAGTACAACTGGAAACCATTGAAGTGGAAAGGATCATTGCTCGTGCTGCTCACAACGTGTCAAGTGACGCCGCCCACAACGTGTCAAGTGACGCCGCCCACAACGTGTCAAGTGACGCCGCCCACAACGTGTCAAGTGACGCCGCCCACAACGTGTCAAGTGACGCCGCCCACAACGTGTCAAGTGACGCCGCCCACAACGTGTCAAGTGACGCCGCCCACAACGTGTCAAGTGACGCCGCCCACAACGTGTCAAGTGACGCCGCCCACAACGTGTCAAGTGACGCCGCCCACAACGTGTCAAGTGACGCCGCCCACAACGTGTCAAGTGACGCCGCCCACAACGTGTCAGTGACGCCGCCCACAACGTGTCAAGTGACGGCCGCCCACAACGTGTCAAGTGACGCCGCCCACAACGTGTTCAAGTGACGCCGCCCACAACGTGTCAAGTGACGCCGCCCACAACGTGTCAAGTGACTCCCGACCACAACGTGTCAAGAGTGACGCCGCCCACAACGTGTGTCAAGTGACGCCGCCCACAACGTGGTCAAGTGACGCCGCCCAAACGTGTCAAGTGACGCCGCCCACAACGGTTCAAGTAGCTCCGCCCACAACGGTGTCAAGTGACGCCGCCCACAACGTGTCAAGTGACGCCCGCCCACAACGTGTCAGGTGAACGCCGCCCACAACGTGTCAAGTGACGCCGCCCACAACGTGTCAGAGTGACGCCGCCCACAACGTGTCAAGGTGACGCAGCCCACAACGGTCAAGTGACGCCGCCCACAACGTGTCAAGTGACCGCCGGTCGGACCCCACAACGGTCAAGTGAACGCCGCCCACAACGTGTGCAAGTGACTGCCGCCCACAACGTGTCAAGTGACGCCGCCCACAACTGGTCAAGTGACGCCGCCCACAACGTGTCAAGGGACGCCGCCCACAACGTGTCAAGTGACGCCGCCACAACGGTCAACGCCGCCCACAACGTGTCAAGTGACGCCGCCCACAACGTGTCAAGTGACGCCGCCCACAACGTGTCAAGTGACGCCGCCCACAACGTGTCAAGTGACGCCGCCCACAACGTGTCAAGTGACGCCGCCCACAACGTGTCAAGTGCGCCGCCCACAAAAAACGGTTGTCAAGTGACGCCGCCCACAACGTGTCAAGTGACGCCGCCCACAACGTGTCAAGTGACGCCGCCCACAACGTGTCAAGTGACGCCGCCCACAACGTGTCAAGTGACGCCGCCCCACGAACGTGTCAAGTGACGCCGCCCACAACGTGTCAAGTGACGCCGCCCACAACGTGTCAAGTGACGCCGGCCCACAACGTGTCAGTGACGCCGCCCACAACGTGTCAAGTGACGCCGCCCACAACGTGTCAAGTGACGCCGCTCCACAACGTGTCAAGTGACCCCGGCCCACAACGTGTCAAGTGACGCCGCCCACAACGTGTCAAGTGACGCCGCCCACAACGTGTCAAGTGACGCCGCCCACACACGTGTCAAGTGCGCCAGCCCACAACGTGTCAAGTGAACGCCGCCCACAACGGTCAAGTGACGCCGCCCACAACGTGTCAAGTGACGGCCGCCCACAACGGGTCAAGTACGCCGCCCACAACGTGGTCAGTTGACGGCCGCCCACACGTGTCAAGTGACGCCGCCCACAACGTGTCACAGTGAAGCCGCCCACAAAAGTGTCAAGTGACGCCGCCCAACAACGTGTCAAGTGAACGCCGCCCACAACGTGTCCAAGTGACGCCGCCCACACGTGTCAAGTGACCCGCCCACAACGTGTCAAGTGACGCCGCCCACAACGTGTCAAGTGACGCCGCCCACAACGTGTCAAGTGACGCCGCCCACAACGTGTCAAGTGACGCCGCCCACAACGTGTTCCAAGTTGACGCCGCCCACAACGTGTCAAGGTGCCGCCGCCCCACAACGTGTCAAGTTGACGCCGCCCCAACACGTGTCAAGTGACGCCGCCCACAACGTGTCAAGTGGACGCCGCCCACAACGGTGTCAAAGTGACGCCGCCCACAAACGTGTCAAGTGACGGCCGCCCACACGTGTCCAAGTGACCGCCGCCCCACAACGTGGTCAAGTGACCGCCGCCCACAACGTGTCAAGTGACGCCGCCCACAACGTGTCAAGTGACGCCGCCCACAACGTGTCAAGTGACGCCGCCCACAAACGTGTCAGTGACGACCGCCCACAACGTGTCCAAGTGACGCCGCCCACACGTGTCAGTGACGCCGCCCACAACGTGTCAGTGACGCCGCCCACAACGTGTCAAGTGACGCCGCCCACAACGTGTCAAGTGACGCCGCCCACAACGTGTCAAGTGACGCCGCCCACAACGTGTCAAGTGACGCCGCCCACAACGTGTCAAGTGACGCCGCCCACAACGTGTCAAGTGACGCCGCCCACAACGTGTCAAGTGACGCCGCCCACAACGTGTCAAGTGACGCCGCCCACAACGTGTCAAGTGACGCCGCCCACAACGTGTCAAGTGGACGCCGCCCACAACGTGTCAAGTGACGCCGCCCACAACGTGTCAAGTGCGCCGCCCACAACGTGTCAAGTGACGCCGCCCACAACGTGTCAAGTGACGCCGCCCACAGCCACACGTGTCAAGTGACGCCGCCCACAACGTGTCAAGTGACGCCGCCCACAACGTGTCAAGTGACGCCGCCCACAACGTGTCAAGTGACGCCGCCCACAACGTGTCAAGTGACGCCGGCCCACAACGTGTCAAGTGACGCCGCCCACAACGTGTCAAGTGACGCCGGCCCACAACGTGTCAAGTGACGCCGCCCACAACGTGTCAAGTGACGCCGCCCACAACGTGTCAAGTGACGCCCCCACAACGTGGCAAGTGACGCGCCCACAACGTGTCAAGTGACGCCGCCCACAACGTGTCAAGTGACGCCGCCCACAACGTGTCAAGTGACGCCGCCCACAACGTGTCAAGTGACGCCGCCCCAACGTGTAACTGACGCCGCCCACAACGTGTCAAGTGACGCGCCCACAACGTGTCAAGTGACGCCGCCCACAACGGGTCAAGTGACGCCGCCCACAACGTGTCAAGTGACGCCGCCCACAACGTGTCAAGTGACGCCGCCCACAACGTGTCAAGTGGACGCCGCCCACAACGTGTCAAGTGACGCCGCCCACAACGTGTCAAGTGACGCCAGCCCACAACGTGTCAAGTGACGCCGCCCACAACGTGTCAAGTGAGCCGCCGCACAAGCCTGTCAAGTGACGCCGCCCACAACGTGGTCAAGTGACGCCGCCCACCAACGTGTCAAGTGACGCCGCCCACAACGTGTCAAGTTGACGCCGCCCACAACGTGTCACGTGACGCCAGCCCACAACGTGTCAAGTGACGACCGCCCGAGCAACGTGTCAAGTGACGCCGCCCACCAACGTGTCAAGTGACGCCGCCCACAACGTGTCAAGTGACGCCGCCAACAACGTGTCCAAGTGACGCCGCCCACAAACGTGTCAAGTGACGCCCCCACAACGTGTCAAGTGACGGCCGGCCCACAACGTGTTAAGTGACGCCGCCCACAACGTGTCAAGTGACGCCGCCCACAACGTGTCAAGTGACGCCGCCCACAACGTGTCAAGTGACGCCGCCCACAACGTGTCAAGTGACGCCGCCCACAACGTGTCAAGTGACGCCGCCCACAACGTGTCAAGTGACGTGTCAAGTGACGCCGCCCACACGTGTCAAGTGACGCCGCCCACAACGTGTCAAGTGACGCCGCCCACAACGTGTCAGTGACGCCGCCCACAACGTGTCAAGTGACGCCGCCCACAACGTGTCAAGTGACGCCGCCCACAACGTGTCAAGTGACGCCGCCCACAACGTGTCAAGTGACGCCGCCCACAACGTGTCAAGTGACGCCGCCCACAACGTGTCAAGTGACGCCGCCCACAACGTGTCAAGTGACGCCGCCCACAACGTGTCAAGTGACGCCGCCCACAACGTGTCAAGTGACGCCGCCCCACAAGTGTCAAGTGACGCCGCCCACAACGTGTCAAGTGACGCCGCCCACAACGTGTCAAGTGACGCCGCCAACAACGTGTCAAGTGACGCCGCCCACAACGTGTCAAGTGACGCCGCCCCACAACGTGTCAAGTGACGCCGCCCACAACGTGTCAAGTGACGCCGCCCACAACGTGTCAAGTGACGCCGCCCACAACGTGTCAAGTGACGCCGCCCACAACGTGTCAAGTGACGCCGCCCACAACGTGTCAAGTGACGCCGCCCACAACGTGTCAAGTGACGCCGCCCACAACGTGTCAAGTTGACGCCGCCCACAACGTGTCAAGTGACGCCGCCCACAACGTGTCAAGTGACGCCGCCCACAACGTGTCAAGTGACGCCGCCCACAACGTGTCAAGTGACGCCGCCCACAACGTTCAAGTGACGCCGCCCACACGTGTCAAGTGACGCCGCCCACAACGTGTCAAGTGACGCCGCCCACAAACGTGTCAAGTGACGCCGCCCACAACGTGTCAAGTGACGCCGCCCACAACGTGTCAAGTGACGCCGCCCACAACGTGTCAAGTGACGCCGCCCACAACGTGTCAAGTGACGCCGCCCACAACGTGTCAAGTGCGCCGCCCCACAACGTGTCAAGTGACGCCGCCCACAACGTGTCAAGTGACGCCGCCCACAACGTGTCAAGTGACGCCGCCCACACGTGTCAAGTGACGCGCCCACAACGTGTCAAGTGACGCCGCCCACAACGTGTCAAGTGACGCCGCCCACAACGTGTCAAGTGACGCCGCCCACAACGTGTCAAGTGACGCCGCCCACAACGTGTCAAGTGACGCCGCCCACAACGTGGTCAAGTGACGCCGCCCACAACGTTGTCAAGTGACGCCGCCCACAACGTGTCAAGTGACGCCGCCCACAACGTGTCAAGTGACGCCGCCCACAACGGTCAAGTGACGACGCCCACAACGTGTCAAGTGACGCCGCCCCACAACGTGTCAAGTGACGCCGCCCACAAACGTGTTCAAGTGACGCCGCCCACAACGTGTCAAGTGACGCCGCGCCCCCCAACGTGTCAAGTGACGCCGCCCACAACGTGTCAAGTGACGCCGCCCACAAAGTGTCAAGTGACGCCGCCCACAAAGTGTCAAAGGACGCCGCCCACAACGTGTCAAGTGACGCCGCCCACAACGTGTCAAGTGACGCCGCCCACAACGTGTCAAGTGACGCCGCCCCAACGTGTCAAGTGACGCCGCCCACAACGTGTCAGTGACGCCGCCCACAACGTGGTCAAGTGACGCCGCCCAACAACGTGTCAAGTGACGCCGCCCACAACGTGTCAAGTGACGCCGCCCACAACGTGTCAAGTGACGCCGACCACAACGTGTCAAGTGACGCCGCCCACAACGTGTCAAGTGACGCCGCCCACAACGTGTCAAGTGACGCCGCCCACAACGTGTCAAGTGACGCCGCCCACCACGTGTCAAGTGACGCCGCCCCACAACGTGTCAAGTGACGCCGCCCACAACGTGTCAAGTGACGCCGCCCACAACGTGTCAAGTGACGCCGCCCAACAACGTGTCAAGTGACGCCGCCCACAACGTGTCAAGTGACGCGCCCACAACGTGTCAAGTGACGCCGCCCACAACGTGTCAAGTGACGCCGCCCACAACGTGTCAAGTGACGCCGCCAACAACGTGTCAAGTGACGCCGCCCACAACGTGTCAAGTGACGCCGCCCCACAACGTGTCAAGTGACGCCGCCCACAACGTGTCAAGTGACGCCGCCCACAACGTGTCAAGTGACGCCGCCCACAACGTGTCACAACGTGTCAAGTGACGCCGCCCACAACGTGTCAAGTGACGCCGCCCACAACGTGTCAAGTGACGCCGCCCCACAACGTGTCAAGTGACGCCGCCCACAACGTGTCAAGTGACGCCGCCCACAACGTGTCAAGTGACGCCGCCCACAACGTTGTCAAGTGACGCCGCCCACAACGTGTCAAGTGACGCCGCCCACAACGTGTCAAGTGACGCCGCCCACAACGTGTCAAGTGACGCCGCCCACAACGTGTCAAGTGACGCCGCCCACAACGTGTCAAGTGACGCCGCCCACAACGTGTCAAGTGACGCGCCCACAACGTGTCAAGTGACGCCGCCAACAACGTGTCAAGTGACGCCGCCCACAACGTGTCAAGTGACGCCGCCCACAACGTGTCAAGTGACGCCGCCCACAACGTGTCAAGTGACGCCGCCCACAACGTGTCAAGTGACGCCGCCCACAACGTGTCAAGTGACGCCGGCCCACAACGTGTCAAGTGACGCCGCCCACAACGTGTCAAAGTGGACGCCGCCCCACAACGTGTCAAGTGACGCCGCCCACACGTGTCAAGTGACGCCGCCCACAACGTGTCCAAGTGACGCGCCCACAACGTTGTCCCGTGACGCCGCCCACAAGTGTCAAGTGACGCCGCCCACAACGTGTCAAGTGACGCCCGCCCCACAACCGTTTTCAAGTGACGCCGCCCACAACCGTTGTCAAGTGACGCCGCCCACAACGTGTCAAGTGACGCCGCCCACAAGTGTCAAGTGACGCCGCCCACAACGTGTCAAGTGACGCCGCCCCACAACGTGTCAAAGTGACGCCGCCCACAACGTGTCAAGTGACGCGCCCACAACGTTGTCAAGTGACGCCGCCCACAACGTGTCAAGTGACGCCGCCCACAACGTGTCAAGTGACGCCGCCCACAACGTGTCAAGTGACGCCGCCACAACGTGTCAGTGACGCGCCCACAACGTGTCAAGTTGACGCCGCCCCACAAACGTGTCAAGTGACGCCCGCCCACAACGTGTCAAGTGACGCCGCCCACAACCGTGTCAAGTGACGCCGCCCAAACGTGTCAGTGACGCCGCCCACACAGTGTCAAGTGACGCCGCCCACAACGTGTCAAGTGACGCCGCCCACAACGTGTCAAGTGACGCCGCCCCACAACGTGTCAAGTGACGCCGCCCCACAACGTGTCAAGTGACGCCCGCCCACAACGTGTCAAGTGACGCCGCCCACAACGTGTCAAGTGACGCCGCCCACCAACGTGTCAAGTGACGCCGCCCCACACGTGTCAAGTGACGCCGCCCACAACGTGTCAAGTGACGCCGCCCACAACGTGTCAAGTGACGCCGCCCACAACGTGTCAAGTGACGCCGCCCCACAACGTTGTCAAGTGACGCCGCCACAAAGGTCAAGTGACGCCGCCCAACAACGTGTCAAGTGACGCCGGCCCACAACGTGTCAAGTGACGCCGCCCACAAGTGTCAAGTGACGCCGCCCACAACGTGTCAAGTGAACGCCGCCACAACGTGCTAAGTGCGCCGCCCACAACGTGTCAAGTGACGCCGCCCACAAAGTGTCAAGTGACGCCGCCCACAACGTGTCAAGTGACGGCCGCCACAGTGTCAAGTGATGACGCCGCCCACAACGTGTCAAGTGACGCCGCCCACAACGTGTCAAGTGACGCCGCCCACAACGTGTTCAAGTGACGCCGCCCACAACGTGTCAAGTGACGCCGCCCACAACGTGTCAAGTGACGCACGCCCACAACGTGTCAAGTGACGCCGCCCACAACGTGTCAAGTGACGCCGCCCCACAACGTGTCAAGTGACGCCGCCCACAACGTGTTCAAGTGTACGCCGCCCACAACTGGTTCAAGTGACGCCTTGCCCCACAACGTGTCAAGTGACGCCGCCCACAACGTGTCACGTGACGCCGCCAGCCGCCACACCGTGTCAAGTGACGCCGCCCAACAACGTGTCAAGTGACGCCGCCCACGCCCCACATACGTGTCAAGTGACGCCGCCACACAACGTGTTCAAGTGACGCCGCCCCACAACGTGTTCAAGTGACGCCCGCCCCACAACGTGTCAAGTGACGCCGCCCCACAACGTGTCAAGTGACGCCGCCCACAACGTGTCAAGTGACGCCGCCCCACAACGTGTCAAGTGACGCCGCCCACAACGTGTCAAGTGACGCGCCCCACAACGTGTACTAAGTGACGCCGGCCCCCCACACAACGTGTCAAGTGACGCCGCCCAAAAGTGTCAAGTGACGCCGCCCACAACGTGTCACGTGACGCCGCCCACAACGTGTCAAGTGACGCCGCCCACAACGTGTTCAAGTGACGCCGCCCACAACGTGTCAAGTTGACGCCGCCCACAACGTGTCAAGTGACGCCGCCCACAACGTGTCAAGTGACGCCGCCCAAACGTGTCAAGTGCGCCGCCCAACCCACAACCGTGTCAAGTGACGCCCGCCCACAAAAGGTGTCAAGTGACGCCGCCCACAACTGTGTCAAGTGACGCCGCCCACAACGTGTCAAGTGGACGCCGCCCCACAACGTGTCAAGTGACGCCGCCCACAACGTGTCAAGTGACGCCGCCACAACGTGTCAAGTGACGCCGCCCACAACGTGTCAAGTGACGCCGCCCACAACGTGTCAAGTGACGCCGCCCACAACGTGTCATTTTGAATAAAGAAATCTTAAAAGGAATTTTGTTGTGACTAGTCTAATTTAGGTCTGAAGTTCAGCTAGGCTGGTATTCTTACTTCTAAGGGACTTACAGCAGGTGTCACCCCACAGCCAATCATGAGCTTTCATGTTACTGAGCAGTTCAACAGTGACACTGCTAGCAACCAATCAGAGCCAGAAATTCCTCCTGGCTCTGATTGGTTGCTGCTGACGAGGAGCAGTGTAGTTCTGCAAATGGCAGCACCACTGGAAGGAGCCAGATTATCTGTATCATATTTTACTGTCAGGACATGGTGACCATTTTGAAGTATACAAAAGATGCCTTCTGCAACTTTATGTGGTCAATATGCTCTTTTTTTTTTTTTTTTTTTTTTCCCCCCACATTCCTCTCCACATCTCATGCATCAGAAAATGTAAATATCAAGCAACATATGTCCCCCCTCTAAACAAATTCTGTTTAATTTCAATTTCAGCAGTTTTTGTTCTTCAGAGCCCTTCTAGTTACTTCCTTGTAAAAAGGAGCCTCCCCGCTGTCACCTGCTTGAAAGGGTGCTCCAAAGTAAATGGCTTAATGCAATCAGTTTGGTCTCATGAAACAACTTTTGCTCAAATGGCATTTAATGATCAGCTGATACTGACTATACTGTAATGGATTAGACCAGAATTCATGTTAAAGCAATTCTGTTTTAACATGCACACTTTCAGCAGTTTAAGTTGTAATTTCCTTCCCCTATTTATAAGTTGGTTTTCAGGAATGTGATGCAGAGATGATTTTAGTTTATCTGGGGTGGCAGATTGTTCACATATGGCTCTGAACACATCAGCCTTTATTCTGGCTGATAACCGTGCTGGGGGGGGGCTGCTGCATGGTCAACTGTGGGATGCTGTGAATGCCTGCTTGCAGCGCTACATGTTTTGGTGCACCAAGGCAAAAGGTATTTAATATAAAGTATGACAATGAAGCAAACCGTTCTTTGCAGTGTTTAGCTCTATGCATTGCTCCGTGCAGACTGTGGGAAGAATCTCCTCTGCTGATGTGACTGTCACATTCAGAGGGATGTGGGGAAATGTTGCAGGCAGAGAGGGTAAAACGTGTGAAGAAGTGGGATGCTGAAATGCAGCTCCTTTTCCTACTAGATCCCGTTGGCCAAGATCTAAATTCATGTAATGATTACGTACAAAAGTCTAATTTTATGTTTATACAAAAAAAAAAAAAACACCAGCTGTTTTGATGTTTAGAGTGGAGTACCACTTTTGAAATGATCCAATTACAGATGGAAGTTTAGACATATTAACGATGAACCAAAAGTGTGAAAAATAAGGTAAATTATTCTGTAATATAAAACAGGGTTGCGTGTAGCAGCAGAGAGGTGAGCCGGAGCAGGAATGTGTCGCAGCTCGTCTCATTCGAGGACAAACAGTGAATCACTGCCATCCTAAATCTGGAAGCTAATAATAATCTGAAGGTTCAGACGGTGGAACGAATCAACGCAGGATTAAAGGCAGCAACGCGTAAACAAACATGCATCATTTTCTCAGGTTTGTCAGCTTTGCTTCATCAAGCTGCTGCAGCGGCTAACAGCGAGGCAGAAGATGAAGATGAGCTGTAATCTGCAGGTTTTGGCTGCAGCCTCCCTCAGGTTTTCCTGAGCGGAGCTCAGAGGAAACTGCTTCCAGAATCCAGCTTCAGGACACACAGCCCGGCATGCTCTTATACATATTATCTTACAACAAAGCCTCATCCAGACAGTTTTCTGGATTTTCACATGCTTTGAAACCACAAATCATCTCCGGCTGCACCGTGTTGCTGTTAGCTCTGTTGCCTTGCAGCAAGAAGGTTCTGGGTTTGATTCCCAGCCTGGGATGTTCTCCCTGTGCATGCATTGATTCACTCCGGGTTCTTTGCCTTCAAAATTATGACTGTTGGGTTAATTCAGGGGTGCCCAGGTCCAGTCCTGGAGAGTTATCGTCCTGCAACATTCAGGTGCATCCCTTCTTCAATGCCCCTGAATCTAATGGCTGTGTGGCTTCATCATCAATAACCGTTTAGGTATGAGTGTGTTCATCAGCTCTGCACCCCCAGTCCCCCTTGCAACTCTGCAAAGATAGATGCATATAGACCAGGGGCCTGCAACCTTTATAGTCTAAAGAGCCATTTTTCCTACAGTCCATCTGAATTAAACTCGTTTAGAGCCACAAATGTTGACTGGCCTTTTGAAAAAAAAAAAGTTATAATTATTGATAAAGATCTACTGTAGGAAATATGTTGTCATTGTTAAAGAAACTCCCTTTTATGTCTATTTTGAGGTTTTAAACAAAAAAAGATAATGGACGGGATGTTGATATTTGTGGATAATGATGTAAAAAAAAGAATCTTAGTTTCCAACATGATGAAAGAATATTGATTTAAAATTAAATATTACTGGCACTTTTAGCATCATTCTGTTATGAAAATTAAAAGCAATTATTCCACTAAAAAACTGCTATAACCTGCATTAACCTACCATAATAAAAATATAATTTGTATAGCGAAAGTTATTAAAAGCCACTGTGGAAGGTCCAAAGAGCCACTTGCAGACCCCTGATATAGACGATGGATGGATGAAAATGATTTTGCTTGTCAAATTTTCCTGATGCAGATGAAATTCCCATTTTATCCTGTATAAATGTGAGAATAATTACATTAGACATCAACAAAGGTGGCTAGAGAAGTCAATAATTGTACTGAACTAAGAGTAGCACTACTACAACATATTTGTATTCAACTAAAAGTTAAAAAAAACTGTTAGCCAAGAAAATACTCAAGATTACAAAAGTATTTAGTAAGATGTTACTCAAGTACTGAGTAACTAATCAAAACAGCTGATGATTTAATATTTAAAAAACAGGAAATCGGACAGACAAAAATATAAGGTTACATGCAAATTCTGGTATTTTAAAGACAAAAGATGCACTAAAGACAAAAAAAACGCACTTGTTTAAATAGGTTGTTTCAACATTAAACCTGAAAGCAATACTTACAGCAGTTAATGTATATACAGTGTATTAAAACAGTACAAAGTACTTCCATTGACAGTATCTACTATTTACGTTCATCTGACCTCCAAACGGCTCCATAATCTCAGCAGATAGAAAATAACATTAAAATAACAAAGATTGTGTATAAATAAGAAGTCTCACTTTAACATTAACTCCAGGTTTTTGTCTCTCTGTTACATTTTTGGTTAAAACAAGTTTGTTCTTCATTCATGAAGTTACTCACAGCAGGTAGAGTAGCCAGACATTTCAGTAATGATACTTGAGTAATAATTAAAAGTAAAAAGTACAGAGCAGTAAAACTACTACTAAAAGTACAGTTTGTACTCAAGTTAATGTAACTTAGTTAATGTAACTAGTTACTACCCACCTCTGGAAATCAATTCTAATTTCTTCCCATTCTTGCTGCTGGGAGGGCCACCAAAACCTCCACATTCACTTTGCAGCTGTAAACGCTCCCAGTGTTACTTTGCTGATGCTGTTTTTCCTCCGGGTTCTTTTCCAGAACATGCTGGGGGGTTTTAGGATGATTGGTCGTCTAGTGGTCGGCTGTTCTGTGGAATCCGGCTGTTCTGTGGAATCCGGCTGTTCTGTGGAATCCGGCTGTTCTGTGGAATCTGGTCCATCTTTGCTCCTGAGTGGGTCGGGTTTCCAGCATCAGTGACCAAAGCGATGTGCCCTGTGACGACACCGTGGCCGACACAAACAGGGACGTGCAAAAAGCCTCAGAGCAACAAAGAGAAACTCCAGTAGATGTTTGGGACCATTAAAAACAGAAAACATAATTATCTCATTACAAACAAGCACACCCCCCCCCCCCCCCACAGTGACGTCATTCATACGGGAAAATGTGTGAGTGGTTCGGCAGACCCCAGAACAAGGCCCCTACAGTCTGGCCTTTGATTTAAGTGTTTTCAAGGTTTGGATAAGTGTGTAAATATAGAAATAAGTGTACAGAAAAATATTTGTCTTTCCTTCCTTCCCTGCCTCGTAGAAATATCTGGCATAAAATCCACTGTCTGGAAAGTGAAGCTGTTACTTCAAATGCAGAAACTACATTTTGCCAACCTACTGATTTTTTTTCCTATAGCTCATTGTGCTTAAATTATTTATGCTTCACCTCATATTTAAACGTTTTTTATTTTATTCTAAATGTCCTAATTTCCCCTTAAAGAACGGCTGAGGTTAAAACCTTTTCACATCCATTTTCACCCTTAATCTGATCCCTCTAAACGCTTTTCTTCTTGTTTCCAAACCAAAGTGTGAAATATAGGCCAGCTGCTGCAGACTCTGACCTCCAGTTTGAAGACAAAACATGCAAGGCATTATTATTATTAGTATTATTGTTGTTATTATTTTTAGACGAGCTGCAGCCAGGACTGGAGGAAATTAGTTTATGGCTCCCTGAACGTGCATCTCGCCCCCACTCAGAGCCTGCCGCGCACCGCTGGCCTCGTCCTGAACGTGGCTCTGATCAGATCCGATCAGTTTCCGCTCAGCTTGCTCTCCCACAGCTTGAACACAAAGAGGCAGCAGCATAAATTTCCTCTCTGCGCTTTTCGCTGTGATTTCATACAGCAGAGCAGCTGCAGGGCCTTTTCCCTCCAAGGTCCACCTATCAGACTGCAGTGTGACCACAGTTAGAGTCTGAGCCTGGCGGAGGATGAGCTCAGGTTAGGAAGAAGTTTATATTAATGATGCTCCGTCTGAATGATTGTCTGGGATCACAATAGACTGATATGTTTCACACAAAACATTCAGATTTCTTTGAAAGCAAAACTTCTATTTGGTATTTAATTTTCAGCTTTTAACTTTTTGTTCTCTGTCTTTTTTCTCTTCATAGAAGGTACACCTGGTCTGGTGTTCTGTTAGCTGTGACATCATCAGGGGGGGGGGAGATCATCCTCTATTACCATCTAACATAGAAAGTACCCCTGGGTCAATGTGAGCTTCTGTGCTTTCTGTGTCTCTGCTCTGTCTTCTCTAACATAGAAAGTACTCCTGGGTCAATGTGAGCTTCTGTGCTTTCTGTGTCTCTGCTCTGTCTTCTCTAAGCCCCAGTGGGTGGAGGCAGATGAGCGTTCACACTGAGCCTGGTTCTGGTTCTGCTGGAGGTTCTCCTCCCTGTTAAAGGGGAGTTTTCCTCTCCACTGTCGCTTCATGCATGCTCAGTATGAGGGATTGCTGCAAAGTCAATGACAATACTAGAAACTGTCCACTGTGGCTCTACGCTCTAAGGCAGGCATGCCCAAAGTGCGGCCCAGGTGCCATTTGTGCCCCTCCCCCCCAGCTGAATTCAAAAAAGATTCGGTCCAGGTGGCTGATGCCGATGGAAGATTTTAGTTTTTAATTAGGGCAAAATTATTACAGGAAAGTTAAAATGCTACAATTGAAAATTTTACGTACAACACAAAGTAGGTGTGCAGGACTCATCTTTTAATAAACACTTTGGACATTCTCTTTAATTTCATAGTAACATCTATGCAATGATATTTAATTACTCAAATGCAGACTGTGGTGCATTAAAATCTGCTTTGAGTTCAATTATAAAAAGTGGCTGATTACAGCAAGTGTTTTCAAAGAACAACTGACTCAAACTACTGTTTATTATTGTTAAAGAGTCAAATTTAATTATTCAGGATAAATTGAATAGTTTGTCATCTTTAAATATGACAAATCAGCATCTACAATGATTTTCACATTCATTTAGAAAAATCGCACAAATGATTCAAAATGATAATATTTTGTGAAGCAGGTAAAAAATTAACAGAATTTGCTGGTTTAAAAAAAAGGTAATTTTTTTTGGCCCTCGAGTTCCTTTGAATTGACAATTTTGGCCCATGTACGGAAAAGTTTGGACACCCCTGCTCTAAGGAAACCCAGCAGGTAGCATCTATGGAGAGAAAATATCTGGAGGATTTGATTGAACTGATTTTTGAAAAGAACATGACTTCTAAACTGTCGCTGCGTAAATTAATTGAGTTGAATTGAAGTTTTTCTCCTCTAACAGAACTCTGATTCCCAGATGCTTTCCACACACTTAGATCTTCCCTGAACCGTAAAGCTGCTCCAACCAGACCTGTAACACTTAAAGTTGCCATCCAGCAGTCCCGGTTGCCCATCCAGTCTCTGACTCTGGTGGCTCTGTGAGCTGCGGGGCCTCAGCACTCTCTTCATCGCCTCCTCTGCTTCACTTCACCTCCTCTTCCTCCTCACGGGAGAGTTTCCAGTCGGTGTTGTGGCTGATTTGTTTAGCGTCTGCGGATTGATCACTCCGGTATGTGTTTAACCTACTTAGGCAGAGAGCGAGCGCGCTAAGCCGAGCCCCCTGCAGGATTTAACATTTCCAACTGTCAGGACGAATTAACCGGCACTAATACCACTTTCATCCCTCGCTGGGCTCCTTCGCAGAGTGACTCACGGCGCTGTGACGCTGAGAAGGAGGAAGCTGGAGCGCATCTCTGAGATTCTTTTCAACATCCATGTTGATTAGACTCTGATCTGCTCCTGGGGGCTTCGCCGCAGAAATAAAGCATCGCAGTTGGAAATACAGAGGGATTATTTGGGGGGGAAAAAGCTAAAATTAGCCTGTGCGTTTTCAGAGAAAACATTGATCATTTATTCTAAACTGATCCATAAAGTGTCCCAGTAAATCCAATAGGACGTTCTACAACAAGCTCTGTTAAATTTCAACATTTTTCTTTTCACATTTTCTTTTCTGTCTTTGTTTTACAGCCCTTTTATTTTTATTTCTTTATTTTATTTACCTGTAAACCTTTACAGCACAGGTGTCAAACTCAAGGCCCGCGGGCCGAATCTGGCCCGTCAAGGTAAATTACCCGGCCCTCAAGAGCCAAAAAAAAAAAAAAAGGCATATCATGTCATAAAGTAGAGGCATATATCCTTTTAAAGTGTATAAAGTGGCTAAAACTGTGCCTCCTGTAAGTGTAATTCACCCGAAAATCAACTTTTTTTGCAGATAAACTGTATAAACTGGGCCTAAGGTTGCTACTTTTATGTTACTGTGCATTTTTTATACTTCTATGTGAACTGGAATGAAATTATGTAATGAAAAGTATCGTCTATACACGTGCAACCGGCCCTTTTAATGGCTTCATGACGCGAAAGTGGCCCCATATAAAAATGAGTTTTACACCCCTGCTTTACAGGTTTACAGGTAATGAAAAGTATTTTCATTGGAGCCTGAACTTTTTTTTTTTGGAAAAAAACAAAACACACACACACACACCACAAAACGCACAAATCACTTTTATGTTTTATTTTGAGTGATGAGATCCTGAAAAGCTCCAGTCCTTAAAAAAACAACAACTATTATCCTTGTGGCTCCGCGGTCGCAGAACTTTGAACAGGTGACAGAAAAGCAAAATTAAACTTAAAGTTGAAGTTCACGGAGAATCATTGTCCAGTGAATCCAGGTTGAGGATGAATGTTCTGCTCAAGACGATGTAAAGAACTACATTCACCAAGATGTTTGCATTTTCCCAAGGGTCCAGTGATTAATTCATTCATTGTCTAAAATAAACTGGGATGAGGAGGTTCAGAGGTCCAGAAGAACAGCTTAGACATCTGGGTCTGCCTGGTGTCTCCTTCCAGTGGGACGATACTGGAAAACCTCCAGAGAGAAAGAGAGCGAGGAGCCTAGGAGGCTTCCTGATCAGGTAAAGCACCTGAACCTGAACAGAGGAGCAGACGGTAATGCAGCTCCTTATCCGTTCTCTGAGGCCTGCAGCAGCAAACCAGGTGTCCAAACCTTCTGGACTCCACCTGGAGATCTTCTCCATGGACATGACAAACATGAGACAGGAGACAGGAGACAGGAGACAGGAGACAGGAGACAGGAGACGGCTCTGGGAGAGTCCAACCTGCACCAGGAATGAGGCGCGGTCGGCTCTGGTGAAATGGCTGCAAACTTTGTTCAGAGCCAAAGCAACAATCAAACCACAAACCCACATGTTTCTCTTTCCCACGACTATTTATAGACTCTGAATTAAACTCTCAAGTATTCTGATTTATTCCAAATCATGTGTTTCTATGCAATGATTATTATAAACAGGAAGGAAATGAGGAGCTGGGCTTTGAGGGTTTTGGTGTTTTCTAGTTTTAGGACTCTTTTGTGCTTTCGCAGATTAGCGCTTCACCTCACTACCCAGAAACGCACAGTGAGGGAAAATATTAAGATTAAATCCAAAATTAAACAGTCAAAGTGGTTTGATTAGAGAGACAGAGGCTCCCGCAGCAGAACACCCACCCCCCTGTTTATCAAACCGTGTGAAATTTAACTCAGCTTCCAAATCCCTGGAAGAAAAAAAAAATACAGCCATGAATTAAAGACGAGCATGAAGAGGATTAATTACAGCACGGTAAGACCTGTAGCTAATATGTAGCGCTCAGACCGACGCTAATGCTAATGACAGAATACATGCCGACACGTTTCCCTGCAGCGGGGTGCGTTTTTTTATTTTCTTACTCTCAGACGGACCTTCAGTTTATCTGTTACCCCCCCCGCTCCACACCTTCCTGCAGGGCTTTTATCTTCCAGGACTGATCTCTGTGGGCTGAGTTTTTCCAGTAGGGTTTGCAAACCCGTTAAGAAACGATTATACATTTATTTTATTTTATAAAACGTCACCAAATGTAATCAACTTTTTGACAGAATTCAATAAATTTATCCACCAATCTACATACCTGCATCTGATCTTATGATGGAATTTGAGTCTAGATGCTTGCAGTGACATGTATAGATCAGAAAACCGTCGTTGATGCTGTGAGAGAATAAATGCAACCCAGGAAAAGTTCTGGACCTCATGGACTGACAGTCCGTTTGTGTGGGACTGAAGAAAAATGTCATGGCTCTCCAGTACCGGGTGACAAAGAAAATCAGGCAATAATGAGACCAAAATAAACTCCACAAGGCGTATTCCCCCCCCCCCCCGTTTCCGGGCTTTAACCAGCGTTAGCCTGAGCGTGGAGTGATTGAACCCCATCAGTACCGCCACCCACGCCTCCCTGACCGCAGAGGGAAGCTCTGCCGTCCTGACGGTTCGACGTTGACATCACGAGAAAACGAGGGGATGCGCTTCGTTCTCCAGTTTTCCTGATTCATTCTAGGCACGACTATTTTTGTCCCGCTGTGGATGTCTTCCTGTCAGAGAGAAGGTGGCCACTTATCTTTGCCATCAGTCTGTAGACGCGCAGGACAGCAATCTGTCAGGATCCTGCTATCGGATGCAGGATAATACACGCCCAAGCCCAAAGTGTCCCAGAGAAGAGCCCGGTTCTAAAACGGACCTCCTAAGCCTAGCCACCAGACTCAGCGAGTTAATCTATAGTCAACAGTTAAAGAATCAGATCCAGAGATGTTTTAATTGTATGAGGAGAACCTTAAAGAAGTTCACCTTATCATTGTCAACCTGATTGATTCTTAAGTGGTTGGAGGCTACAGCTCATTAGCTATCAGGCTCCTCTCCTGTGGAACCAACTCCCAGTTTTGGTCTGTGAGGCAGACACCCCGTCTACTTTTAAGACTAATCTTAAAACTTTCCTTTATGACAAAGCTTCTAGTCAGAGTGGCTCATGTTACCCTGAGTTACCTCTATAGTTATGCTGCTATAGGCTTAGGCTGCTGGAGGACATCAGGGTCTATGTCTCTCTCTCTGCTGAGTTCTCCTACTGCTCTCCAGTCTGCATTGTTTGTTGTTATTTCAGCTTTTAACTTTTTGTTCTCTCTCATTTTTCTCTTCATAGAAGGTACACCTGGTCTGGCGTTCTGTTAGCTGTGACATCATCCAGGGGAGACAGATCATCCACTATTACCATCTAACATAGAAAGTACTCCTGGGTCAATGTGAGCTTCTGTGCTTTCTATGTCTCTGCTCTGTCTTCTCTAACATAGAAAGTACTCCTGGGTCAATGTAAGCTTCTGAGCTTTCTGTGTCTCTGCTCTGTCTTCTCTAACATAGAAAGTACTTCTGGGTCAATGTGAGCTTCTGTGCTTTCTGTGTCTCTGCTCTGTCTTCTCTAAGCCCCAGTGGGTGGAGGCAGATGAGCGTTCACACTGAGCCTGGTTCTGGTTCTGCTGGAGGTTCTCCTCCCTGTTAAAGGGGAGTTTTCCTCTCCACTGTCGCTTCATGCATGCTCAGTATGAGGGATTGCTGCAAAGCCATCAACAATGCAGACGACTGTCCACTGTGGCTCTACGCTCTTTCAGGAGGAGTGAATGCTGCTTGGAGAGACTTGATGCAACCTGCTGGGTTTCCTTAGAGAGGAAACTTTCTCACCAACCTGGAGGATCTGATGGAGTCTGACTTTGGAAAGAGCCTTGAGATGACATGCTGGGAATTGGTGCTATATAAATAAAATTGAATTGACGTTAATTGAATTTAAAATTGAATCTTCAGTGGTTAGAGGCTGAGAGATCGCCTGTCTATTGCAGCACAACAAAAACATACAGACAACCATCAATACACACTTTCACACAAAAGGACTTCTGACCTGATACAGATTACCATAATGTGCTTTTTAATTGGACAGTTTGAGCAAATCGTAGTATTTAGAGAGCAGACATGCGTTAATGGAAAGAAACGCTCCTCAAAAATGTCCTGATCATGAACCAAACCCAGGACCTTCGTGCTGAGAGGAAATTTGGCCTTTTTCTTGTAAGCCTGTTAGCTCAACCCGCTGTCCGCTAACTTATATTAGCAGCTAGCCTGCTAGCGTACATCTTAGCAGCTTCTCACGCTCCTGCTCGGCTGTTTTTGTACAAACTCACAGTGTTGGGTCATTTTCTTGCTGGGCCACTATTGGCATTTAGCTGTTTGCACGTCTATCAAGCCAGTTTGATTATAAGAGCTGTTCTCTATCAATCAGACAAACTTTATTTATAACGCAAAGTGCTTTACTGAGGCTAAAAACAGGAGAACAGACATTTATTCACTACACACATAGTTATATAATAAAATAAACCTCTTCAAAGAAACCAGAGGTGGTATAGTTTGGGCCCTGCCACCCTGTATGTCCATCCCAGTGGATTTGGGACCCCTGATAGCATATTTTAAACCAGCCGTTACCGGTTTTGGTTTTAGGTTAGACAGTGATTTTAATTGGGTTACCAAATTGGAGCCCCACTCTCATTAGCTAAGGCGGTTGGTGAAATCTACCCTCACTGCAAAAATGGATCTAAAAATAAGTTCTTAAATTTTGTGTATTTATCCTTGATTTGAGCAGGTAAATAAGATTATCTGCCAATGGAATGAGTAGTTTGACCCCTAAACTAATATAATTAGATAAACTGCACTTGAAATAAGATGATGGAGATGAATTGTTCCCATTTTAAGTGCAAAAATCTTATTCCATTGGCAAATCATCTTTTTTACCTGCACAAATCAAGGAAAAATACACTAATTTTAAGAACATTTTACTTATTTCTAGTTCTGTTTTTGCGGTGTTGTCCAGGCAGCTCTTTGAAACAGCGATCCAGGCTTTTATTTGGTATAGTCTGGATAACTGCAACGGACTTTGTGTTGGAGCGGGTCAGTCCCCGCTCTGCCATCTGCAGCTGGGTCAGAACGCTGCTGCTCATCTTTAAACTGGTTCTCATAGAGCAGAACTTGTCCTCTTAGTTTTTTTATCTTTAAATGTTCTCTGAGCTCTTTCATCCTGCAGGCACCGAGGTCCAGGAAGACGCTCAGAGGGGGCAGAACTTCCTGTATTGGGTCTGTGAAGTTTGTGACGTGCCTTGAGAAAACTGTTTATAGATAAACTGAATTGAAAGTAGGGATTGTAGGTCTTTCCACGTGACTGTTATGATAAAATAATGATAAAATCCTAACACTCACATCCATCGTGCTGTTTTAGTCAGAGCATGTGATGATCCAGCATCACACCGCCAGCCCACATGCAGCCCGTTTCAGAGAGTTTCTGCAGGCGTCGGCCAGCGTAGCCGCGAGGGAAAGGCAGCTGTCTGACCTCATCTACACACACTGTGGTGCAGAAGGCGCTCACGCCACATCAGACCTCCTCGCTGGTTTAATGAGCTTTAATGAACAAGGAGGGATTTGACTGGTTCGTCTGTTTGGGTCATTTATTCACCCATGCATGAGCCGATTCTTCTCTTCCCCCATTCCTGCTCATCCAGATTTAAGGTGTGGTTAAGACTGAGAACAACATTTTTTTATGGTTAAAAAATGTAGTTATTGTCTAATTGTCTACTTTGTTCTTTAACTAAGCCACTGCAAGCGTTCAATGAACAGTTCTGTAATGATAACCTACTTCTAGGCTATAGACGTGATGATTTAGTTAAACCCCCTCCACACAGAGGGGGGTAGAGTAGCCAAAAGGTGTATTCAAGTATTATTAGCATTACTTCAACATCTTTTTACTCAAGTACAGGTAAAAGGTAGTCATCCCCCTGTAAAATACTTAAATAAAAGTTAAAAGTATTTAGTAAAAAGCCAACTGAAGTACTGAGTCGCTATATGAGCCCAACATCTGATGTAATTGTGAAAATAATGTAATCAGACAGGCAAAAATAAAACATTTTTTTTGCAAATTCTGGTGTTTTATAGAATAAAATGTAAAAATGGAATAATAAAAATAAACCATGATCACAAAACAACAAATTAAGACTGAAGAAAGGCTAATTTCCTAATCTGATTTTTCATAACTCAAACTCAAAACTAAATTTGAGACCAGAGTCGTTACATTTTCCACTCTTTTTGTGCAACAATTTATGGTTCCCATCTTTCAGCCAGTCGGCTTGGGATCTAATGTTAAGGTTTTAAGCGTAAAAGAATCCAGATGTTTCTGACTTTGATTTCAGAGTCCTTTGCAGTCGTTTCCAATAAGGGTCCAGCTGACAGAAAATAAGATTAAAACCAGTAGAAACCCGAAGTCTCACTTCAACATAAATGTTGTAGGTTCTCATCTTTGATTGAGACATCCTGGTTCTTCATTAAATGAGGGAACTAGAGGATAAGGCAAGAGCAGCGCTACCTCAGAGTGATGTTACTCAAGTAAAAGTGAAGAGAACGGAGCAGTAAAACTTCTCCAAGAAGTACTTTTTACCCCTAAAACGTTACTGAAGTCGTTAATATCTCTGCTCACCAACAACAGCTGGGTTGGTTTGGGCACATTTCTGTGCACCCAACATGAGCCACATGTTTAGCTTGTAGTTTAGACATTTCCATGCCAGCATCTTTTCCAACGACCCCCCCCCCCCCCCTAACGCTTAGCACAAGCTGTCGGGTGCAAATTGGAGCCCGCTCTGGTCTTCATCAACACGCTCTTCAACGTGTACTCAAATGAAGCTTTGTGCTGCTCCACCCACACCTTGATGAACCAAAATAGCAGAGGAGCATCAGTACGCCCACCTCACCATCCACACACCCAAGACTTTCACTGCGCCGTTATTTTCGCTGCTCCAAGCAGGGACCTCAGTGCTTCTCAGTCAATAAATCGGATGCATCAATATTTTATGATTATGACTGGATTCAGTTACATCAGGCGTGTCCAAAGTGAGGCCTGGGGGGGCCATTTACGGCCCTTGTGCTGATTTCATGTGGCCCTCCAACTGCATTTTGAGAAACATTTAGAGAAACAGCACGTTTTACTTTTAATTAGGGCAAAATTACTACAGAAAAGTTAAGATGTTACAATTGAATGTTAAGTATAACGCAAAACATTTGTCTTTTAATAATCACACATTTTACATGCTCTTTAAAACTATAAAGCTACCATTTTAGTTTTACTGCTATAGGCTACTGGAGGATATCAGGATCTAATTTTCTCACTCTATAGAGTTCTACTGTTCTTCAATTATGCATTACGTGTTGTCATTTCTGCTTTAACTTTTTGCTCTCTCTCTTTTTCTTCATAGTAGGTACACCTGGTCTGGCGTTCTGTTAACTGTGACATCATCCAGAGAAGACGGCTCACCCGCTACTACCATCTAATGTAGAACAGATTACTGGATCAATGTGAGCTTCTGTGCTTTTTTGTTTCTCTTGTTGTGTCTCTGTTCTGTCTTCTGTAACCCCAGTTGGTCGAGGCAGATGACCGTTCATACTGAGTCTGGTTCTGCCGGAGGTTTTCCTTCCCGTTAATGGGGAGTTTTTCTTCCCACTGTTGCTTCATGCTTGCTCAGTATGAGGGATTGCAGCAAAGCCATGTACAATGCAGATGACTCTTCCTGTGGCTCTACGGTTCCCCAGGAGTGAATACTGCTTGGAGAGACTTGATGCAATCAACTGGTTTCCTTATATAGGACATTTTTGACTAATCTGTATAATCTGACCCAATCTGTATAATATGATTGAATTTGACTTTGTAAAGTGCCTTGAGATGACATGTTTCATGAATTGGCGCTATATAAATAAAACTGAATTGAATTGAATTAATTTCATAGTGAACAGGGGTACATCTAACCAATGACATTTGCTTAAATGCAGATTTTGGTGCATTTGTTAAAATTGGCAAAGTACAGATAGTCTAATTTGTTTATTTAAAATGATCATATTCTGTAGAGCAGGTAAAACAAAAACAAACAAAAAAAAAATCACAGCAATTGTTTACTTTTTATTTTTTTTAACTACATTTTTGGCCCTCGAGTGCTTTTGATTTGAACATTTCGGCCCACGAGCCAAAAAGTATGGACACTCCTGAGTTACATGAGCCATTAGGAGACTTAGGCTTTCAGTATACTGGCGATTTGTTCACCATCCCAGCTACTTGAATCATAGAGGGCCATAATTAAAGGAGCCAGCACCTTACACCCGCCTGTGAGATGCTGGATGGTTTCTGGGGCTTCTTTGCACCGTCTTCACCTGAGCTGTTGCCTGAGACGTTTCTGTGTATGTGTCAGCTAAAACGACCTACAGCGTCATTTTCCTGCTGTCTTCGTAAATGGGGGTGATTTAACTTCTAGATTACAAACACGAGCTGCTCGGTTAGCCTTGCAAAGAGCCTCATTCCTCTGAGGTTCTCAGATTGAGGGCCACAGTCTCACTGTGAGAATGTCTGAGTACTGCAGCTAAGTCCACATCAGGTCCCCAACAGGTCACAGCATTAAATGGGAAGTCAGTTTTTATCTCATTAATATTTCTAACTGGACCCTTCGGGGCATTTTGCTTTTAAAGCAGACTATCTGATGTGCGCTGGAGGGTCGGAGCTAAAAAGAGACCCGGCCTCTGCACGGTTTAATGTAGACTGACATCCCAGCAGCCAAATGTGCGTCTGCGAGCTGAGGAGTGAGCCGCTGCTGAGAGGGAAACACAAGAACCGAGTCCCAGCAGGAAGGGATGAACGGGGACATGGAGGCGAGGAAGAGGGAGATGTGCAGCAACCTCTCGACCTGTTGTTGGATAGCCGAGAATTTAATCCAAGCTTTTATCACTTTTCGCTAAGGTTGAGTCTGCAGAACCACTTCAGTTTATATTATTATACATCAGTTAAATATATGCTAAACTATTAAAACACACAAATTAACCACAAAAGTCACTGTCTGGAGACCCATCAAAGGAAGAAAATGGTTGAAGTTGGACTGATGTTTATTAGTTTCTCTAAATTCATAGAAAATAACAGAATAAAGCGATAACATAAGTAAAAGTCCCAAATCTTGCTAACTTTCCGCTGTTTAGATCTGTGACAGTTGAAAGTAGTTAGCTAGCTGGTTATCTGGCTAAATCCCTACTTAAAAGAAATAAAATAGATGTTGTTTTTAAATTTTTGTGCAAATTTGTTATTTTTTAAGAAAGAAAAAAGAACGGTTACAGCTTTCTAAGGGAAACCAGGTTGAGAAAAACAGCTATAGTTGTAGAAATAGCTAGGGTAGCTTAGAAATGAGTTGCTAGCTTTAAAAGGTATTTGCCACATGACAAACTTGTTCTGTTTTTACAAAATATTAGAAAAAAGTTTCCTAAATAAACATTTGTGACCATAAAAAGCCATAAAAATTACTTGTTAAGTTGTAAATCCACTGATTTTCAACTTAATTTCAGCAGCCACACCTCGGTCTGATTATTGTCTGACCTTCAGAATCAACTACAGAGAACCTGTTTGACAACACGAAGTAGGCCAGAATAACTCTGCCAAGTCACAACAGACAACTCACACTAATAAACTGCAGATCAAGATTATTTGGCATCATTATATCATAGAAGCTTATTATTATAATATCTTTTAAACAAATACTGTTATACATTTTCTATTGTTTCTATCTAATGTTATATTTCTGCTCTTTCTGGCACCCATTAGGGTCTTTTCTAAATACATAAAACCTGAAAATTCTGGTCCAAACGCAATATTTTAGATGCCTGAATAAAGGTTTAAAAAGTAGTTTCTCTTCAAATATATGTTTGAAGAGAAACTGATCATTTTTAAGTATTGAAAAGCGAATGATTAGGCTAAAATTGTAAAGGGGGGAGGTTAGGACAATTCCAGGGGCCCCCCAAAAAAGAAAATGTACATATATACATGTGAGCTTTTGGTATGATTTAGATTTTTTGTCATGGGGCCCATAGTTCTTTTGTGGCACCCCAGTTCTAAGAGGTTAAAGCCTGTCCGGGCCACTGCCTTAAACAGGTCAGGCATGCTGGAAAAGTGGAAAAAGCGTCTGAATTAAATCTATTCTGTAAAGCTGAGTGGGTCAAAGTTTCTCCACAGGGACGATAAAGACTCAGAACCAGGTCTCAGAAAGCCTTGATGGCAGCTGCTGCTGCACCTGCCAGTTATTCCCAGGGAGCGATTACTTTTCTTTATTTTATTTTTACCATAGAAACAAGTTGTTCTGGGGAGATTTGTTTGCTGAAAGAATGGAATAACAATTCAAAAACAGATTTCTGGTATTTTTCAGGCTGTCTTTATCTGATAATAAAATGCATTTGATGATCTAAAACAGTTCAGTGGCAAAAACAAACAAGAACAGAAGAAATAAGGAGAAAAATGTCTTTGTCGCAGCACAGCACCATAGTTATGAAAATGATTTAATGCAGTTAAATGAAAAATGATTAGAGGCTGGAAGGACAGTGCAGTCCTTGAGTTCAGAGACATTGATTAGGGGAAGAGGTGATCAGCCCAGTCGGTTTGAAGCCAGCACCAACCGACTGCTGAGAGAGAAGGCAAAAATAGCAACTATAAAGACAACCTCTTGAAGCGACACTGAAATGCTCGTTAATGGGGCTGCTAGGGAAAATATTGGGTGAATATTAGAAGACAGACATAGCAGGGATGTCTCAGAGCGAGACCCGACAGCTGAGGAGCTTCCTCTGCGTCGTCTCTGAGACGGCAGCTTTACGTAACCCCAGAGTCTGAGCTCATTAGACGAAAAACAGAAACAAACGATGACTAAATAAAGGACGGATGGCTGAGAGTCCAGTCTGGGGCGTAGAAAGGGTTTGAGGGACAAGGAAAGCTTGTTTTTTCTGACGTTTGGACGCTGGCTGTCAGATTAATTAAACTTTAAGTCCAGCGCACTCCGTTTCAGCCTTGGTTTGAATCCAGGTCCTTGTGTGAACCAGAGGTCCAGTTTGTGTCCAAAAATTTTCATTATTTGATTTTCTCAGACTGAAATCTGTGAATTAACATCCAAGATGGATTCTGCGATTAAAACTCTGGATCTTACGGCTTATGCGTGTTTGTGCAGAGCAGCTCGGTGGTAAATGGTCATGATTTAGATGCTGACTGAAGACACGTGTTCAGGATTGCCTCTGCTCTCTTTTATTTTAACATTCATGCAACACAAACTCTGACGACGCTGTCCTGGTGTTCTCCCTGCGCAGGTACGACCTGAATGCTTATCCAGCTGACTGTTCACATCTTTCACTGTTGCCCTACTTCTGCAGGGATATCAGGGCCCGCTGAACAACAGCAACCCCACAGAAAAAAAAAAGAGATGGTCAATAAAAGGAAAATAAACGGCTTAAATGTGTAATAAGGACAGATTTTAGCAGCGTGGGTTGTTAAACACAAATCAGAAGGTCTTAAAACAGTTTCTGTCTCATAAGTCTTATAAGACACATTATAAATACTATATTCATTGCTTGGAGTTTCAGCATTTTATTTAGCTGGGGTTTGATTTACTTCTTGGCAATGATTTTATGACTTAGCTGGCTTTTTAGTTTCACGTCTAAAACAACTGGGAACTGGGCTATGGCATCTGGGCTTTGAACAGAGTAACTAGTTACATTTACTTAAGTAACTTTTTGAACAAAACATATACGTCTAGGAGTAGTTTTACTGCACGATGCTTCTTGCTTTTACTTGAGTAAATATTATGAAGAAGTATCACTACTGTCTGGCTGATCTATCCACTGTGAGTAACTTCACTGAATAAAGAACAAACTTGTTTTAACTGAAAATGCACCAGAGAGACACATCTACAGTTTATATTAAGGTGAGATTTCTTGTTTTGTTGTTTTAAGGGTATTTTCTATGTGGTGACCTCATGGAGCCATTTACAGGTCAGATGAACAAACAGTAGATATTGTCATTGGAAGCACTTTGCACTGTTCTAACTTACTGTATCTACATTAACTGCTTGGTTTCATAGGTTTTATGTTAAAAAACATTGTTTAGAAATGTGTTTCCTCTACCTGAATTTGTTACGTTGTAATTCTTACTGTTTGTAAATGTTTATGTTACTCGTTAACATACCAGAATTTGTACAAAATTTAAGATTTTTGCCTGATCAATTACATACTGTTTTAATTTTAAATCAGTAGTAGCCTTCTAACCAAAGACTTTTTTATTCTTGAGTGATTTCTTGGTTGGTTACTTTTTAACTTTTACTTGAGTTAAAATATGTTGAAGCATCGCGACTCTTGCTTGAGAAAGATTTCTGGCTACTCTACCCACCTCTGGCTTTGAATTGTTGGATTTCTGCTGCTGAGTTGAGAAAAAGATTGAAGCAGAGATGTTTAGGTGTTTTGGTTTCTTGTTCAGGAGTGATGGTTGAACGGAGCGAGAGAAAGAAAGCTGGATGCGAACAGTCACGCTAATCCGCAAAGGGATAATCACGGACATAACTTTTCGTTCTTTGAGTTATCGTTCAGATTAAGTTTAGAAACTGTTTGAAGATTGGTTAGCTTCCACTATATTGTGTTTCGATACCTTTATGCATGATAACGTTCACAGATAGTCATCTGTCCTTTATGTCACTGTCCTGGCTGTGCTGCTTTATTTCTTCTTGTTTGATGTAGTCACTTATATTGTCGGCTCCCACTGCACAATAACACAAATCCTGGGATTGACGAATGTTTCAAACATAATGAACCATACTTTAAACCTTAAATAATTCCTGCTATAAATTTTATGTTGTCTGCGTAACAATAAGTCCTGAATTTTATTAGTCAAATATTTTGCACTTTGCATATTTTCATAATTTATTTTTGTTCTTGTTGTCTATCTTGTCCGCTATGATGTGTGCTGCATCCTTTCTTGGCCAGGTCACCCACATGGGCTGTCTGTGAAGCTAATAACAGCTAGCGCTAGCTTACAACTCTGTTGTTACAACTTCACTGCTAAACATGAGGTTTATGTTGCTCTGAAACATCCGTGTCGTACCGTCAGCTTAGCACGTAGCACCGTAACACTACATGCTGTTAGCTTAGCACATAGCATGGTTACGAAACGTGCTGTTAGCTTAGCAAGTAGCACCATAACGCTACATGCTGTTAGCTTAGCACATAGCATGGTTACGAAACGTGCTGTTAGCTTAGCAAGTAGCACCGTAACGCTACATGCTGTTAGCTTAGCACGTAGCATGGTTACGAAACGTGCAGTTAGCTTAGCACGTAGCACCGTAACGCTACATGCTGTTAGCTTAGCACGTAGCATGGTTACGAAACGTGCTGTTAGCTTAGCATGTAGCACCACTGCCCTGACGAGAACTTTCCCGGTGTTCAGTCAGGTCAGCATACCCCGTTAGACCAGCTTACCCATAGTCTTACGCATGCGCAAACATGGTTGCGCATGCGTAGTACTGCACAAAGTTGCGAACACTTGGAGAAGCCGTCAGATCGCAATACCACTAAAAAAAACAAAAAGTAAGTAATTAAATAATTTTTTTGTACATAACAAAAGGGATACTCACACGTTGAGGTACTTTAAAGTGTATTTAGAGAAGGGTCTAGCATACCCCGTACGAAAATCTGACGTCACGCGCATGCGTATTGACTATGGGTAAGCTGGTCTGACGGGGTATGCTGACCTGACAGAACACCGGTTGGAGTTGGTAGCTTGTTGTGCTAATTTACCCCATTCATCCTCCCAGGTATGTTTGCCAATTGCGGAGCTGTGCAATTGAATAAGTTGCCTTACCAGATTAAAGTCAGTTTTTAGTCTTGGACTATGTGAAATAGATTTCTAAATAAATGTGACTTATAGTCCGAATAATACGGTACTGTTTCAGGTCCCGTCACCATCCTCTGCAGGGCCCTGCTGTCTGTCACGCTGCAGCTGGAGTAAAACAGTGAGATAAACACACGAACACGTTCGGTCTCAACCACCGCTCTGTGAGGAGGAAGCTGGCAGGGAGCAAAGTTTTGTTTTAAACTAATGCTCATTGACCTGATGGACGACGCCTCCATCAGGTTCTAACTCTGTCATGTTCTGGTTGACAAATCAATCCTAATTTACCAGCCTTCAGCCACAAAACAACCTGCAGGACCGCTGGGAGCTGTAGTTTCCCTGGAAGAAGAACCTAAAACCCAACCGGAGGTGAACGAGCTTGTTTCCAGCGATGAAACTATATGCTGTAACCTCTCAGTCCCATCCACCCCTCAGATGAGAAGCAAAGAAGCAAAATAGTGAGAAAGAGTCAGATTCTCACTTTACTGACATTTAAATCAGGTACATCGCACACACACACATGCTCACCGAGTACTTGACGGTTCATGGTGAGTCAGTGTATCTGTGGGCGGAGCATCTGAGTCACCCTCAAACAACTACAGAGCCAATAATACATTCCTTCATCCATCCATCCATTCCATCCATCCATCTTTCCATCCGTCCATCCTTCGTCCCGTTCTCCCTTCAACTTTAACCAGAAAAATCAATCTTTGAACATCTTTTTAAACCTCTGCTGAATCAGATCCTGTCATTTCATTTCCACATTTGAAGCTTAAATTAGTTCCTTCCTGCTGTCAAGAAAACCTTTAACACATGTGTCTCTGAAACAGCTTCTCTCCATTCTGTTTGCTTGCTCGTCTGAGTAAAGATCTGCCCTTTTTTTTTTCCTGAGACACCCATCGGGGTGACGGGGTGTGTGAAGCAGAGAAAAGCTCCAGTTGCGAACAGATGTGCATCACAGCCTCCTGCTCGTGACGCGCTCCTCTTCTTGTTTCCTTCATCTGTTTCTGGTTTCTCGTCTGCGTCTCCACAGCAACGTCCGACCAAAACTCCAAACAAAGACGCAGCTGAAAACTTTAAGCGTGAGTGTTTATGTAACCTGCAGAAATGGTTGGATTCAGCCAACAACAGCAACACAGAGAGAGAGAGTGAGGGTGGAAAAACTCTCCAATCAGAGCATTTCATCTCCACTAAGGCGCTGCTGGGCAAACTTCAACCCCTCTGAGATGTTAGATGCGCCACATGGACATTTTAATCACATAACGGGTTACGGTTATTAATAACAAAGAGGAAAAGTGCAAATCCAGCTTTTCTTCTCCTTCCATGGCCCAGTTCTTCTGGTATTTTAAAGATCTATTGGAGTTTTCTTTGGACTTCAGCTGTTTTTTCCCCTCTAACTTCCCTCCAGTATTTCAGATCAACAGTTTTGGTTTGCTGACCCACATAAAAGCACATTTAAAAAATCTGCTTTTATCTGTTCATCTTAGCATAAAGTATTTAGCTTATATTAGCTTATTCTACTATAGCTTAGGTTATTTTCTTATACTAACTAAGCTAAGATAAACTAAAGCAACATTTAGTTTAATTAAAAATGGTATTAAATACAATAAAATTTTGAATTGAAACTAAATATCACTTTTATCTTACCCTAATTTAGCGAGCCTTGTCTTACCCTTCCTAACTTTACTTCTTCCATCTTAACTGAAGTTATCTTAGTTTTGATAGCACATTTATACTGTTTTAGTTCTGTTTAGTTTTGCTCACCTTATATTAAACAATCTTAGCCTTAGTTTAGTCTAACTTAACTCATTCCGACTCATTCTACCTTTGCTCAGTTATCTAACTAATCTTAATTTTACATGTTGCAATTCATGCAAATTTTAATGAACCCAGTATGAACATTAAGCTGTCACCAGAAAATAAAACACCGATCCTATAATTATACATATTTTTTTTGGATAAATTACTTTAGCTTCTCTAAATACAGCTGCTTATATACGATCAGCTCTAAGCAGAGCTATTAGCTGCAGTTTTTCAGCTGACAGCTCTCCTCTGAACTGTGATATAAAGTTTAGTTTATATACAGTACGGTAAAAAAAACCAACATAGTCCTGTTAAAAGGTCTGTAGTCCTAAATAGACAAAAAAGGGACTTAGTTATGTTGAAATAAAATGCTTAGCTTATTAACAATGCTTTTCTTTTGAATTATGATTCAGCAACGCCACACGGATGTTTGTAGGGTAATAATTTATCCTTTGCCTGTCAGTCGTAATAAACTAAACGCAGATGTTTTCAGTTCAACGTGATTCTGTGCTGTTCTGACGGAGTCAGATTGACCTTTAACGAGAAGCGCCATGTTGGGGATTAATGGGCTTTTACTTTGATAATTCCTTGGAGCGAACTGATCTTTCACTTTGCTCATGTGAAGACAGATTTAGCCTTGGTGGAGTTTGCGGGGAATCCCCCTCGGCTGCTGGAAGAAACTCTGATCTTCCATCTCCGTCAGATCCTCGCTGAGGTCCCTCATGCATCGTTTCTCCCCACAGAGACCCTCCTCACCTCAAGGAAGCTCCGACGAGACATCGTGGCTCTCTGTGAGTGGGCGGGTGCTTCGAGGCCTCAGGTGAGTCTCATGAATATTTAATGAGTTAGGAAGAAATTGATTTGATGCTCACTCCCCTCCAGAGGCTTCAGGGCAGCGTTCGCTGGTGGCTTGTTCCAGCGGTTTGACCTCAGTCCGCTCCAGAGCACAAAGATGAAATTAATCTGATTTACATAAGGAAACTATGCTTGTTCCTCTGCAGATACTCGGGATTAATCCAGCCTGACATAATTTCTACTGAATATTTATGTTAAATATACAGTGATGTTTTACAGGGGGAAAACTATCTGATAAACAGGACTGGATATGTTCTAGGATCTGCTCAGAAGCAGCATGTCTCTAAGCCTTATCGAGGCTCTGGATACAGAGAAATAAGAAAAAGGCTTCCCTGTTTGTCGATGAAGTCACAGAAAGATTTAGTTAATCTTTTCTGCTTCCAGTGGTTTGAGAGCTAAAATCACCCGACAGGTGCTGCTGATCAGCGGCATTGATTAACTTAAGGGACACCAAGTAGCCCACGAGGACCACATTTGGTTCCCACGAGCCTGCTCTAAAAAAAGCACAGTCCACCAGTCAGCTGCATGTAAAACTTTATTTTATTCTGTTAATATTATTTATTATTGTCATTGCAACATGCATTCCAATGAACTTTGTTCTCTGCATTTAGCGGGCTTTTTAATCCCCTCGGGTGCAGTGGGCTGTCACTGTGTGATGCCCGGGGAGCAATCTGGGGTTAAGGGTCTTGCTCAGTGGCAATCTGTAGGAGTTGGACCCAGAACCTCCAGGACACAAGCACAGTGCTCTAACCACTATGCCACCACTCTCCCAGCTGCTCTGTTTATCGACATTTGCATTTATATAGATTTAAAAAAGACAATATCTATAGCAAAGCATGAAAAATTTGTTTATTTTAATTAAAGTTAAAGTTAACTCTGACTTTTCTAGTTCAAAGGTCAGTGCTGATAGCTCTTCGCATGACGCGACACCAATAAATTAGCTCTCACTTTCAAAAAGGTGGTGACCCCTGGAATGACTGATCATTAGAGTGACAACTTCCATAAAATCCGAGTTTTTGTCAGTTTGCTGCCCAGGATCATGTCAGCGGGTGTTAACACCAATCAACTGGTGCGCCCCATAAACCTGGGAGAGGACATAAGGTCATCCCCAAAGCATCTGAAATCCGTCATCCTGCAGAGAGGACGATTAGTTCTCCAAGAGGAGAAAATTTAAAACTCTACACCCGTCAGTTGGCAGGTCAAAGGTTAAAGGCATACTATGCAACATTTTTCAGTTAATTAATGTGTTCCATACCGTTTTGGATGATTAAATGAGTCATTTCAGGTCGAACAAAGGTTTTCTCGGCCGCCCTGGTGGTCTGTGGGGGAAATACCGCACTTGCAATTGCAGGTGCCCTCGGCCCGCACCCACAGGCTCAGAAGTCTCGTGCAAGACCGCGAGAGTCGGTCTTGTTTTACGGCGAGAACTCCATGTGTTTTTGCCCTGCCATTCACTATATGCACGCGTGAAAGCAACAACAAAGAACCGCGTGTTAACGTCAAATAAACATGCAAGCATATCGAGTTTGGCGAGGCGGTTTGTTATGCAGCCACAGGACCTGGACACCTTACTGTCCAATGGGAGTCCATCTGGCCAACAGCTGGAGGACGATCCAAACTGGGTCATCAACAGAACCACGAGCCCAAACACACCAGCACTCACGGCAGAATAACCGTTGTATTGAAACGGCCTAGTCAAAGTCCAGCCTGCAACCTGACCGCTGTGGTGAAACCTTCTGAAACCTTCTAATATCTGCAGCCCCAATGAACCGAAGCAACGGGGGAAAGAAGAGAAAGAGGAAACCTGATAATCAGTGATTTTACTTCACCACAATGTTATTTCACGTCTACGTCTCTCCGTGGAACAAAGACGGAAACGGGAAACAGTTGTGCGACAAACAAAACCTTGTTCTCACTTGGCTCTTAGGATGTGTTCAAAGTTTCCGGGTCAAGGTGAGCTCCTCGTGGTTCTGTAATTTAAAAGCTTCGTGGTTGTCATCTGCAGGGGCTGTGTGAAGCAGGAGCGAGCGTTAGGGGGAAAGTGAAAACATGCAAAGCGTTCCTGACGTTCGCTGTCAACACTCATCCCTTCACAAACATCTTTATTTTTAACAAACAGAACCATCAGAGAGCGAAAACACAGTAAAACAACATGACTGAGGACACACCAAAGCAGCTCGCTGGAAGTATGTGTGTGTGTGTGTGTGTCGAGGTGTGGGTGGAGGGGGTATTAGTCACCAGAAATGGTACAGAGCCGCTCTCTCAGTAAGTGGGTCACTCCATCTGGAGCAGAATACGGAAAAAACAGCCACATAACATTTTCTACTAAACTGTTTAAACCCTGCGCGCTCAAAAGTCACTTCATTATCTGTCAGTTTAGAGTAATGAAAGAGTCCCCTGTCAGGTTCAGATACTACAGCACAACCAGCACAGTTAACTGGTAATCCTGTTTAGAAACACTTTTTATTATAGTGGGTAAATCGTCCTTCCATTCTGAAAGTAGTTAATATATTATGTATTTACAAAAAGGAGGTTAAAATAATGGTTCTGTGGGAGTGGTAGCCTATAAAAACTAACCAATCTTTGCCGTTCGCGCCGCAGGGCAGGGATCAGTCAGAGTTTTGTTCTTGCTTTCTCCTCTGTCCCTGAAGTTCTGTTATCACCTTATCTACTGGTTGTCCCATATGTCAATCATTCTGACGCGCTCGCGTAACGCCAGCATCCGTGCTCGTCCCTTCCAGGTTTCTGCTTGCTGGCTACGCACGCGCACTTTTAGTGTTTATGTATCCAGTTAACTTAGAGGCTAGGTTAGCTGTTAGCTTCGGTGTTAGCCGTTCATTGTAGCTCCGCTGCTCTCACTGTAGACTTTGAACATGGCTGAGAGTCACAAGAATCAAACCGCGTTCATGTTTATGAGAAGAAGAGGAAGGCCTCAGTAGAAAGAAATAAGACCAGAGTGGATTTGGGAGATTTTTTTCATGCAATCCTGCTAAAGATTGGAACAGCAGGCAAGCAGCTATTCAAAAAGGGACTTCGCCGACCTCAGCTTTAACAATCAACCGTTAGGACTAATTCATGTCTAAATGTTTATCAGAAAGCTTTTACTGCACAGAATACTATTAAGAACAAAAATCTGGTGTATTTTTTCCCAGCCCTTTACACTGATACCTCTGAATAAAACTGGTGCAACCAACTGGTTTCAGTAGGCAGAAAAATATTAAACAGAGTCCAGGTCTGCGTAATTTAATCTGAGTCTAATTCCAGATGTACTGGTTCTGGCCTCAGAGATTCTCTAGAGAACGACCAGCATCATGAAAACCAAGGAACCCAGCAGACGGGTCAGGCAGGACGTTCTGGTCCAGTTTACAGCAGGGTCAGGTTCTACAGAACATCCCAGAGCTCTGATCATTATGTGGACCAGGAGAGAAGATGGACCACCTGCAGACCTACCAGGACATGGACGTCCACCTGGACTGACAGGCTGGACCAGGAGAGCATTGATCAGAGAAGCAGGAGGACCATGGTGGCTCTGGAGGAGCTGCAGAGATCCACAGCTCAGGTGGGAGAATCTGTCCACAGGCCAGCTTTTAAGTCCTGGACTCCACAAAACTGACCTTAATGGAAGAGCGACAAGAAAAACACCACAATAAAGAAAGCCAGATCTGAACTTGAACAAAACACCCGGGGCCAATGCTGAAGCACGGTGGTGGCAGAATCATGCTGTTGGGGGGCTTTTATTTTAATTTACTAGTCTTTTTGTCATGTTTTATTCTGCTTGTATTTTTTCTCGTTATGTTTTATTATTTTTATTTGTCCTGGTTTGACCAGTTTTAGTACTGTAGAGTACTTTGGTTAAACACAATGTTTTAAAATGTACTTTATGAATTAAATAGATTTTTAATTTCTTCAGCAGGGACAGGGGAGATGCTCAGAGCTGATGGGAAGATGGATGGAGCTAAATCCAGAACAATCCTGGAAGAAAATGTGTTAGCAGCTGCAGGAGACCTAGGACTGGGGTGAAGGACAAGAAAATAAAATTAATCTGGACTTGAAACTCCCTAAGACAACAATCTCCATTTTGGGGTATGAAGCATGTTCATATTTCACGTTGTGTTCCAGCAAACATTTAAAATGACCTCATCATAACTAAGTGTGGAGGGAACTTGGATCCTGATCTCAGGGAGAAATGGACTCCATGTGCTGTGGGTCAAACATCCGTGCTGAAAACAATCCAAGCAGACCCAAAATAAAAAGATCAGCAAATTCAGGTTACTCCAAAAAGTTTCTATGCAACACTTTACAAGGTGTCCGATGGTTCAGGCTAATCTTTATTTTCCTGAAGTCAGAGAGACCTAATCTCATGGCCACAGGTTAAAAGAGTGTCTGCCTTAGAGACTGGGGGCAGAACGCCATCATCCAGAGGGAAACTTGAGGTGGTTCAAGCATCTGATCAGGGTTCCCCCCTTTTGGGATTTTCCAGGCATGTCTCCGGGGGAGTAGACACACCCTGGGTCACATCTGTCCAAAGGGGACGCTGTGGGGGAATCCAACTGCAGAATGAGCAGGAGAGTTTCACTAGGGTGGAGAGAGACGTCTGGGTATAACTACAGGACTGGTTACCCCAACAACCAATATGGATGGATGGATGGATGGATGGATGGATGGATGGATGGATGGATGGATGGATGGACAGGTGGATGGATGGATGAATGGATGGATGGATGGACAGGTGGATGGATGGATGAATGGATGATGGATGGATGGATGGACAGGTGAATGGAGGAATAGATGGATGAATGGATGGATGGATGGATGGATGGATGATGGATGGATGGATGGACAGGTGAATGGGTGGATGGATGGATGGACAGGTGGATGGAGGAATGGATGGATTAATGAATGGATGGATGGATGGATGGATGGACAGGTGAATGGGTGGATGGATGGATGGACAGGAGGATGGAGGAATGGATGGATGGATGGACAGGTGGATGGATGAATGAATGAATGGATGGACAGGTGGATGGATGGATGGATGGATGGATGTTGGATGGACGGACGGATGGATGGATGGACAGGTGGATGGATGGATGGATGGATGGATGGATGAATGGATTGATGGATGGATGTATGGATGAATGGATTGATGGATGGATGGATGAATGGATGGATGGATGAGCGGATTGATGGATGGATGGATGGATGGATGAATGAATGGATGGACAGGTGGATGGATGGATGGACAGGTAGATGGATGAATGAATGGATGGACAGGTGGATGGATGGATGGATGGATGAATGGATGTTGGATCGACGGACGGATGGATGGATGGATGGATGGATGGATGGATGAATCGATTGATGGATGGATGTATGGATGAATGGATTGATGGATGGATGGATGAATGGATGGATGAGCGGATTGATGGATGGATGGATGGATGAATGAATGGATGGACAGGTGGATGGATGGATGGACAGGTAGATGGATGAATGAATGGATGGATGGACAGGTGGATGGATGAATGGATGGATGGATGGACAGGTGGATGGATGAATGGATGGATGGATGGACAGGTGGATGGATGAATGGATGGATGGATGGACAGGTGGATGGATGAATGGATGGATGGATGATGGATAGATGGATGGATGGATGGACAGGTGGACGCTGTCGACCATCACAGGCCAAAGATGTCCTGCCTTCCACATGTTGGTGACAGAGTATCTCTTTATTTACCTCATGAGATGAACAGACCTTAAAAACTGCATTTTTACCCGACCCCCTGGGATGATGGATTGTTTAAAAATAATAATAATACTACATTTTTAACGTGTTTTTGCTTTAGGCTGACGTTAGAATAGAAAGAAAGATAAAAACAGCTGACTGAAGGCTAATTTCCCTGTGAGGTGCTTTGATAACAGGGTGTTTTCTGGTCCTGAGTGGGACTTGGCACAAACATGCTGAAGACTGCAGCCTCCGTGTGGTTAGACTGAAGGTGTTGTTGTTCAGTTCAGTGCTGAGGTTCCCTCTGAGAGCAGCTGAGCTTTTCTGGCCAGCCTGACAACACCATGACTGTATCATTGAAGGATTTCCATAAACACGGTCATTAAGTTAGGTTCTGGCTCGGTTTGGCTTCAAAACAGAAGTAAAGTGAGTCAAACCGGTTAGACAACAATCTGTGGCTTCGTTTTCATCGCAGATCTTTAAGCATAACCCTGCTTAACGTCAAACATTTTACTGTTTTTTCATATAACTCTGCTGCTCTGCTCATAAATCAACATTTCTGAAGTTCCTTCATGAACTAAACTGACCAGGACTCACATCAGAAGCGCGTCACCGCCTGATTTAACACCGCTGTCTCTCCTCATAACTAATCGTTATGTTTCTGCACAAAAAGCAGAACAAAAAAAACAAAACAGCATGAAATCCATTAAGTGACCCGATGCGGCCCGTTCACAGGATTTAACAGGTAATAATAGATGACTAACAGCTGAGTATGTTAAAGCTGTAAATGTGTCAAGTGTAAAAGAGCTGCCTCAGAAATCTCTTCACCTCCGTGATTCATCGATGAGTCCAACATGGAGATAAATAGATGCTCTTAACAGCCAAATGTTCGTGGGATTTCTTGGCCACAATCAGCAATCTTCACAATCTTTAACGCTCAGTTTGCATACTTACAACGTTTTACAGTAATGGGTCGCATCGTTAACACCTGAGACATATGCCGCTGTTCTGAGGAGGTATTTACCGGTTCTGTTTGTGCCGTTCCTGGCCTGGATCTCAAGGTGAAGTCCTGCAGAGGAGGGGGTTTGGTTCCAGCTCCCAGTGAAATAGAAAAATGTGGAACTCTGCCTCCATGTCGGGTTCAGGCGCCTCGGTAACTGGTTCAGGACTGCTGGTAGGAGGGAGCAGAAGATGGTCCGATGGATCAGAGCTCCATCTGCAGAAATTATTCTGTTGCTCTACTCTGTCGTGGTAAAGAAGGGCCTGAATTGAAAGGGGAAGCTCTGGATTCCCACCAATAGTCAAGAGATCCTGGATACACAAAGCTGAAATGGACCTTCTCCGTACAGGAGATAAGGAGAAGAGCTCCACCATCCGGAGGGAGCTCAGTGTAGAGCTGCTGCTCCTCAAAATAGAAAGGGCTCAGCTGAGATGGTTCATCTGATCAGCATGTCTCCCTTTGGAGGTTCTCTAGACATCCTCTGGCCGCTGAACTTAAAATACTATTTGACTGTCAGAGATGTTGACAAATCATTTCCCCAAGTCCAAGAAAAGACTCAAGTCTTTCCAAGGAAAGTCTAAGTCATGTCTTAAGTCTTTAAAGGGGCAAGTCTAAGTCACATTTCTAAGGAGTAAGTCCAAGTCCAACAGGGAGTTTATGGAGAAGGAAGTCCAAGCCAAGCCTTTGACACTCAAATTGAAGTCACGTCTCAACTTTTTAAGTCCTAATCAACTCTCAAATCCTTTCCCACCAATTCCAAGTCTAATCTGAAATCTTGCTTCCCAAGTCCAAGTCTCATGCCTTTGAAGACTGAAATAAAGATTCCTGATACATCTAGTCCATTGCTGTGGGTAGGATTTCAGAGCTGTACATTCATCAACACTTAGTTTTTAATCTGTAATTCAGAATGCAGAAATACAGTCGCCCACAGGATTTAGCCTGTCAGAAATCAAATGTATGTATTTCTGTTCTTTTATTTTGTCTTTGTAATGACAAATGTAAGGAAATATTTCAGTTAAACATTGTGTTCTTCACCCAGACTCCTTCAGTTTACTCAGCACTGCATAAGGTTTGATTCTCCTCACGCTGAGTAAGGAAATCATTCAAGAAAATAAGGTGTTGGAGATAAGTTCAGTTTATTTCATTCTGAGAAAACCTCAAATAATTTATACAGAGTTAAGTTGAAAGATCTCCGTGGTTGAATAAAAGAAAGGATTGTCATAAAGCATGAATAATCCATGGTTGGGAACATCTCTGGATATTAAATCAAGTGTTTTCTTTCACAGAAAAATATAGATGCAGAGCATCACTTGTCATAACTGCAGTCTGTATCGCTAGCTTTCACTCCTGTTATATGAGATGAAGATTTCTGATAAAACCCGAGTCCTAGAACACGAGTCTAAGTCAAATCTGAAGTTTTCGTTTATGCAACTTGTAGCATTTTATCCCCAACAGAAACCCTCTGCTTAGCGTTGGGGACATCCCGGCTCCTTACAAACAAAAAACATTAACTTCCCCCTTTTGCCAGTGGACACAACAGAAACATGTGCCTCCTAAATGATCTGTTGACTTTTTTCTAATATGTTTTACCGAGACTTGATGACTCTCTGGTCCTTCATAAATTGAGGAGTTGGATTTTTTAAAAACCACATGATACCATCATTAGCCCCGCCCACTGACGGGTAAACTGTCAGATCATATAAATTCATAATGGGCTGGAGTGCAAGACCATAAACTTATTATTAAGTAAAATAAGTACTTATTAACTGTGGAAAGGGAATTTTAAATGTGTCTATCAATGACATGATAGATTTGATCATGATTTGGCACTTTTTGTTGTTTGTTGTGATAAATCAAAAAAAGCTTCTTTCCCAAACCTGAACAGTCACAATGATTTTTGTAAATTTAATTATTTCAACATTCCCTTTATTTCTTTTTTGTCACTTGTCTAAGTTTAGAGTAAAGGTAAACTAAAATTATGTAATAAGGAAGCACTGAATATCCCCTGGTTTCTCAACATGAAACCAACAGCTTTACAGTTTTATCTTCTTCTTTTGGCTTTTCTCGTTCAGGAGTCGCCACAGCGAGTCATTTGTCTCCATCTAATTATGTCTTCTGCCTCTTCTCACAACTTTGCAACTATTTATATGACAATCAAAATCCCCCAAAAAATGTAATGGTAGTGTAAAAGAGGTTTGTGTTGATCATCGTCAAACTATAAACTTTAATTAAAAACAACACAGCCATGACTATGTTAACATGTTATCACTTCATCACAAAAACACTGGAATACAGCAGAACAGCATGAAGAAAATCAATACAGCTGTACATTTTCAATAAAAACATAATAAATAGAAACATTAATTTGTTCAAACAGATTGTACATTTACAGGAAACATATAAACAAGTTTTGTACAATTGTGCAAAAATAGCATAATCAGAGACATAAAAATCCTCGTTCAAGTTTAAAAAATAAAAATTTCCTCATCACTACAGTCCATTTTTAGCCTGTTAAACACAAAACAGGTAACTCAGGCTGGGACTCATTTTCTCTAATCCACAGCCATTAGTTCATTTATATGGTATTATACAAGTTTTATTCTGTTGGTGCTGCTCAAAAAACCTGATTTATATGATAAACTTTTCACTATATCACAACCCGGAGTAAAATCTGACTTCATATCAGTCATCACAAAACTTTTCATAACAGTAAAGAATTGATTAGCCTCTTGGTTGGAATTCTGAGATTATGTCAAGAAAAACAATAAACAAACAGAAAATTTCAAAAATTAAAAATGTAAAAGAGACATTATCAATGTATGAATGCTGCTTGGTTAAAAGACCAAGATCAAATTAGTTGCTAGTTAGCCTGTAGTTGGGGACATGCTAGCTGATGTTAGCTAAATGCTTGTCACTGTAAAAGCCTCAGGCTAGCTGATGTACGTAGCTGAATGCTATTTGCTGTAGCTAGCTCATCCAGGCTAACTTTAATGATTAACTAGATTAAAGCTGTTGTAGTTACCCACATGCTAGCTGCTGTTAGCTGTAACATGCATGATCTATAATAGCCCAAGGCTAACTGGTTTAGTTAGCAACATGACAGTTCGCATGTATGACTTTACTTGTATTTACATGTATTTACTTTGATACTTGTCTTTGCTTACTATTTTATGCTTCAAAAGTAAAATTTAAACAGTTCTGCCATGCCAGAGGCTCCACCCACTATCCCAAACTCTTTTCAAGATTTCTTACTGTTAAATTAAAGGTTAATATTGTGAAATATGGGAAGGCAGTTGTCAGGAGACAAAAGAAAATAATAATAATAAAATTAAAGAAAGGCATAAACAGGTCAGTTAATGGAAAGTGTAAAACTAATATGCTAGTTACTTTTAGCTGCTGGAGTTAACAGGAGGCTAACTATTTTCTGTGTTACCCAGTGTAGCTTCTGTAGCAGTTGCAGCTGGCTGCAGGTTAGCTCCTATTTAGCCACATGGAAGTTTCTGTTACTTAATTTGAGCATGTTTGAAGTGTGACCCTAAAACATTTCTGCCTAGCCAGATAACCGGTTTTCCCCTTTTAATGTCCCAAAACCTTTGGGAAGCCAAGCATCCAATGTATTTTATGTTATGGCTGCAAAGGTCCAAAGCAAAAGCAGGCGCTAAATGTTAAAAAATATGAATCGGAATAATATACAGCTTTAAATCAAAGCTCAATATTTTAAATTACAGATAATTATTTTGTATCTAAATGCTTCAAGCTTTTTTTTTTTTAGAACAGTCTTACTGTGTAGTAGAAATAAAAATCCAATAGAGCGTTCGCCTAATACTGGCAGCACCTCAGTGGGATACAGAAACATCTACAAAAGCTGAAGCGATAGTTTTGTCATCTGCCATGCCAAATACAACAATAACAAAACATTTAAGCAAAGGGTGTGTTTTTGGATTGTTACACTTTTCTTTGCATACAGTCTGTTGTGGAACCATTGATCATGTTTCAACGTGGCTGTTTTTTGGTGAAGGTAAGGAACTTTGATGTTAAAGCCAAGCCTTGTTAAGGTTTAAAACAGAGCATCAGCCCATATGTAATGGTATAGGAGTGGTTAGGTCAACTCATCATTGAGAACCTTTTCCACCTGAGAATCTCTTCTATTCTTCTTTCTATTGTGGGTAATGACTGCTAAGATTCAGCACACTGAATCTAAAGTCTCATTAGGAAATAAGTGGTTGAAAGAACCTTTAATCAATGTCCTTAAGTTTAGTGTCCTAAATTTCATTACAGCAATTCCAAAATATATCAGAGACACTTGAAAGAGCCCGTTAAAAAACTGGCATACACATCAAACCACCATAAAACTGCATGAAACTTCAGGAATTCACTGAAAATTGTAAAGAGACTCATAGGAACGTCAAAAAGATCCCTTAAATCTCAGAAATGTCTTAAAACAGCTTAACTGTGATTCAAAAGACATTTACAACATCCTCAGAGAACCATACTCTCTTATAAATGGACTCAGTGCATCATATCTACATGAATCTGCATTAATAACAACACCCTAAAAGCATGCTGCCTCACATCCCGCACTTTACCTGGACTAGAAATTGATTTTCCATATCTTTTCATTTTGCACTGTAAAAAAAAAGAATAGGAAAAATAAATTTAGCAATCTATATTGTAATTACCTGTTGCCCTCCTAAAGGATAAAAACAAGTCTCCAAATACAGGTTTAGTTTGAAAGAAAAATCTAAGAAAATATTTTTCTTCTTGTCACAACCAGCATTATGTTTATAATTCAGACCAAAATACATTTCTGGGTAAAATATATGACAAGGATAAAAAGGTCAGACTGACAAAATGGCAAATTACTGTAAATGTTAAAATTTACCTGCTTTTGTCAGAGCTGCTCATCCATAAAACATGAATAGCTACACCCGATGAATACATTTACATGAATGAATATTTTTTATATTGTAGAAAAGATGATAAAAAAAACATGTTATCCCACGAAAACTTGGATGTTATGTGAAACTTCTTTATACAGATGTCAAAAAAAGATACGAAATTGTTGCCGTTTATAATAAATGTAACTCATTCGTCTTCATCGATTGAAATAGTGTGTTCCAGTGCAGACAAGTCAAAAATTGGTGCTGGATCTTGAAAACTGTTTCTTTTTTTTTACCAGTTTCATTATAAAAACAAAATAAAAAAAACGTGTGCTTGCAAAACTGAAATTGAAGGAAAAACACAGCACTTTCCTACAGAGAGCTGCTGTGAAGAGATATATTAGTTCAGTAATAATAGCATGAATGAGCGGATTTGGAAAAAAAAGTTTACATTTTAACTTTGAGACACAAATTAGTGTAAATCATTCCAAGAAAATTATGATTCAATCTATTGAAGCAGGAAAACATTTTTCAAAGTTTGTTTTTGTTTTCTATTTTGGAAAACTGTCTTTGACTCACACTGTAAAAGTCTTCATATTAATTGTGTTTCATAGAGTTTATTTCTTTGAAATGTTTGAGTGTTTTCTTTTTATGAAGGATGACAAGAATTATTTCCACTTATCGTCAGTCATGATTCTCAGGCGACATCTGAGGGAAACAACGAGCTGAAATTAAAAAACGTTGGGAATCTGGCTGTGAGCAAATCCCACCAGATGGTTAAAGATGTGTCAGAAATGCTGGTCTTGCCTTTAATATTTCAGTGTCAGAATCCCAAATTGGAAGGATTTAAAGAGATTAATCCATCCTGCTCCATTTGTTGCTTTCCCTTTGTCCTACTTGGACTGGAAGGTTGGCTCATCTGAACTGTCGGGCTGTTAATCCCAGTAAGATCCAGGTTTCTCAACACCAAGAGTCCCGCCCAGTGCTTGTTCTAACAATCTGGGCAAAATGCCATAGTTGTAGAAAACCTTTGGCCTTTCGGCTTCTCATCCAATCATTGACCTCCTCCTGGTGAACCTCCTCAGCAGCTGGAGTCCTCACTGCCGGTTCCTCCCCCAGATTTGGAGGCCGCTCCGGACGCCACAGCGATCTGGCAGCCGTTGGTCACGTGACTCATGACCTTCTGTTTGAGCTGAGCGACCTGCTGCCGCAGCATTGCAGCGGTGGAGGCCAGGTCCGAGTTCTGACTCTTCAGCACCTTCACCTTCTCCTCGAGCCGCGAAATTCGCTCCAGCTTCCGCTTCCGGCACTTGGACGCGGCGATGCGGTTTCGGAGTTTCTTGCGTTCCGCCTTGATGCGCTCCTGCGTCTCCAAGTCGATGGGGGAGAGGGAAGGCGGGGAGGTGGGGTCGCCCGGCGGGTGGGGCACCTCCGGGACAATCTGAGGGGCGTCTAGACCTCGGGCGTGGGTGGGGGGGCCACCGCCACCATGCCCTGAACCTCCACCATACGCCATCTGCCCGCTGGGGTAAGGAATCTGGCCGGGGTTGTAGCTGCTCAGGTTGGTGTAGACCGGCATGTCTCCTCCGGACATCAGATTCCTCTGGTAGGACGCCTGCAGGGAGACGGTGGAGGACGAGGACGGGGACATGTGTCCACCTCCCACCAACTGGTTCTGTTTGTGAAGGTCCGCCAGGGCTTTAACGAAGCCGTCTGCGAACCCCTCTTGCTCGTTGGTGGCCTGGTTGCGGTAGAGGAAAGGGTTGCTGGAGTTGGACACCGGGCTCGTGGTGACCAGTCCCTGGTTAGACTGGATGATGAGATGCTCCAGGTCGGGGGACGCCAGCTTTAGCAGGTTCATATCTGCAGACGACGGCGTAGATGACGAGGTTGATGTCATCAAGGCGCCGTTACCGGTGAGCACCAGGTTGTTGTGGTTCCCACTCCTTCCCACTGCTGCGTTACTGCCCCCACTCAGGAAGTGGTGGCTTCCAGCCATGGACATGGCCTTCTTACTCATCAGCATCTTACTTCCTGGGTAACGCTCGTACTCTGCAACCTGGCTGAAGCTGGGGACGGCGGGGGAGTCGTCGTGGTAGAAAGGAGTCTCCATCATGGCCGTCATTGACAAAGAGAAGTCTCAGGGGAAAGCTTCATAATCAGATTAACCTGAATGTCACAGCAGATTGAAAGGTTCCACTGACGTCTGCGGCTGAGGGATGAAGGCGGGAGACCAGAGAGCTGCCGAAAAAAAAACAAACAGGATAATCAGACATTTTAAAGCATTAACCCCCCCCCCCAAAAAATAAATAAAATAAATAAAATTAGGTGAAAAGGTATTTTTTGCCATTTACTTCATTTTTTATTGGGAAGTTGCAACTATCAGCTTGTTCTGTCGTCTGTAAACAAACTGCAGGTTTAGAAAAGCTGGAAGGTTTTCCTCGCAAATATAACTTAAGCATTAGATTTATTCACCCGTACTTAAACATTAAGTTGACAAACCTGGACAGAACACAGCAGATTGCCTTTAGTGCCTTTTCTGGGCATTTATTTTTAAATTAAACCTGAAAAAAACATTCTATGAAATGGAGGGACATTAAAGAGAAAATACAACTTTTATTTTTAATGTACAGATTTTAGAATGAATAATCTGTGACTGATGAAGGTGACAGAAGAGGTTAATAAATGGTGTCCACCTTAATTTTTTTTATTGTGTATGTCTTTCATTTTGGACATTAACATCCCTGAATTATTTTCTATTCTTGCTCCCAATCAGCCAATTTCCCCTGTTGTCTTTTTCTGTGCTTTTGATCAGTAGAGCTCAGGTCTTCAGAAGTTCTTTTTTTAAACTTGCCATCTTTAAAAAAAATATATTTTCAGTACAGTCCTTCATCCAAAAAACATGTTTTCTGGATGAAATCTATTTAGCAGATAATTGCTTTTTTTGTAATGACCAAGAAATAAGAGAGAACCCACGCATGCACAGGGAGAACATGCAAACTCAATGCAGAGAGACCCAGGGGTGTACTCGAACCCAGGACCTTCTTGCTGCAAGGCAACAGCGCTACATATATATATATATATATATATATATATATATATATATATATATATATATATATATATATATATATATATAGTTGCAACACAACTACATTAACTGAGTTTTAAGTTTCTCAGACTGTTTTAGGGGAATAGAGAATTCTTTGGAAGTCAAGTTGTTGCTGTCGTTAGCTGATGCTAAAATTGTCTCTTCTAGTGAATTCAGATAAAGAAATAGGAACAAACTGTTTCTTCTTGACACGCTGCTAATAGGAAATAGCTTAAAGTTGTTGCTTTTATGTTTCATTATTATGTTGTTGTTTTTATCTCTTTGCCACTGTAGCACTTTGAGGTTTGATGTCAAATGTAATGTGCATTACAGATAAAATGTATTATGATTATTATTATTATTATTATTATTATTATTATTATTAATAAATAAAGACTACATTTTTCAAGTTTCCAGACAACCCTAGCTCATCCCTTGACTTGTGCAGACTCAGAAGCTCGATATTCAGAACCAGAACCAGAATGTGGTTTGATTGGTTACTAATGCCAGTAAAATAAACTCCACCTATTGGATTAAAAACAGGAGAATTGTACGTAATATTTATAAATGTTGCAACACTAACATTTTTAATTACCACTGAACTTTTAATTCATACATGGATTAATATGATTCAGCACAAGATTGTTTTAATTCAGTCTAATTTATTCCTGACAAGACATGAGCCATGATGCTAAAGTTTAGCATCAGATGATAGCCTCCCTGTTTTTTTTGATATATCGCTCTTCATTCAACCGGTCCTCTGAAAGACACATTACTGATTTCTTATGAGGCGCATAAATGCAGCCTCTCAGACTCAGTGCACAGATGACCTGTTTATACAGTTTTCTCCTAGGATTCATAAAGTATCATTAAAGCTGCTATCTGTGATAAAGGAGAAGTTTGTCCATCCCATGAGAACCTGTGATTTCTGCTGAAACTGACCACAACAGGGCTGGGCTCCGCTTTCACTTCAGATATTTTACTTCCCTACGATTGATCACTCTCCTACTGGCAAAGAAAAACAACATCCCTCTTTCATTGTGCTGGTAAAAGCAGTGATGAAACGCCGTGGAGATCTTCCTCAGAAGTGCAGGGGGGGAAAGGACTGCAATGATTCCCGTAATGCTTCCTACCTGGATCACAGCGCCAGGTTCAGTTTCTCATAGGTTACAGCAAAACGTCTCGGGATTCAGATTCTCAGCGTTAAGCATCGGGGAGAGGAACGTTTCCAGATAAAGTCCGGTGGGGGTTCTGCCGGTTTCCAGGGTGGATCACCTTATGACCAATGCAGAGGCCCCTCGGTCCAGTCAGAGCTCGCCATCTTCAAGGTATCCTGATTAGCAGTCAGCCTCACAGACTGGAGTCCTGTTAGTCATAGTGGCGGAGGTGGATAGATGGGTTTGGAGGTTTTTTTTCTGCAGGATTCAGATGATCACCTTGATCCAAAGGGCATGGTTCTGGATAAACCTGGCAGAAACGAGCTTCCTCTCTCAGGGCCAGTCTCGCAGAGAAAGAGAGGAGCTCCAGCATCCAGGGAGAGGCTAAGAGTCGAGCTGCTCTTCCCCCACATCCAGCGAGGTCAGCTGAGGAGGTTCGTCTGACCAGGAGGCTTCCTGGAAACCTGCATTTAGAGGCTTTCCAGGCACATCCCACTGGGAGGAGACCCCCCCGGCAGACCATGACCTGCTGGAGGAGCCATGAATCCCTTCTGGTCTGGAAACGCCTCGGGGTCCCCCAGAATAATCTGGACAATGTCGCCTGGGGAAACGGCTGTCTGATTTCTCTCCATTAGCTCTGCCACTGCAAAAACGGATCTAAAAATAAGTAAAATGTTCTTAAAGTTAGTGTATTTGTCCTTGATTTGAGCAGGTAAAGAAGATTATTTGCCAATGGAATGAGTAATTTTACCCCTAAAATAAGATAATTAGACATCCTGCACTTGAAATAAGACGATGGAGATTAATTGTTCCTATTTTAAGTGCAAGAATCTTATTCCATTGGCAGATCATCTTATTTACCTGCTCAAATCAAGGACAAATACAGTCATTTTAAGAACATTTTACTTATTTTAAGTTCCGTTTTGCAGTGGAGACCCGTTTTGAGGACAACAGATGGATGAATAAAAATGTTCTGAAATTTGTAACTTAGGTGTATTTGTTTATAATGCTGGTGGGTTGGAAAAGGTGCACCCTGCCCCAGGCCTCGATAGCATGGTTTAAGAAACTTTAAAATCTAAAAAACTGAGAAACTTTGTGTGTTTTTTTTTGGGGGGGGCTGGGGGGGGGGGGTGGGGGGGGGATTTTCTGCGACAGACAAACACAGTTAAGTGAACAATTATTAACTGTAAGAAGAATGATACATAGTTCCTGCTGATAAAATCTGAAAAGTGTGGCATGCTTTTGGTTTTTCACCTATGCTCTGATTACAATAAATCAAATCCTACTGTACCAGCTACCTTCAGGACGTATCTCAATCAGCCACCTGCAGGCCTACCAAGACATGGACCTGAACTGATGCAGCCAAGGGGACTCTAGCATCTCTGGAGGAGCTGTAGAGACTAATAGCTCAGGTGGGAGGATCTGTCCACTGGACAATTATTGGTGGTGCACTCAAGAAATCTGACCTTTACTGACATAACTAAAGTTTAAAAAAACTCCTGTTTGGATCTTGGTGAGAGCAATGCGAGAACTGAGGCTGGGGTGGAGGTTTGTTTTCCAGCAGGACAATTACCTTAAACATACAGCCAGATATACTATGGGAGGGTTTAGATCAGAGCATATTCATGTGCTAGAATGGCCTAGTCAAAGTCCAGACCTAAATCAAACTGGGAATCTGCAAGAATGACTTGAAAACTGAGGTTCTTAATAAAAATGCACTCCACACTTTTCAGAATTTATATGTATATTTTAAAAGAACGGAAAAGTATGAAACATTTCCTTCTGCTTTACAATGATTCTCTACTTTGTGTTAGTTTGTCACATAGAATCTCAATAAAATACACAGAATTTAGTCAGTGTAACGTTAGAAAAATGTGAAAAGTAAAGGAGAATAAAATGATTTTTTACA